>NC_143067.1:6522121-6825151 GCF_052426305.1 Pelodiscus sinensis
GTGAGCCGTGAAGGACTCCCCACAGCTCCTGGCCCGCCCAACTCCTGGAAGCTGCAAGGAGCTCCCCATGGTTCCTGGCCCCTGCAGTGAGTTTGGGAACTGTGGGGAACTCACCATGGGGGCTGGGAGCCACGGTTCTCAGTATGCGCAAATGTGGCTATTTGCAATGGATGCAGAAATGCATGCACTGCGAATGACGAGGATTTTCTGTGCCTTATTCCTGCAAAGAAAGAGAAAGAAGCATGGCCTTTTAAACACTATGGTTCTGCCTACACAGCTGCGTCATTTCGGAATAACGTCAGTTATTCCGAAATAACGTGCACGCCTACATAGCAAGCCCATTATTTCAAAATAAATTCCAAATCACGGGCTTCTTACTCCACCACCTGTAACCCTCATTGTATGAGGAGTAAGGGAAGTCGGGGGAAGAGTGCTCGATTTTGAAATCACTGCTGTGTAGACAGCGCCAAAAGTCCAAATAAGCTATTTCGACTTAAGCTACACAAGCAGCGTAACTCAAGTTGCGTGGCTTATTTCGAGTTTAGCCCTGCTGTGTAGATGTGCCAAGTTATCCCAGTATTCCTGCAGCCACACTTGAGTACCACTTTCATTATTCTCGTATCGCTGTAGCAGTACAGGTTTTATGCACAGGCAAGCCCTTCGTCCGTTATAATCTAAGGAGGTGGCTGCTGCCTTTTCCCCTGGCTCGAAGGTGTAGCACATGTGTGGGTGTGTTGGCTACAGGGAGCTTCTGCAGGTGTTGGGAACCAACCAAAGTGCCATTCAATCTCCAACTTCCTGCTTCTCTTTTGAGATTTGGTGCTGAGTGTTGACAGCCTCCCCTCCCCCACTTAGAACAGCTGGGTCAACAGGGATGTCACGGAATCACTAAGGGACCGGACCAAAAATACTATCCAAACAAAAACAGGTCAACATGGAACCCATTTACTAAAGCAAACAACTTAGTCTAAAACCCTCTTTCATCCCAGGACCGATTTGCTAAAACAAACTGGAAAGAGCCGTCTTTGTATGGCTCCGGCCACGGTGAGTTCACAGTGCTTCTATTATGATTATGTAATAGCTGTTTTCCTCCTGTATCCTGAAGGGTTTGGTGTACAGCTGTATTTCTATAGACTGGCTTTTTCACTGGCCTCCTCATTCCCATTTAGATGATCGGAGGAGCCGCACTTTATTAGAGCTGTTGATCACTAGTAAATACTCATGCAATAGTAGTAACCCATCATTAATGACACCTTGCACCTTTTGTGTGTTGACCCTAACGGGCATGAGAAAAGGACGTGTTGTTATCACCCATTGACAGAGGGGAAACTGAGGCAGAGCTTGGGGTGATTTTGCCCAAAGTCACAACATTTATCTGAAGCAGTCAAAAATGAAGCCCGTCTCCCAATGAACCTACCTAGCTCTAACCACTGGACCCCACTCTCCTCTCTCAGCAATGGCAGTATGTGCTATAATGGCAAAAGGTTCTGGCTAGACTTATTAAGGACGTCACTAGCAGACGGTGGAGATGTATATTTTTACCTCCCTCAGTTTCTTAGCTAGTTCAGTGGGTGGAATTGAGCAGTAGTTACTCCTAAAATATAGTATCATCCAGTTAGAAAAAAAATTGTGCCATCAAACCATACACTAACAACTTCCCTAGTCCATTGACGATTTCTCGGAGTGGTTGACAGGCAGAATTGAACCTGGGATCTCTGGAGATTAGTGCACAAGCCTCTACCATAAAAATGAGCAAACACCAGCCCTCAGGCTGGAGCCAGGCTGCCAGAGCACCCCCATAGCCCTGTATTTACCTGCATCTCTGCAGCTCCGAGGCTCACAGCTCCCTTTGGCTGTGGATCGCCGTTTGCAGCCAATGGGCAACTGCGATTGCCGGTACCCGCGGAGGTGCAGGTAAATATAGTAGCCATGACCCCCCAGGGATTAACCCTGGTGATTCTGCGCTGTGTTATTGCCCACCCACGCACTGCCGCATGAGCTAAAAGTAGAGCAGGTTCATTGTTCTCTCTGTAAGTGGGCTCAGTGCCACGAGATGGGCCAGAGCCTCACCCCCAGCAGGTGTGTGGGTCACACTGCCAGCCGGCCACTGCTGCTCCAGATGGCACGTTTGTCCCTGTCACACCAACCTGTTTTATGGGAGGGGGAACGGGTGCCCCAAGACTTGCTAATTAGATTCAAAAGGAAAAGTAACAAAGGATCGTTTCTTTAAAAAAATATATTTTGTCAAGGAAGCCGGCCAGATGATCCTTTCCAGACCCACCCAGTGCCAGTTCCATGGCCAATATCCCTGAGTCTGTAAACGGAGCAGGCGTGGGCCCGGAGAGATTGCATTCAATGCACTGAACTGGTGTATCACAGAGAGCAGCTGATGCAGCCTAGGGGAGGGTGGGATTGTCTGTCCTATCTGCATATCTTGAACTGGACTCCAGAGGGAGCCCTCTCCTGGCGGAACACCGGCTCCTCCCTGTACCCAGAACGAAACGTGGCATCCTATGGGACTTACGTAACCTTGGCCTCTAGAGCATCTGCCACGTGCATCATAGCTTCCAAATGACTCCCCTCTCTGGAAAGGCCGTTCAACTGTCCCAGACCCAGATGTTCCCACTCATCCTTCAGGGGAACATCCAGGGTGAGGGGAAGAAGCAGGGGGCGAGGGATACTTGGGTTCTGTCTCCTCAGAGTCACTCGCTTCCAAAGAGAACTCGGTGCAAAATTAGTTTGTCCTAAAAAAATAAAACAACATACCATAGACGCAGCGTCAAATCGACCCGGGTTTTCAGGTTATAATGGGGAAGAGGGAAGCTTTGGATTATCTTAAAATCAACAACCCCGAGAAACTAAATCATAAAGTAGAACTAAAAAAACCAGAGTGTCTTCAAAGCAGGAAAGGATTTGCCGTTTCCAGCCTAATTTGAGGAGTTATGACCATGAGCCCCGCTACCCTTCCATCACCAACCCTCTTTTGCTGGCTCCGGGCCTACAGAGCGGACAGGATGATCATGGAACAGATGATAAAGAGTGTGGCAACTTCTCCTCTAGTGTCTGCTGTGAGCTAACAGAGCCGCCTTCCCCGGGCAGAGCCAGCCTATGGCAAATTGCTGGGAATTCAGTGACCTCGCACCAAGGCAAGGCTGCCTTATTTGAGGCCTTGTCCAACTAAACTCTTGTGCTCTGGTACATCTATGTGCAGGACGTGTATATTTTAGACAGTGGCGACAGCCAGCTGAAAGATGATTGGCTCGAGAAGGAGCTAAGATAATGAGAATCGTGTCTTTGCATGGCGACTCCTGTCCAAAGAGAGATTCTCAAAGGGGCTTTTAAGTAGGACCCCGGTGGTGTGTAGGCCTGCTGCTAGCTCTCCGCAGAGAGGGGCACTTTTGGCCCAAAGTGCTTTTATTTAACCTCCTGACTTTATGCAGTGCCTCTATTGAAATCACTCAAAGTGCAGCCACCTCTAGGGTGTAACGTGGCAGCTGGGTTTAACAGCCCGTGCAAGACTGAGTGTTAGGAAAGGAGGCGAGGACAGAGGCTCATGAGTCAGAGGTTTGGTTGAGCGGATGCAGAGCAGTCAGCATCGCTTGTGTTTAGCTGGGCAAGTCCTAGCGTCCTTATGTTCCTAAAGTAACATCACCAGAGAGGAACACAGGGGTGTCTTTGTAGATGAACATGTGGGGGCCTAACTGCTCCTTGTATAAGGTGTCCAAGGGCAGTAGCTAGGGTTTAAGAGTGTTATTAGTTCACTAGCAAAATCCTGGTGTATGCACAACTCTTCCTGGTAAAATAAAAGCCTCATGATAAAATAAAAATCCAGTGTCAATGGCACAATTATATTATCCTTTACAGTATAACTGAGATCAAGGACTCAATGTTATTAGGCATGGTGCAGACACAGAATAAAAACAGTCTGCCCTACAGAGTGTTGGGTGGGAGGGAAAACTGAGACACAGTGGTGCAGTTGACTTGCCCAAGGTCACACAGTAGGTCAGTGGCAGGGCTAGGAACAGCAGGCAGCTCTCTCAGGTCCTAGCCCCTGGACCACACTGCCTTTCTGTGCATAAAGACAGGGAAGTGTCTGGAATGTGCAGCCCCCGGGGCCCAGATGGTGGCAGATTGGATGGGTGAGGTTGAAGTAGGTAGAAAAATAAAGTCTAGGGAGCAGCAGCAGCTGCAAAGGGTGGTGCTGAGAGCTAGGACAACAGCGGGATCTGTTGGAGATGAGGCTGCGGGGAGGCCAAGCGGAAAGACAGTGGGGCCCCTGGCTCCCCATAACCTTTCTGCCACCTTGCGGAGTACAGGAGTCTTGTGCTATAGGGTAGTTCTCCCAGCCTGGAGCAGCATAAGGCCAACAGCAGTGTCCCTGCTGTGCAGCTCCCCTAGGGGCTTGGCAGGGGCACGGCCAGGAATTAGAGGACGCGTGTCATGGAAAGTGGGAGCCTGCTCAAAGCGAGGCTATTCTGAGCTGCTGAGCGGATTCCAGGCAGCCATGCACAGTGGCTGGGCTGTAGAACTGCCCTGGCTGGGTCCAGGAACAGCCCAGCGTGAGGGAGCTGCAAACGGGGCGTTTGGGCCATCTCCTGCCCCGCCGCTCGGCCGCACCTCCCGAGAGACAGAACACGGCGTCGGGTGCCTGGGATTGCAGCTGTGCTGGGTCTCGGTTCACCGCCATCCCGAACTGTCACAATAAAATGCAGGCTTGGGAGACGATTCGGGGGATGAATGAATCCGGGGGGTCCTGCTCCTCTTGGCGTTGGCTACCCCAGCCCCTTGCCAAGTAGCCACAGAGAGCGGTGGGCTAGTTTGTCCCCAGACTTCAGTGCCATTGAAATGCAGCCTGGCTGGTTCACTAGGAGAGCGGCAGGTCACGGACACGGAATGCACATAGACGCGCAGGGCTGGAAGAGCCCTCAGGAGGTACCGAGTCCAAAGCAGGACCAACCCCAACTAAACATCCCAGCCAGGACTTCATCAAGCCGGGACTTAGAAACCTCTGGGGATGGAGATTCCACCCTCTCCCCAGGCAACTCCTTGTAGTACGTCCCTAGTTTTCCCTAAAATCCAGCCTCCACCACCCCCACTGCAACCTCAGACCATTACTCCTGGTTCTGCCATCCGCCACCACTGAGGACAGCCTCTCTCCAGCCTCTATGGAACCCCCCAGCAGGCGGTCGAAGGCTGCTCTCAAATCCCCCCTCACTCTTCCATAGCTCCCGGGAAGTTAGCCTCGTTCATGAGGAGCAGAGGCCTGGAGACCCTGGATAAGCACCATGTGTGGGTCAGCCACTGAAATCTGTGGGCGATGCTCCAGGACCCAGCCTCATCTGGAGGCCAGCAGCCATGCTGGGGGGATAGGAGCAGGGGGTCCCCATTGTTGGCGTTCTCCCCTGGAGCTCTGGTGTGGGACCCTGTCGGAGAGGACGCTGGGCTAGGCGGCCTGAGCCCGGCTGTTCCTGTGTGTGATGCCGCTGGGCCAGCTTCATTTTCTTCGCTTGCTGCTTGTGGGCTGGGCAGGGGCGGCGCCTTCTACATGCTGATCTCGGCCCCGGCCCCATTGTATCCCCTCCAGAGTGTCCCTATGCGGCATCCGTACACCTCTGCCTCTAATGCCCGGGCCTAAGAGCTGAGGAGAGCCCAGGGCTCTTGCGGAGACCAGCAATGCCAATCCTAAATACTTCAGAGAGGCGACTGCTGAGCGCCGCGAGGCTCTCGCTTCCTCTGCAGGTGCAAGGCACGTCCGACCCCGGCCGGCTCAGAGCAGGCATTCCATGTAGGGCTCCTCACAGCCCTGAGCTCCCGGGATGTCCCAGGGGCTCTCTCAGACGATCCCCTCTCATCTTATGAGGGCTCTTAGGTCTTCGTCACCTCCCCCTGCCCTCAGAGTCTGGCCACAATCTCTGTCCATTGCACCAACTTGCAAGATATAGGGTTGGGAGGGCAACTGGAACAAACCACTCCCACTCCTCAAGCACAGCCCAAGAACGTACAGGAGACAGGGACGAGCACTGGAGCGGAGGAGAGGAGGAGATACCTTGAGAGCCAGCAAAGACAGTTGTGTGGCTCCTAGCCTCTGCTTGCCCCATACAGAAACCGGAAAAGTATCCTCCCTGGCTCACACCAGGGCGGAAAACCTTCTGCGGCAGCAGCAGCAGATCCACTGACCTCTTGCTAAGGGCTCTCTTGCCTCATAAGAACGGCCACACTGGATCCGTCTAGCCCAGTCTCCTGACTTCGACAGTGGCCAACGCCAGATGGCCCCAAGGGAATGAACAGACCAGGGAATCGGCAAGTGATCCTCCCATTTTGGAAGGGCTGGTTTTCCAGGGCTTGGAAAGCTCTCCATGCCAAGTCTCAGTGCACAGCCTCTGGGAGGCTTCATCAGAGTTTGTTTTAATTCTGCTTTTTAAATAAACTTGTTTTCCTGTCTCTGACGCGAGACGTCTGGGCAGAGCTTGTTTGCCTGGAGAGTTTAGTCAAGTCGCCTCCCTCCCCCTTCCTCCAAACCCAACAGCGAGACCTCAGAGCGTCTCCTGGCTTCGAGTGAGCATCCGATGCTGAGACCCCGGCCCCAGCCAGTTCCCTGATGTTTTATGGCATGAGAGACGGGGATGTGATCGGCGTGCAATGCAGCTTGGTTTGGGGGCTCCGGTTTTCAAATCAAACCCCTTCTCCTCACTCAGCTCCCCCTTTGCTCCACTCGGTGACGTTTCAGCGCCTCAGGCAGAAATGGCACAAAGGGCAACTTCCAAGCCAAACAACCCCCATCGGGAGATGCAGAGGAGAACCCCCCACAAGACAGGGGCCTGCGGCGAGGGAGGGACCAGCCGGCGTCGGCTGTACTTTTCCACCCAAAATGCCCATCAGAGGGGGAAGAGCCAGTGACCTCAGCTTCGGGTCTTGGCAGCGCTGGGAGACGCTTTCAGCCGCCTCCAGAGCAAATAAAGGCGAGAGGAAGGGACTTGGTGTACGGAACAGGAGGATGGGGGCGGAGGGAGGACCCTGGTTGCACTAAGCAGCAGCCAAGTCACAGGAAACTGATTTTCCCCTCCTTCCTACCCACTGCTCGGGAGCCTATGGTACTGAATACCAGCAACTGCTTGGACCTATGGGCCGCCGGGCAGAGAACCTTCCAGACTCACCAAAATCCCCAGTACGGCTGGGGAGCCCCGGGAGGGAGTAGATACCGACGTGTGTGTACCATACCTGTGAGCCCTGGCACGGTCAGACATGCGTCCCACTTTCCTGACCGGCCCAGTGCTCTCTACATAGATTTCACCAGCCCTGTGGTGAAAACAGGCCACGTTCTCAAGAGCCTGAGAACGGGCCTGTCCGGGGACCGGCGAGAGAGGACGTTGTGCGCTGGGATCGTGTGAGGCCTCCTTTGGCCAGGTGATCCCGGCTGGAATGAGGCCCCAGTGAATTAAATCGCCCTGCTGCTGCGTGTCGCCATGGCTCATGGGGGGCCATGAAGGCACCGTCCTGCGTCATTCTTGGGAGCTGCCGTCTCCTTTCCCTGAGGAACGGCAGGCGCTCCGACTTGGTGGGAGGCAGGAAGAGAGCAACTGCGTCGGTCTGGGTTAAGCCAGCCTGGCGTCGGTGGAGCTGCGGCTGTTAGCTTTCCGCAGCACAGGGCTGGGCAGGAGCGAGCGTCCTTGAGCTGCTCAAAAGACAGACCCTAGAACACTGGAACTGGAAGGGACCTCGAGAGGTCATCGAGTCCTGTCCCCGGCCCTCGCGGCAGGACCCAGTACTGTCTAGACCATGGGTTCCATAGAACCGGGGGGTGTATTCCCCTGGGGGGCATGAAGAAATTCTAGGGGGGGTGCAAGGCGATCCCGCCCCAAGTTTTGCTGCTATTTTTTTGAGAGGGGGAGCGTGAGGGTTTCTCAAAAATCAAACAGGGGGGCATGATGCCAAAAAGTTTGGGACCCACTGGGCTCGACCATCCCTGATAGAGGTTTATCTAACCTGCTCTTAAAGACATGGAGAAGGAGCCCTCCTAAAACACAGGGCTTGTTCGCCGCTCCCTTAGCCTGGGGATTAGCTGCACTTACCCGTTGGGGAGGGATTCTGCCCCTTGCTGGGGGTCTCTTACAGAGCATTACAGCCCAGGTGTGCGGAGGGAGCCAGGCGGATGGGAGAGCCAGGAGGAAAGAGACTGGGAGTCCGGCAAGCCCTTTGGAGAGGTGCGAGGCCCGGGCTGGGATTTGGCTTTCGCAAGAGGGAGGAAGTGACAAGAACTTCGGCTCGCCCCATCCCTCCCTCCGACGCGGGGACTCTGCCTGCATATTAAGTGCCCAGCCGGGGCCTTTCCACCCTCTCCTTTGGGAGTTTAATCCCTCAGACAGGACTCAAGAGGGCTGCAGGGCCAGACTAATTTCACCAGCACCTCTCTCGCTGTGGGGGATTTAAAACAGGACTCCCGGCAGCTGGCACAAACTGGCCCCACTTGGCAGGGCCCCCAGAAAAGCCAAGGAAGGAGACCCTGGTCTCCCCTCAGCTCTAGGGACAAGGGTGAGGATTCTGCGCCCCGCCCCACTCCCGCCCCTGTGCGCTGTTCCGGAGGTGGAGAGGTGCTGAAAAGCACGTGCAAGCAGCCTGGGGAGACTTCCCCCCATGCAAGCATCGTGGAGGGTCTCAATCGGCAGCCTAATGTTGCCCCCAGTGCAAGAAATGGGCTGGAGTTTGGGGGGGCAGGTGGAGGAGGGGGAAAGCCATAGCAGGGAGCACTATGGACATTCTGGGCTGCAGGAAGGCTCATCAACAAGGTTCCTTCTACATTTTTCCACCCATGTGCAGAATAATGTGTTTATGTGCACCAAGGCATGTGCAGATGTGCACCACCAGTGAAAACAAAACCTAGCTGTGGGTGCTCTGCTAATCTGCCAGGTGGCATTGGACTCTCTCCTGAGTAGCCTTGCAGGTGCCCAGCATACAGGGAACACTGCCCTCGGCAAGCCAGCCTGCTCCCACTGACGCCACTTGGTCCCTGGAGCTACTCAGCATGTGTCAAGCTGCCCCCGACCTGGAACACAACACAACGCATCTCTGTGCTCTCCCAGTCAGTTTGGGGGCCTGTTGGCAGGGCAGCCTGGGGGCAGCTGGGGGCTACCAGAGAGCCCTCAGTCCCTGGGTTTCCCTCCGCTTGTTTGTCTAAGGCCTGGGACAAGTTCTCAGCAGGGTGAGGCCAGGCAGGTGGCAGGTCTGAGGGCAACAGAGGGGGATAAAAAGTGATGAGCGGCCACAGAGACCTCAGCCCTCCAGGAATGCAGGGAATGGGCGAGCTTCCTCCGCTCACTCCTGGCAGCTGCAAACCCCAAGACCTTGTGTACAAAAGGAAAATGATCCGGGCAATGCCGCTCCTTCTAGCGTGCAGGGAGAGTGCTCGCACTGGCATGCACCAGACTCACTCTGGCTCACTCAGCATGTGTGTCACTGTGGAGACAAGCCCTAAAGAGCGAGCAACGGAAGGTCTCTGGAAAATAAGTGGGAGCGTTATCTGAGCAACACGCACAAAGGCCAAGTCCCGCGTCCCAAACTGAAGTCCTAGGAGCCACCTTAGAAAAGAGACACAGATACTGTAGGTCCCCCAGAATGTTTTTATAGGAGCTAAGGGGCAGATGTTGATTTGCCTACATTGCCTCATGCAGGGAGTTAAGCCTGGTTAAGGTTGCTGGCAGGCCAGGGATTTTTAGCAGCATAATGACTTGAAGAGAGAGAAAAATGCAGAGAATTCTGGGAGTTCTTGAAACTTCTAAAACTTCTGGAAAAGTTATGTAGGGATCACGTACCTTCCATCTGACTTGTTGTCTTTCCCCCTCTCTTATTCTGTCTCCCTATCTCTTTTGCTCCCCAATTTCTCGTCTCTGAATGGAGCATGTGAAGCGTGATGAAGTTTTACATGCAATCCCTAGAGGCTATCCCTAATCTTTTCCAATGAACAATGGCTTTTTCCCCTACGTAAACATTTTTGCAGAAGATTTTCATTCTCATTGCAATTTTCTGATGTTTCAAGGAAAAAATAGAAACCAGAAACCCAACATTTTATTCCATAAAATGTTCAATTGTCAAAAACCATTTCGCCCCCACTAAAGACAGCTTTTGATTTCAGTTTTTTACCCAAAAGCCAACTTCTTTTTTTTGCAGGTTTGTTTTTTATTTCCTCCCCCGTTTCCCATGACTGTATGGGTGCATCTACACCGCACCATTATTTTGAGATAACTAGCGTTATTTCGAGATAACAATGCGAGTGTCTAAACAGCCATTCTGTTATTTTGAAATAATTCCAGAATAACGGGCGGCTTATTCCAAAATCTCTAAACCTCATTCTACGAGGAATAACACCTCTTCCAACATAGCTATTTCGAAATAAGGTGTGTGTAGATGTTCCACTGCTGCTATTTTGAAATAGCGCCTCACCAGGGCCTTCTAAGTTATTCCTCCTCAGTGCCTCCTAGGGCGCTAAATCGAGATAGCACATCTACACTAGGGAAGCCGGCCTCAGACTAATTTTGAGGCTTCCCTGCAGTGTAGACGTGCTATTTTGAAATAAGCTATTTCGGAGTACTTCGCAATAAGCGTGCAGTGTAGGCGTACCCTAATTGGCCAGTGTGTTGTTTTAAAGAGCTTTGGGTATGTCTACACTACCCCGCTAGTTCGAACTAGGCATACCGAACGTGCAAATGAAGCCCGGGATTTGAATTTCCCGGGCTTTATTTGCATAAGCGGGGAGCCGCCATTTTTAAATCCCCGCTGCTTCGAACCCCGTGTAGCGCGGCTACACGGGGCTCGAACTAGGTAGTTCGGACTAGGATTCCTATTCCGAACTACCAGTACATCTCGTTCCACTAGAAATAGGAACCTAGTCCGAACTACCTAATTCGAACTAGCGGGGTAGTGTAGACATACCCTTTGAGACCAGCAGATGAACACCATTCTAGACAGGAGCTCATAGTTTTGAGCCGGATTCTTGGTTCAGGACCTTGAAGGCCTTTCCCACCCCCGATCCAAGCTCTCTCTAGATCCAGCCTGGACACGCAAGTTACCCTGAGACCCTCCTGCAGCGAATTCTGCAGGTGATGCTGCTGTGCGCGGTGATGCTAAGGTCCAACCCTTGCTCCTTTTCTCTCCGGTTTCTCCAGGCTTCCTTGAAAGATGCGGGCCTGGATCTTCTTCCTTATCTGCCTGGCTGGCAAGGCACTGGCAGCCCCTGTAAGTATGGTGCCTGACCCTTCGGTCTCCTGCACATAGTACTGAATTAACCCCAACTCTAATTGCCCCACTGGGCAGTAGGTGAACTCAGGGCTGGGGGAGGCAAGCCCCCAGATCCCGCCCCTTCTACCCAAGCCCCCACCCAGCTGCCCATGGCCCCCTGGGGGAGCCACGCCCCCCACAGTAGGGACAGTCGCAGCCCCTCCCCCTCGAGATAGGGAAGCCCGTGGTCCGGCTCCCACCCCTCACTGGAGCACAGGCACCTCCCCACCCCTCCCCCATGGCCCCAAGCTTCCTTGGGCAGGCGGCGTGCGGTCTCAGCCCTCCAGGAGCGTGGGCAGGCAGGATGGTAACCCCCTTCCCCAGCCCCAGAGCATGGGCAGTGCAGGGTTAAAACCCAGACCGCCCCGGGAGACTGGGGGAGTGGCACTGAATGGGGGCAGGGTGTGGGCGGGGCCAACCAGGCAGCCTGGAAAGGCATTGACTCCCTTGTCCACAGCTGGCGGAGCTGCTGTGCATCTGGCAGCCCACTTCCCATGGGTTTGGGATCCTCCCTCATCTTTACCGTCGCCCACCCCCTGGCGGTGCCAGGGTCACGGCCTGGTCCTCATCTCCTGGTTCCGATTAAACGCCTCCATCTCCCAGGAAACCCTTGCACGGGGAGGAAGCCAGGCAGCCATGTTGCAGGAGGGCTGGGGGAAAGCCGGGAGCAAAGGCCCGTGAGAGGACGGAACAGAATCCCTCGGGAATGGCACACTTACTATGTATGTGCCTTCTGAGCCCCGGCACTAACTCACACCCCATGGCAGGAAGAGTTCATGGCGGGAGGCAGCCAGTGTTCCCTCTAAACTTTTCCACCCATGTGCGGAATAATGTGTGTACATGCACCGAGGCAGGTGTGAATGTGCACCACTGGTAGAAACGATCTGTGGGCGTGTGGCTGGTCAGCAGGGTGGCATTTGAATCTCTCCTGAGCAGCCACACAAGCACCCAGCTTACAGGGAACACAGGGTGCGGCCCAAAATGGTGCCTAAACTAAAAAAGTAGGAATGCATGGACATTGATTCCTTGAATGCGGAATGAAATAACCCGGCGTAACGGGTAGGGGGAGAAAACGCTCCTCTTGGGGAGGGAGCCAGGCATGGCTATGGGCCTCCTGACAGCTACAGTGAAGACGCACGCCTGCCGCGGGGAAAGGGACCCAGACATCAACACGTGGTCCGGCAGGAGCTGCTCGGAACAGAACCGCTTTGGATTCCAGTAGCCACTCGGGAGGAGCGGTGTTCAGCTGGCAGACGCCTGGCAGCTGACATTCCACTACAGCCAGGCCTCCGACCACTGAACCACACTCCCTCCCGTGCGGCTCCTGGGAGCGAGCTAAGACTGCGTCCCAGGCCAACGGTATGGGAATGGCTGACGCCCTTCATCAGGGGAGGTGCCGCTTGGCGCTGGTGCCGCTGGGCGTTGAGGAAGCAAACAAGGGCTGGGCACAGCCCCATAGCAGAGTGTGGAGAAATGCAAAGGTGCAGGGAAGAGAGGCAAAAGGTATCCCCCTCCCCATACTTCCCCAGCCAGCAGGGCCCCACGTGGATCTGGGCTGGGCCATGCCAAGGGGGATGTGGGGCAGGAGACGTTTCTGACAGCACTTTCCCCCGTCTCTCTCCCTTCCAGCAGGATGCCCTTCCCGACGAGACTGAAGTAGTGGAGGACCCTACCGCCACGGTACGGAAGCCCACGGTGTTCTCTCGTGCTCCTGTAACCTGCGCCGCTCTCCTGCCCACGCACCCCTGCCCCCGCTGCCCTGTGGGGAACGGGAGGGGAGACGGGGCAGACACATGCTCGAGCCAGACGGTCACTTCTTCCCAGGCCACGTTCAAGGCGGCCAGTTTCCTGAAGGCAGGGGCTTGGTCCTTCCCACCCGGTCCTGTGCTGAGAGCTGTCGACTGGATGGGCTTATCCATTCCAGACCTGGCACCGACCTTCCAGCTTCACTTGTGCTGGGCCCCGGCTCTGCCCCTCTTGTGCTGTGACCAGCCCGGAGTGTCCATGGCTGGGTGTGCGGCACCCCAAGAGCACCCCCTGTGGCTCATTGTCCCCTAGACTTCACAGCCAGAAGGGACCATCTAGGCCCCTGCACCTCAGCCAGCCCCCCGCTCGTAGTCCCCGAAGCCTGGCTGAGCTAGAGAACTTACAGAGACTCCACCGCCTCCACGCGTGTAACCCTGCAAGCGCCCCGTGCCCCACGCTGCAGAGGAAGGCGAAAAACCCTCGGGGTCTCCTCCCATCTGACCGGGGAGGAAATTCCTTCTTGACCCCAAATCTGGCAATCAGATAATCGGGGGTGGGGAACCTTTTTTGGGTTGGGAGCCACAGAAACATCAGTCGGGGGCCGCACACTAGTGAGAAGCCCCTGAGAGACAGAAGGAGAAAGATGCTCCCCACATTCCCCTCGCACACCAGAGCTGGGAGGGGGCAGCCTGGTAGATTTTGTGTGCTCCAGCCCCATGGTGAAGAAGCGGAGGGGCTGGAGCGCTAATACGGGCTCCCCTATGCCTTGAGTCTCAGGGGCCGGATCCAGGCAAGCCGGGGGCCACATCTGGCCCCGGGCTGTAGGTTCCCTACCCCTTTAGATCCTGAGCATGTGGGTAAGACCCACTGGCCAGACCCCTGGGAAAGAATTCGCTGTTGACTCAGAGCCCTCCCCATGGCATGTCCCACCTCGGGCCATGCGTCCCCTGCCCACGCTTCCGTGTGGAGCTCCACCCCCTTTCCGTGGTACCGGCTACCCCTTGGCCAATCAGAATGGCTCAGCTGGTGTCCTGCCTTCCAGGAACCCGTCGGCATCAATCCCGTCCAGGTGGAGGTCGGGGAGTTCGAGGAGCCCACCGAGGACGCGGAGGAGATTGTGGCTGAAAGTAAGTGACGTCCCGCCTCCCCTCTCCCCGCCCTGCTCCGCAGCCTCCCCGCCAAGGGGCCAGAGAGAGCTGTCCCCTGGAACTCCCAACCCACGGGAACCTTGGCAGCGGGGGATCCCTTCGGGGAGGGCTACAGGGCGCAGGGGAAGGACAACGCTGAGTTAGCGGGTCCCACTGCAGCCCTTGGGTTTCACAGCTGGGATGACAAGGGCTGGACTCCCGAGCAGCTGCCTGAGCTGATGAAAGGTCCCTCCCATGGGGCCGAAGCAAAGGGGCTGCCCCGGCTGAAGGGCTGAGGAGCAGCGTAAAGGGGGCTGGAAATTGTCTTGCATCTCCGGTGTGTCTAGGGGTGATCCCTGGCTCAGCATCCCCCCTTTCATTTCCAAGACCCCCCCGCCCCGAGTTTTTCATGCGCTTGGCTGCGGAGGCCGCTGCACATCCTGGCTACGTCTACACTGGCATGATTTTCCGGAAATACTTTTAACGGAAAAGTTTTCCATTATAAGCATTGTCGGAAAAGTACGTCTAGATTGACAGGATGCTTTTCCGCAAAAGCACTTTTTGCAGAAAAGCGTCCGTGGTCAATCTAGACGCGCTTTTCCACAAAAAAGCCCCGATCACCATTTTCGCCATCAGGGCTTTTTTGCGGAAAACAGAACTGTGCTGTCTACACTGGCCCTTTTCCGGAACAGTTTTCCGGAAAAAGACTTTTGCCCGAATGGGAGCAGCATAGTTTTTCCGGAAAAGCACTGATGATTTTACATTAGATCATCAGTGTTTTTGCGGAAATTCAAGCAACCAGTGTAGACAGCTGGCAAGTTTTTCCAGAAAAGCGGCTGATTTTCCGGAATAACTGGCCAGTGTAAACACAGCCCCTCTGTCCAGGAGAGGAGGCTCCAACTTCGCTTTCCCGCCCTCTTTCAGATCCCTGCCAGAACCACCACTGCAAGCACGGCAAAATTTGCGAGGTGGACGACAACAACACCCCCATGTGCGTGTGCCAAGACCCCTCCACCTGCCCCCCCAGCGGGAGCGTGTACGAGAAGGTGAGCAGGGCAGCGAAGCGCCGTGAAGGAGGATACGGCTGGGAGCAGCTGAAGGGTTTTGCAGACTGAGTGGAGGGGAGGGAGTCTTCCCGCTGGGTCCCAGGTTTGAATCCTGCCCCGGACAATAATCCCCAATCGGGCGGCCCATCTGAGATACATTAGTTGCCTCGTCCTGGTTCCTGTAGGGACGTCGTCAGAGCCAAGCGTTGGCCAGGCTGATGCCCCGTGAGTCTCTCTAACGTTCGGTCCCCTTCCCCGCAGGTGTGTGGCACTGACAACAAGACCTACGACTCCTCCTGCCACTTCTTTGCCACCAAGTGCACCCTGGAGGGCACCAAGAAAGGACACAAACTCCACCTGGACTACATCGGCCCCTGCAAATGTGAGTTTGCACCTGCCCGGAGGCCAGGACGGGAACCAGCCCACACATAGCCCCTGGCAAGTGCCTAGGGCACATCCAGCCGCTGCTCAGTGGCCAGCTAGCCCCAGTGCCCAGCTTTCAACCCTGGCGGCCCCCGCTGCCGCCTTCAAATCAAAGCCTGAAAGCACAAAGGTGCTGCGGGAAGCACCGGCCCTCCCCCCACGAGGGTGCGGAAGCGGGGGGGAGAGGGGTACCCATTTCAGGGGCGTGGCCCCACAGCCGGGGGCCAACCACCTATTTGTGCCAGGGGTTACCGGCGGGGCCAGATTAAATGAAAGTCTCCGCAAGCCTCAGGCTCTCTCCTAATCACAGGCCTTTCAATTCGATGATCTGTAAACATATCAGGGAGAAATGCCCTTTCGCCTGTATGCCCAATAGGTAACTATTTGCTGACTCAAGATAGCAAACTATTACCTTTGATTTACCAGTTTTCTTTTCTTATTTTAAGCCAATGATGAATTTTTGTAAGCCCTGCATTTTTTGTAGGCCTAGATCTTTTTCATAGGCCCTTAGACACGGTGCCTATTGTGCTTAATGAATAATCAAGCCCTGGTTACTGAACCTGCATTTTAATAAGCTAGCATGTTCCCTGCCCCACAGCCCAAGGGGGCGTGCCCCACAGAATGGGCTGCAGTCAGGATTCCCCCACCCCACCCCGGTTCTCGCAGTGTAAAGGCAGCTCAGCACCGCAGGAGAGCGACGTCCCTGCAGTGTTCCCTGGTGCTGAATGGGGACCCGAGGCCACGTCCAGCAGCGTGACACCCTAGCCATCAGCCCCCAGCCTGCCCCTTCCGGCTGCTCCTGCGTGGCAGCTAAGAGAGCATGCTGGGACCCTTTGCCCCTCAGTCCCCCCGGTGGAATGCTGCCAGGCCAGGGCTCTTGCTGGCCTCCTGGGGCAGCACCAGCCAGGCTGGGGGACATGACCAAGGCTCTGCTACTGATGGCAGAAGCAGCGATTGCACTGGCTGCCTCTGCCCAGTGCAGATACTAGAGGTCAAGGCTGCTTGGTGTGGCCACTACAGCCTGGTGCTAGAAGGTGTCCTGGGGACAGGGCTGGACTTTGGCCTTAAGGGCCGTGTGTTTTCCCCGGATTCTAACCTTGGAAAGGCCGCTGGGATTGGGGGCAGCAATGTTCCCCCCAGCCTCTAAGCTCTTCACAACGTGCCCCAAGTGCTTTCCATTCGGCCCCACTGTCAAACCCGGCCCGGGTTCCCCACCCACCAGCCCGCCGTGCTTCCTAACGCCAAGGGAAGGCGGCCGGCCGACTCCTTGGAGCTGCCAGGGCGGGGGAGCTGCCATAACTAGCCCAGCCCGGCTGCGAAGTCTTTTGCTGGCTCAGCTCTCCTGAATCACGGGGAGGCCTGAAAGGAACAGACTGTTTCCTCCTGGAAGGCCCATTTCAGATGCAAAGCCAGGCTCTGCCCAGACCTGCCTGCCCCCGGCACAATAGCCCTGTTGTGGCCAGGGGGCAGACAGCCCCTGGCAGAGGGCAGTGGCCACTCCGGGGTATGAGTCAGCAGAGAACTCCAGGTGACAATGAGGCCTCTGTAACTTTGCCAGCACTTCTCTCCTGAGCCAGAGGCTGCTGGATTTCTTGCCGCTGGTGTCAAGTCGGCAGTGAGCAGACAGCAGCTCCTCCCACCCCTGCCTGCACGGGGCTGTGTTGGGAAGCACGTGGATGTGCTGGGGTCCCAAGCACAGCACCAGTCACCTGCTGAGAGTGGGCGTCTCAAAATGATCCTGTAGCACCCAGAGAACCAGCAGCCCACATGGGCTGCACGCAGGGACCTGCCCTGGGCACGGGAGCCAGGGGCGAAACTCACAGGCATTAGAGAACATTGTAAACCAGCTAGGGCCATTGACGCCGGGTGCAGGGGTGTTGACTCTCTTAAGGAACAAACTCAGGAGCCTGAGGATCGATCCTCTCGGCGTGTGTCTGCCTGTTCGCTAGCCACGAGGGGCCGTGGCAGGACACCAGCATGGGTGTAACATCCGATTCTCATCCGCTCCGGATGCTTATTCCCTCCTCGAGCATCCTTAACCCCTGCGGGCGACAGAGCCACTCCCACAACAATCAGTAGGCAGGGGACAGACCCAGGGGTCGGACTGTGGGAGGAGAAATAGGTGGCAGGAGCTGGCAAGCAGGAGACATTCGGGAAGGCATCCCCGGTAGCGGGGGCTGGGAGAAATTCAACCGGCGTCAATGGCCCTAGCTGGTTTACAATGTTCTCTCAACCACAAACCCTACAGAAAAATGCCTGGATCCATAAGCTGGAACAAGCCACAGCAGGGGTGGGGAACTTAAGGCGCGGGGGCCACATCGGGCCCCCAGTGTGCCTGGATCCAGCCCCCGGAAGCTCCCCCCAGCATCGGAGAGCCACTGGTGGGACTGCAGCCCTGCAGCACCCCCACAGCAGCTCCCCACAGGGCTAGATCGCCAGCGGCAGCGAAGCCCTGAGCCCCGCGAGCCGGAGTTGGGCAAGCCCAGCAGCTGCCTCCCACACGCCGAACCCCTCGTTTTTGGCCCCACCCCACAGCTTAGTGGGGGCCCACAAAATCTACTAGCCTGGGCCCCCCCGCTGGGATGTGGTGTGAGGAGACTGTGGGGAGGGTCTTTCTGCTTCTCAGACGGGGCCACGTCAGTGAGGTGGGGAGGTTTTTTTTTTTTTTGCTTCTTACTTGTTTGTATCCCCGACTGATTTTTCTGTGGGTCAGCGGCCCCCGGCCCAAACAAGGCTCCCCGCCCCCCGGCTACAGCAAGCAGCAGAGCCGAGGCGAAGCCTTCCTGCTCCCACGGCAGGGTGGGAGCGGCCGCTGCCGGGGGACGGTTGCGGAGCTGGGCAGGGCTCCCCGGGAGAGGCCCAGGCCGGGCACCGCGCTCACGGCTCTCTGCTGGCGTTTCAGACATCCCCCCCTGCCTGGATACCGAGCTGACCGAGTTCCCCCTCCGCATGCGCGACTGGCTCAAGAACGTGCTGGTCACCCTGTACGAGCGCGACGAGGACAACAACCTGCTGACGGAGAAGCAGAAGCTCAAGGTGAGCGGACGCCCCGGCCGTGCGTGTGCCCCGGCGACCGCAGGGGCCCGACCCCGCCCGTCACACGCTGCCCAGCTCTGCACACGCTAGTGCCTATGTGGAGTCTAGCCTGCACACGCTAGTGCGCCCCTGAATCCCAGCCTAGCTGCAGGCGGCTGTATGCACACCCAGACCACCCGAGTGAGCGACCCAACCCCACCACTGCACAGCACACACACAGTTACACACACACACAATACACAAACACAAACACACACACACACTTACAAACACACATACACACACACACAATACATAAACACAAACACACAAACACTTACACACAAACACAAACACACACACTTACACACTCACACACACAATACATAAACACACGTACACTTACACACACACTTATACACAAACACACACACACTTACACACATACAATACACAAACACAAACAAACACACACACACGAGTAATAATCTTCCTCATCAGCTCTCCATCTTCCTAAAACAGCGATGGGCAGCCTAGGCTAGTGAGTCGGCTGCACGACAGGCCTTCCTCCATCTCAGCAAGATTGTCCCAACCAAGACGCTATCCCAGAATACGACAGTTTTGCTGACTGCGCTGGCGTACCTAGAGTTTACGGGATGGGCCGATGGAACGTAGCTGTGCTTTGATCGGCTGCAGAGGGAGCTCACGGCTCTCACACTCAGGGTACAGCTAAACTGCAGGGGCGGGGATATCCACTGCGTCCAAGGAACACATTTGCTCTTCCGCTTTTTTCTGCAGAAGAGCGAACGCGCTCTTTCGGAAGCCCCTGTATTCCTCCTTCCACAAGGAAGAAGGGGACTTTCGAAAGAGGGTTTTTCCCCCGAAATTTGGCCTACTCTAGATGGGCCAAATTTTAGAAAAGCTTCTTCTGACGAAAGTATCAGAAAAAGATACACAAAATGCAGAGCGCATGTTGCATATCTTTTTCCGATAGATCCTCGCAGTCTAGACGTAGCCTCAGTGCTGTGTGCAGCCAGCAGCCCACTCATGTCACGTGCCCTTTGCTTTACATGGGGGTCACTTTCGTGACACGGGTAGGAAAAAACGACACGGACGGAAACCAGCGGAATCTGGCAGCCCTGTGGGTGGGCCACGGTCACAAATGTCTCGCAGGCCACACCCAGAACCCCATGGGCCGCATTCAGCTGTAGGTTGCCCACCTCTGACCTGGAGCATCCCCCCACCCGGCCAGCCCCTTTGCCCCCCTCTGACAGTGACGGGATAGGAGCGTGGCTCCCACTCACCCAGAAGCTGACTGAGTCTCTGGCTCCCCAGGTGAAAAAGATCCACGAGAACGAGAAGCGCCTAGAAGCCGGCAACCACCCTATGGAGCTGCTGGCCCGCGACTTCGAGAAGAACTACAACATGTACATCTTCCCCGTGCACTGGCAGTTCGGCCAACTGGACCAGCACCCCATTGATGGGTATGGAACCCCCTTTCCTGCTGGGTCGAGGGGCTAAGTCTCTGTCCGTGCCCGGCTGGCTTGCTGGGCTCACACCCAGGTCAGTCACAAGTGCTCCCAACCACGGCCCACGGCTGCATGGGGCCTGTGCTCTGAACCATGGTCCACGGCTGCAACGGGTCTGTGCTCCCAACCACAGCCCATGGCTACAGGGATCTGTGCTCCCACCATGGCCCGTGGCTACAGGGGGTCTGTGCTCCCAACCACAGCCCATGGCTACAGGGGTCTGTGCTCCCACCATGGCCCGTGGCTACAGGGGGTCTGTGCTCCCAACCACGGCCCGTGGCTGCAGGGGTGGAGGCATCCAAGGCACAGTGGGCAGAGCATGCTGCCTGGCTCGGCTCCAGACCGGGGTGGGTCACAGCAGGGGCAGGGTGCAGGAAGGAACAGGCTGGGCCTGGAAGAGGATGCCCAGCCCTGCTGCGAAGATGCGAGTGACAAGACTCTATAAATACACGGAGCAGAGGGGGGCTCCGTTCGCCTGCGTTAACCCTCGGAGCGCTGCTCCGGGCCTGCCGTCTCTGGAGCCACGACGCGCCCCAGCATGAGGGGCCGTGACAGGCTAATCGCCCCGTGGGTCTTGCTGCTGGATTAGCCCTGGCTGGCTCCGGTGGGCGGGGAACACCCGAGCCTCATGGGGGACAGGTTTCCAAGGGAAGGTTTTGCTCTGAGCCAGACCCCAAGGAGGAGACGGGGGCGGGGGCCCGTCAGCCACACAACCCGCTGACCAGAGCCAATGGAAGGACTCTCAGGGGGGCCCTGGAGCAGGCCCAGAGCGGGTTCCTGGGTGGGACGGTGCGAGGACGGGATGAGGGGAGAGGGCGAAGCAGAAGGGCCCAGCAGCCCCGGGGAATGGCCCCCGTGAAGACTGCTTGTCCCCTTCCGCTAGCCCTGCCCCCGGCCCTACTGTACCACAAGTCACACCCAGCCAGAGGGAGGGAGTGACGGAGGGTCCCATGGCGCTCCCCGCCCCCGAGAGCGGCCATGTTGGGGGGCTTCCGGCCCGGCTCAGAGCCGCTCGCTCTCCTGGCAGGTACCTGTCCCACACCGAGCTGGCCCCGCTCCGAGCCCCTCTCATCCCCATGGAGCACTGCACCACCCGCTTCTTCGAGGAGTGCGACCTGGACAACGACAAGTACATCGCCCTGGAGGAATGGGCCAGCTGCTTCGGCATCCAGGAGAGTAAGTCGCTGCCCTCCCCGGCCCGGCGGGTGCTGGGGGCAGGGCGGGAAGGGGCAGGAAGGGTGGGACCGCCCCGAAGACAAGCGCTCCGGGGTCCCTGTGGAAGAGGAGGAGGTGGCCAAGGCAGATCAAAGCCAGGGGCCAGCAGAGGGCGGTTTGGGCACCACTTATAAAGTCTGGTCCTGCTCTGAGCCTGGAAAGCGCATGGCCCATATGAAACAGCAAGAAGAGCAGAAACGCCTTTGCTTGCCCAAACCCCTCTCCTGCTGAAGGTGACTTCTGCTCCGGCCACACACAGGGCTGGTCAAATCCTAGGAGCTCAGGCAACAGGACAGGAACAAAAATATCGATAGGTTCCTCCGGGGTGGGAGTGTCACACGTGCTCAGCGGGGGCTCAGCTCTGCCCCTTCTGGAGTGAGTGTGACAGCGTTTTGCCTGCGTGGCCCCGCCGTTCCAAGGACCGGGGTGGGAGTTGCAGCGGGGGACAGCACGCTGCCCTGTATCTGCCCGGGGTAGGTCTGAACGGAAGGGGATCTAGCGCACATCAATGCTAGTCCTGTTTGACAAGGACGACGTGGAACTCCTGAGCCACAGAGCATATCGCACGGGCTCAGTTGAAAGCCACTTGAACTCCCTTCTCCCCTGAACGCCGAGTTCTGTGCGGCACGAGGCTCTCAGGATGGGCGCTTTCGCTCACGTGGCAGACACTGCCCCTGTAGATCCTAATTCCCAGGGATTCCAGAACTTGCATGGGATGTCATGCACAGGGCCTGCCCTGGGGGAATCCTCCTCCTCCTTTTGAGCCCCTTTATGCCTTTCCAGCCTTTGTATTCCACATGAACGGAGTCAGAACAGGGATGCGTCTGCTAGCTTGGTAGCAGTGGTAGTCATGAACAGTGTTCCCTCTCATTTTTTTCTTCCTCCTTTTGTGTGGAATAAATTTTGTTCTGTGCACCAAGGCATGTGCAGATGTGCACCACCAATGGAAACATGCTGGGCAGCATTTGAATCTCTCCTGGGCAGTTGCCCAAGCACTCAGCTTACAGGGAACACTGGTCATGAACGTCTCTGTGGGGGGACAAACGTCAACAGAGGGGGACAAAGACCCACACAGTATTAGCCTGGGTTACATGCAGCACATTCCAAATGTCAGCGATGACTTTTTTAATTCTTCTCTCTCTCTCCTTTTGCAGAGGACATTGACAAGGACCTTGTGATCTAAGCCAGCAGCTTCCTTCTCTGTTGCCTCCTTTTTTTTTTTTACCTCCTCTTTCCTTTTATTTTGAAACCTTTTTTTGTTTTGTTTTTTCCCCTGGGGACAAGGTGCTAATATAGATCTACACGTATATTAACGGTGCTAAAAGAAACAACAACTTATTGTTAGTAGCCTAATGAAATACCACTAGAATAATCTGCTAACTTGTCAATTTCAGAGTGTTCTTCTCTGCTTTCTGATTGGAAAACAATGTTACACTAACCAACTCTGTTCCTGTGCTAAGTAGCTCCTCCCTCTTCTTATCCTCGCTTGGATTTTCTTCTCAAACTCCATACTAACACGTTCTTCAGATCTTACCATGTAGAGCAAAGCCATCCCAGAGGATTAACTCCCTGATTTCCCAAAGGCAAGTGAGGGAAGGTGTATCCAGAGGATGTTAGAAGATTGGGCTTTCCGAAGTTTACCGGAGCGATTGGTGGTGAAATTTGGGGTGCTGGATTTCAGTTCCTGTTAGGGAGGATAGAGAATGGAATGGGATAGAAACTGAGGTTTCAGAATGGCAACATTTAAATTCCCAGGGCTTGAATTTAAAAATAATTGGGCACAAATAGCTTTTTGGGGAAAAAAACCCACAAATTAAAAAAGACTCATCATGTAAAATCCCCTCTAAAATAAAGGTTTGAAAATGCTACCTGCTTTATTATTCCTCAGTGATTGTACTGGTCTTGTGTTTTCCACGCTTTAAAGTTAGATTTTGGTGCTGGTGTGTTTGGTGGTGGCATTTCTATTTGATCTTGCTGTTGTGATGCTGCTGTCGTTGAAACAACACTCTCCGTGGCTTTCACAATGTTGCACGTTCCCCCGCCACGTCGGATCCCGTCACCGCCTCTGTCACGCTCACATTCCACATCTTTTGAGCACACCCATTATTTCGAAATATCATGGGCACGCTATTCCGACGTCCCTGTAAACTTCATTCCACGAGGCCGAAGGGACGTTTCGGAAGAGCGATTTATTTAGAAAGAAGTGCTGGGTAGACAGTGCCAAATTTCCAAATACGATTGAAATAAGAGACGCGGAGTTCAAATTGGGTCTCTTATTTCGACCTACGGCGCAGTGTAGACGCACCCCCAGGGAAGATGGGGAGGTGCAGCACCGGCTCGGCGAGATGTGTGTGACATAGACAAGCAAGCTTTTGCTTTGCTTGGCAGCCTCTGTGGTGCTTGCATTTTGCTGTGTTTGAGTGGGAGTTGTTCTGGCGCGGGTCCCCAAAGACTTACAAGGGACGGCTAGATCTCGCAGGGTGAGACCTAAATGCCTCTAAATGTTCCCCTGTGCCTTTTATTATTAAATTCTTCCCACGGTCTGAGCAATCTGATGAGCCTCTTGTAATAAAAGATAATTATTTGACACCAACCAAGCCGACACCATCTTTCCAGTCTCTCTGTCTGTTTCTCGTCATCCTCATGAGGGAAGGGGGAGGTCAAAGCTGAAACCCAGGTCAAGTTCTAGGAGTTGAAGGTTGGGCCAGGTGCCACGTGAAAGCCAGTCCCCCCAGGAATTGCATCTGCAGTCTTTGGACCTTAACGTTCCCGTTGTGCAGTAAATCTCACTGAATAACCGCACTGTTCTCCAGAACAGGCAGCATTTTAAAGAGCCCAGAATGGGGATTGTTTGGGTGGGCCCGAATCACAGCGCCGGGAGTCCAGGGGGGTCTGTTCACCTGTTTAAAGCACTTTGCTTACCACCTGCCAGGATCGGTCCCTTTCCTTCGAGACGGATCTTCCGGACACAAGAGTGCTCTAATGTGGTCTCCCCGGATCTCTTGGCCGTTGGAAGGTTGTGCTGCTCTTTGTTATTCACAGGTTGTTTCCTGTAGCTTGGGAATCAGGTCTTGGTTTAGACATTGGGGAACCGGTGTCACAAAGTGTTCATGACCTCCATTAGCACTACGGCTCCACCGAGGTTGCTACGACAGTAGCGTACAGTGATCCCCACGGTGTTATCTGCAGGGAGGTGTTAATATTAACATACAGGCACATTTGTTAGGCTTCTATGAAGGTACAAGGCTAAACCCAGCTGACTGACTGAATGAATTTCTAAATTGTAAACACAATTTATTCCAACCTCTCCCCTCCCCACCCATTTTTCTTCCTTGGGAGTCAGGCTCTTCTGCGCTCTTTTCTTTTGCATTGTCCTCTTGCCCACGCTGTCCTGAGTCAACTCTGCCACGTCTTTTATCTAGAGCGGGGACCAGCTGATGTTGGGGGAATAAACTTTTTCTCCCTCACCCCCAAAAAACCACACATAGGTTTCATGAAACGCATCATCCAAATGCATGTATTATTCTGTTCTGTATTTTGCATCCAGAACACACACACACACATCCCTAGTTCTTGTTGTTGGCCTTGGGTGTGCACACCCTCCCCCCCTAGTTCCTGTTGTTGGCCTGGGCATACACACACACACACACACACACACACACTTAGCTCCTGTTGTTGGTCTTGGGCACTTTTGTCATTGGAGGGCTTATTTTGAGGGCAGCTCTGGCATTGGCTAGGTTTCCCCACCCCCTGGCCCTTGATAAATTACTTTTAGGACAAAAGAACAATGAAGGCTTTGAGGTGAAAATGTTTTACTTGAGAGTGACCTGTGCCAAGTTCCTCTCAAGAGGCCTGTGACTCTGGGTGTCTTTCTCTAGCTTCACACTGTGGCAGGGGGCACAGAGATTTTCAGGGGCACACAGGAGTCACAGTCACTCACCTCTCTTGGAAATCTTGGACACTGATTTTGCCAATCAACATAAGAAATAAAAAAAAACCCCAGGGGAGGTCAAATTCTGGGCCTCAGCAACGTGCGGGTTGGATGGGTCGTGATGGAAGTCGGCGAGAAGTGCTGCCGTGGTTTGCTCTAGTGGGGTGTGTGTTGTCCATCGAGGGTATGTCTAGACTGCATCCCTCTGTCGGCAGAGGGATGCAGATTAGGCAGGTCGACGTTGCAAATGAGGCGGGGATTTAAATATCCCGTGCCTAATTTGCATAAAAATGGCCACCGCGTTTTGCCAACTCAGCACTTTGTCAGCAAAAAGTGGCCATCTAGAGGGGGGTCTGTATAGAAAGAAAGCCTTTTTCGACTGATCTTGTAAACCTCCTTGCAGGAGGCATAAGGGATCTGTCGAAAAAGGCTTTCTTTCTCCACAGATCTCCCTCTAGACTGCTGCTTTTTGCCGACAAAGTGCTGAGTTGGCAAAACGTGGCAGCCATTTTTATGCAAATTAGGCACGGGATATTTAAATCCCTGCCTCACTTGCAACGTCGACCTGCCTAATCTGCATCCCTCTGCCGACAGAGAGATGCAGTCTAGACATACCTCGAGAGGCTGCGTCTGCAGAGCACTGAAAGGAACGAGGAAATCCCCAACACTGTTTACCAGTGAAGGCTCATTCAATTAGTGCTCAGAGTGTCCATGCAAAATAAATAGAACTACAGGAAAGTTACAAAGTAATTTCTACTGTGCTACCGAGGCAGCCGCCGAGTGAGCTGTCCCATGGGAATGCAGCAAGGCAGTAGCGGTGTTAAAGACAAGGTTTGCACTTGTGCCATGCTGTTTGCGCTGCATCTAGGGGCAGGAAGATCTAGGTAATCCTCCCTCGCTCAGCTCTGCCACTGGCACACCCGCAGTATATTTGACCATTTTCATGATCCCAGGGCCAGAGGAACACGTGCACAGATCTGAACATACGTGGGGCACCATGCGCTTGGAGAAGGCCACAGGAAGGAGAGAAATCTGTTGGCGTGCCCGTCCTTTCGACGCCAGGAAGCTGGCCTGAAAGGTCCTGAGCACGTGCTGGGTATGCTCAGGGGTGTCTGGCGGGGTGGGCAGTATCCGGTAGGGCTGCGCCTTCGAAGCCGGGCCGTTCACTGAGCCTGGAGCACCCATAGCTGCAAAGAAAATTTGTTCCTCTTGGTTTCTGAGGACAGGACAAGGAGTAATGGGCTTAAAGTGCAGCAGGGGAGGTTTAGATTGGACATTAGGAAAAAATTCCTAACTGTCAGGGTGGTCAAATATTGGAATAAATTGCCAAGGGAGGTGGTGGAATCTCCCTCTCTGGAGATATTTAAGAACAGGTTAGATAGACATCTGTCAGGGATGGTGTAGGTGGAGCTTGGTCCTGCCTTGAGGGCGGGGGGCTGGACTCGATGACCTCTCGAGGGCCCTTCCAGTCCTATTATTCTATGATTCTATGAACCGAGGATTTTTTTCACAAAGGAACCGGCGGTTCAAAGCTCGGAGAGATCTCCAATCCCAGCCATGGGATGGAGGCAGAAGGACCCCTGCAAGGGAGGGGCAGGGGGAAAGGAGCCATTACCCTGGGCTAATGTTTTCAGCATTGGGTGGCCGTGGTAGTCTATTCCCTTGCAGGACAGAGAGGCCTTCAAGCAATAGCCAGAATCCATCGGAGCGGGATGTGGAAAATCAACCTTCGGGGGAAGGGAAAGAAAAAGAATTGGGGGAGGGGGACACAGAGCCATGATGGGAACAGTCAGGTGGGAACAGCCACACTCAACCCCATGTTGGGGGGGGTGACCCTCAAAACCTGCGCTGAATGAAACAGCCCAGGTTCGTTAAAACCCACCTGCCCCTTGATCGGGGTTGGGACTGGCCCCCGCATCCCCCGCCAGTGGGGGAGTCCTGTTAACAGGGAGGGCTTCTCATTGCAAGGAGCCCAAAGGGCTACTCACACTGGACTCACTTCTCCCGCTGCCCTCGCACGAAGTGCCCGGCAGCACACAAGCCTCGTGCCGCAGTGTTCCAGCAGGAAATGAATCTTGCTCATTTGAACGCACGTGGGGGTGGGGGTGAAGGGGGGAGAGACATTCTCGGCAGGCAGAATGGAGTAACTCATAGCTGGGGAAGGGGGCTAGGTTGGCAGGCGAAGAGCCTTCCCCTTGTGAAAAGCACCGTGGGATTTCACGGAGCGCAGATGGGCAAGACGCTGGTTTTCCAACTAATCTGAGTGACAGCACCTCCCGAAACAGGCTGCCTCCTCGCACCAGGCCACTGCTGATTCACACCACCAAGCATGCAACGAGTTCCTGGTTCTCATGCTCAGAACTCCCCCCAGCGTTTCCATCTTTGGCAATGACCCATCAGGAGCTGTGGGAAGTGAGGAGCAGTTGAGTTAGTTTCTTAGGGCCTTGGGGACCCATTGGTCCATCTGCTTGTCCCCCGGTATTTTACAGGTATTCCGAGGACATCAATGGCAAGTTCCTGGATTGCTGTCAAGAAAGAACCCTCCCCGACACTTCTTTAGGCAGGCTGCCTGGATGATGCTACAGGAAGTGCCCAAGGCAACTGGCAACAGCTGGTATCCTTGGCGGTGCCAAGGGTGACTACAAATACTATGATACCCACTCATTCAAAGACAAGGGTACACGACTGGGCAGGGGGAGTCTGGGGTAGGGTCTACGCTGGTCGTTCAAAGGGGCAAAAATAGATGATCTATGAGTGTAAGCATCATTTCCAGCTCTTATAATGCACGTCTCAGCAGCCCATATCCCAGTGAGCAGCGCAGTGTCACAGAAGGGAAACTGAGGCACAGAGCAACCCAGTCGAGCTCCTGACTGCTGTTCCAGTGCTGTAGCCTCTAAGGCACACAACTCCCAGGGCAGCTGTGTGTGGCTGGCTCCCCCATAGGTAACAGCTGCCCTTGCCCCTACTCTCCCTACAGCTGGTCATTCTCATTTGCCGTCTGTGGACAAACCACCTTTCCCATCCTGGCAAACTGACACGGCACGGTTGGTCCAAGAGTCCTTGGGAGAACAGCCTCCATCTCCTTCCCCACTGGGACTCGATGTGGCGAAGGCCAGGACTTAACCCGTTTCAAAAGAGAGCTAGATACATTCCTGGAGGATAGGACCATCCATGGCGATTAGCCAGGCTGGGCAGGAACGGTATCCCTGGCCTCTGTTTGTCAGGGGCTGGGAATGGGCGACCGGGGAGGGATCGCCGAATGGTTCCCTGTTCTGTTCACTCCCTCTGGGGCACCTGGTGCCGGCCACTGTTGGCCGACAGGATACTGGGCTGGATGGAGCTTTGGTCTGACCCAGTCTGGCCGTTCTTCTGGGCTAAGCCAGCGGATGGAGTTTCCAAGAGGCCCAGCCGGCTCCAACTCCCCACCAAAGTGTATAAACCCAGCAGGGGTAACAACGCTCCAGCCCCCGCCGTTGGCGGGACACCAGGCTGCGCCCTCAGGCACTACCCCGGAGCAACGCCTGGGTGAGGGACAAGCGGAGAGATGGCCGGATGCCACCGCAGCGGCATGGCTCGGAGGACCTGCTTCCCAGGCGCTCCCTCGCAGCCCGAAAAGCCAGGCCGGGAGCAGCCGCCAAAACAAGAGGAGCATTCCTTCCAAAGGAGCGCTGTTAGCTCTCTCCCGCCACAAGCAGGCTGCTGGGGGCTTGGAGTCTGCCCACTTGCTCTGACCCTAAGGACGTGCTGGGAAGCTAGCGACCGCCACCGTGTGGGATTTCTGAGAACTGCCTCGCTTCCCATTGCTGGGGAAGGGCAGACCTGGCTGCGCCTGTAAGCAGAGACGGGGTAGCCATGTTGGCCAGGGCTCTGCTTTTTGTTCTCCACGTCTGTCTTGGGGACCAGCCCTTCTCCGACACAAGCACTGGCAGTCATAGGACACAACAGGCCAAACTCAGAGCGGGGTGTAAGTAGGGTTGCCAGATGGTTTCAACAAAAACACCCGACACACTTGACATGACATCACAATCTACATGACACCTTATTTAGAAAATACCAGACATTTCTATTTTCTCATTGATATTTTCTCAATTTGTTTCCCGAACAGAAAGCTCAAATACTGGACTGTCCGGTTCAAAACTGGACCCCTGGCAAGCCTAGGTGTAAGCCAGTACAGCTGCACGGGTTCACACAGTGTTGTAACTGCTTCAGCGCTGTGTTCACCGGCCGCCGGGCTCGAGACCAGGTTCTAAAAACTGTTTCAGGCCCAGGACGTGACAAATATCCCTCAGGAGACAGGCCTAAAGCAGGTCACAGAGCTGCCCCACAATGCTCCGAAGGGCAAGGCTTGCCATCCGTAGGGTTGCCAGATACTTTGACAAAAAATCCCAAACATGGCAGGGAAAAAAAAGTGGTTGAGCAAAAAAAAAAAAAGGTCACTGTGCTCCTCACTCCCCCCACCCTCACCAGACACGGCAGGGGAAGAATGTCCCTGCTGGCCTTCCATCTGAGAGAAACAGAAAATACCGGACATTTTACATGTCTGGTATTTTCTGGGGTTTTTACTGGATGGGGCCAGAAATAACGGACTTTCCAGGCGAAAACTCGACACCTGGCAACCCTAGCCATTCGCTATCGCTCAGCCCCACTGGGCTGGGCTCCATACAGACATAGAACAAAAGGCTGATGTCTGCCCCTCAAAGTAAACACGTCTTTCTGTGGTGGTCTGTACCTGACAGCACTTTGCATGCTGTGTAGCACCTTTGGATCTAAGGGTATGTCTAGACTGCACCCCTCTGTCGGCAGAGGGACGCAGATTAGGCAGGTCGACATTGCAAATGAGGCAGGGATTTAAATATCCCGTGCCTAATTTGCATAAAAATGGCCACTGCGTTTTGCTGACTCAGCACTTTGTCGGCAAAAAGTGGCAGTCTAGAGGGGGATCGGTGGAGAAAGAAAGCCTTTTTCGACTGATCCCTTATGCCTCCTGCAAGGAGGTTTACAGGATCTGGAAGTCACAGATTTACTCAAATGTGTGCTAGCCAACCTCAGCATCCTGCCTCCACACTGGCCTCCCAACACACGGTGGTACAAACCGAGCCTCCCAAAGAGTGAACAACACTGTCGGGAGGAGAAACCTGCATTCCTCCCCTCAGCTGCTTTTCTGTCTGGGCACAGACAGCTCCTGTATCTGACATCCCAGTTAGCTCATGGGCAAGAGTAAAATAGCTGGACCCGCACCACGCCCCGGCACAGATGAGTGTCCATGGAAGCAGCTACTCGTTCTCCATAAAATGCAGGTACAAAGCCCAACTTGGGTGCCTGTGTAATCCACACATGCAGAGAGATCCCACTGCTGACACCACACTTGTAATCACCACCAGGCGCATTTGAACCTGGGACCTCTGGAGCTTAGTATAGGAGCCTTTACAGGCTCAAATCTGCCTGGTGGCAGTTACACCTGCTGCAGGAGGGGATGCACCCAGTACATCCTCTCTTGCATATCGGACGTCATTGCTGCTTCTCCCACTCCGCCGTTTCCTCAGCTTTTCAGGCCTCCCTGGGAGCCTGGGAATTGCTAAGGCTTCCTTCCTTTGTTCGAGCACCCAGCATATTAACAACCCCTTTGCATGAAGAAGGGGCAGCCACTGCACCGGGGCCACGATCCCGCGTGAAATGAAACGTGCTGCCACGGTCGCACTATCGGCCTGAACGACGTCTGCTCCAGTTCGAACAGCTAGGTGGTGTGGGCACTGGGCACTCCCTAGGGCACATGTAGAATCACAGAACGCTAGAACTGGAAGGGACCTCACAAGGGCATCGAGTCCAGACTCCCGCCTGCACGGCAGGACCAAGCACCATCTAGATCAGGGATTCCCAACCTTTTTGGTCCCTGTACCCCCTTGGCTTTTAGTAAACCTTCCCGTACCCCCTATTCAATATGAAAGGAAATACATTCTAGACTCGAGAATCCACAACTTTTTTCGCTAACACTGCTACTTTTGGAATCTTTCAATTAGGATCATCTAGTTATTTACCAAATATTCCCCGTACTCCCTTGACAAGCTTCTCACACCCCCTGGGGGTACGTGTACCCCAAATTGGGATCCCCTGGTCTAGATCATCCCTGATAGATGTCTGTCCAATCTGCTCTTAAGTATCTCCAATGACGGAGATTCCACAACCACCCTAGGCAATTTATTCCAGTGTTTAGGAAAAACTTCCTACCTGTCAGGGTGGTTAATGTCCAACCTAAACCTCCCTTGCTGCAATTTAAGCCCATTGCTCCTTGTCCTAGCATCAGAGGCCAAGGAGAACAATTTTTCTGCCTCCTCCTTGTAACACCCTTTTAGGTACTTTAAAGCTGCTCTCATGTTCCCTCTCAGTCTTCTCTTTTCTAAACTAAACAAGCCCAATTCTTTCAGTCTTCCCTTATGTGACATGTTTTCTAGACCTTTAATCATTCTTGTTGCTTTTCTCTGGATCCTCTCCAATGTCTCCACATCTTTCTTGAAATGCAGTGCCTAGAACTGGACACAATACTCCAGTTGAGGCCTAACCAGCGCAGAGCAGAGTGGAAGAATGACTTCTCGGGTCTTGCTCACAACACACCTGTTAATGCAGCCCAGAATCATATTGGCTTTTTTGGCAACGGAACCCAGAATATGCTGCCAGATGAGATCTATTTAGTACAGCTGGAATCTGAGCTCTAAACTAGGGCCGTGGTCGGGTTGTACAGGGTCCTTTTCTGTGCGATGAGCAAGCCAGAACCATGGCTGGCGCTCCTGCGTTTAGCCTCTGGCCGTGCCTTTACCATGTGGGCAAATGCCGGCGGTTCAGTGCCATTCAGTTGCAGGCAATGGAGATGGAGCATTTTCCATCCGGGACTGAAGGAGCAGATGAACTGCACAATAAGGTCTTGGGGCAGATGTGGGGCACAACCTTTTGACCTAGCCCCCTTCTCATAAATATTCATAACAGAAAATCTGGGAGGAGCCAATAGTGCAGAGAGAGAGAGAGAGAGAGAGAGAGAGAGAGAGTGTGTGTGTGTGTGTGTGTGTGTGTGTGTGTGTGTGTGTGTGTGTGTGTGTGTGTGTGTGCGCGCGCGCCCTATGAGGGAGGACACAACCAAACCAAAATGGAAACCTTTTAGGCCACCTCAGCAATACCTCCCCTGTCAGGCCTGCTGCACATTGCTCCTCACACACTGCTGCCCAGCAGGTACCCAGGGCATTGCCCCCCTGCTTGGCTATTCCTGAATTCACCTGAGTTCACTGCCCTGTAGAGCCTCACTTCCCTCCCCCTTCCCCGGACGCCCTTGTATTTCAGCCGCCTGCGTAGTCTGCGCTGGCTCCCTTCCCCAGGGAGGCCTTTCTGCATCCTCTCATGGCCTCCGGCTTGCAGCTCTCTGATGTCTGGGTGGGAAGTGTCAATCCAGCTTTAGAGGATCTCCACTTCTCTGTCAAGTCCGGGCTCAGGTGGTCTCCTTTAGGTTTGGGATTAGCTGCGGGATTAGCGCTTTCATCCAGGGGGATCCTGAGGGGCGAGGCTGGGCGTTGAGAGAAAAGTGGCGGGATTCCTTGCAAAGAACTCACAGGGATCGGAGACAGGCGGGCACCGGGACTAGAACGTGGACCCCGAATCCAAACCACAGCAAAAGACTACTCTGATGGATGGCGACCGGCAGAAATCAAAATCTCCCTCTGCTCTTGGCTCATTTCCAGTTGCTTGACCTGCTCTGGCCTTGGGGAAGAAAGCTGCCCACGCACCCTCGTGTCGCCATTCCCCTACCCACCCAGCCGTGGAGACACACAGCCAGACTGAGCACTGATAAGGGGCAAATTAGAGTCTGGGAAATATCTGCCCCTCGGCATTCATGGGAAACCATGTGTAGCAATAATCAGCACAGATGTCCTCCGTGGGGCGGGGCTGCACGTAGGAGGGAGCACTGTGTGATTGGGGGAGCTCCAGTAAATGAGCTCATGAAGTAAGGAAGCCAGAAAGCAGCACGTTTCTTTGTTGGACCATGGAATCCACAGGCCTTGCCAGGCACACTGACAGCTCCAGGGAACGGCACTGGTAGCTGTCCAGCCTAGGTACTTTTATGTCCCCCGTTACCTCCGTATTGGACCACTTCACAAACTTTAATGTATTCATCCTCGCGCATCCACGTCAGGCAAGGCAGTGCTGTTATCCCCACAGCACCGAGGGAAACTGAGGCACAGAGACATGGGCGGCGGGTGTGCTAGGCAGAGGAAGGCATTGCCTTCTCAAACCACCAGCCTGGCTCTGCCCACACTCTGCCCAGGATGCCTGCCGTAGGCGTACAAAGGATGGAGCGGTGCTGCCCCAAGCGCCCCCCCCGTGCTCTGGAGTAGGGGGGGCTGGAACCGCGCACCCTCCTCTCTCCCTGTGCTCCGGGCCAGGGAGCCTGGAGCTGCGCACCTGCCCTCCTTGTGCTGGGGGGTAGGCGGACGACATGCTTCTCTGCCTCCCCATGGGGCGGGGTGAGGAGGTGACTTGGCCTCAGTAGAAGGGGCAGAGCTGGGGGATGAGGCTAGGGGGACAGTGCCTGAGTAGAAGGGGCAGGGTTGGGGGGGAAGCGGGGGGCTCGCCTCCCCCAGCCCTACCTTCACCCACCCCCAATGCCCAGAGACACTACATGACTTGCCCAAGGTATCGCAGGGCGTCTGGAACTGAGCATGGGACGAACCCGCATGTCGCAGACCGGACGCTGGTTCCCTCACCACACCAGCCGCCTCAAGCTGCAATTCCTCTGCCGTCCTGGCTCAGCAGCATTCCAGACTTTGCATTCGGGAGGCCTGATTTCTTCCTAGGTGGGTTCCGGAACATTCTTGTGTATGTTCCCTGCAACCGGCATCACCATTCTTCTGCCAGCAAGGCCGGCTTACGGCACGCCAAATCCCTAGGCTACGTCAACGTTTCAGAGGCCCCGCAGCCTTACCAAAAAATGTGCATTGTTCTACCAGAAAGCACAATGAAACTAGAAATAATGACGTGTTATATTTGCATATGTCCCGGGACCTAGGCAAGGAGGCAACTAACCACTAGACTTTTATTTTTTTGTATCGGGAGGCTAGGGTTGCCAGATGGTTTCAACAAAAATACCGGACACACTTGATCTCAGATGGGCGGGGAGGAGAACCAGCCACGGGGGGAGTGGGGTTGGAGTGGGAGATTGGGGGGAAACGGCCAGTGGGGAGCAGGGCATGAGCATGTCTACCAGCCAGGCAATACGCAACTACGTACTGATACTCATGATAATAATACAACTTACTCAATTAGAAAATACAGGACATTTATACGTCTGGTATTTTCTCAATATGTTTCCCAGACAGAAAGCTCAAATACCGGACTGTCCAGTTCAAAACCGGACACCTGGCCACGCTACTGGAGGCCCCTCTCAATCTAAGGCCTGAAGCTGTAGCTTCTTCAGCTTGTGCATGAATCCGGCCCTGGCAGCCAGGTGTGTGAAGCCGCCACCTTCCCTACAAGGATGAATCTTACAACCGTGGGGCTCGCACATCCCCTGAGCGGACTCAAGGCAGGCTTGTGTAGCGGAGACGCATAGTCCTCGGCCGGGGGAGGGTCTGTGCCACGCAGCCGATGAGGCTGGAGGATTGCGACGATCCCTTCTCCCCTTCTCCACGCAAGGGTTGCTGCTTCTTGCCCAGACACCAGCTCCGGAAAGACGCAGGCCGGACAGGTGCTAATTTCTCTTAATTCCTCTCTACTGGCTCCACTTGGCTCTTATGGGGGGGAGGGGGAACCAGCAATGCAAAATCTGGCTCTTTGCATCACCATTTACACCCCCTTTTACTTTTCCCCATCATACGAAAAGCCAAGCTCCATCCCGTCCCCACACCTGGCCTTGCTGCCCCATGAGTCTGGCCTACCAAACCCGCTATCCAGTGTGAAATGTAGAATCCACTGAGGGCTTGATGGAGCAGCTTAGCCTCCATCACATAGCAGCCGTGTCTCCTGCAGCTTGGGTCCGTCTCTCAGCCACCCGTTTGGTCACCTGGCCCACTCTCCTAAGCCCCGAGCTCGTACGCCAGCCTGCTGAAGAGACAGCATCAGAGCACGCCAGCAGGGTCATGTGCAGGTTAGACGATATAGGTGTCTCCTGCATTTCCACACAGGCTGTGTTACTGCCAGGAGTTGCTTAGCAGGTAGGAACTTGGGGTGGAGGGAGCTCTCTAACACAAGCTCCCCCAGTCTTGAAACGATGGTTGAACAGCATGCAGGGCGATCTCCGTCCAATCGCAGTGCCCAAATCCCAGGGATTCACTCCGCCTCACAAACTGACGCCAACTGGAGCCCACGGCAGAGAGCAAACTCTCCGGTGACTCCCTCTCTCCTGAAGCTGCCCCCGCATCACAACCTTACACAGCCCTCTAACATCGCCACAGCATGTCTTCCTAAGGGTGAACACTTGCTCGCGTGGAAAGGAACAGAACACAGGCGGCTGTGTCACAGCACCACCTGGTGGTGCTGTGACATTATTTTTCTGTAACAGTCCCTTGCATTAACACGCAGGAGAAACAAGCTGTTTGAGGTGTGAACGTTTGAGTATGTAAATGCACACTGGTGCCCATGGAATCTTTGTCAGTCACACCGGCACGCTTGCATGCTCACCATCTGTCCGTACTCTGAGTGACATGAGTATGCCCAGCCTGGGACTGTACATGTGAGGAGGAGCCGTGTGGTTCTCTGTACATTCGGTTGTTTATGCGTTTCTTACAAGGCCTCGGTGGTGAACAAGAAGATAAATATCTTGAGATTTGCAACCACAAAGGTAATACAGACAACCCTTTTACTCCTGCTAGCAATCAGATAAGAGGCTTTTTCCATCTCTTGCGTGAGCTGAGGCATTCAGACAGCTGCGATAAATTAGATGTGTCGGAGCTGGCTAAAATATCCATATTCCTCCATTCTGCCAAAAAATAAAAAGGAATCAGAATTGCAAAACCCCGACACCCCAGCTGTATGGCAAATACTTCAGCTCTGCGCGTTGGGAGTTCTGTGGGAGTGAGTTGGCAGATGCATGTACTCGGGTCCAACAAAAAATGAACAATCTGAGCATTTACCCCCATTTTTGATGCAATGTAACCAACTGGCCCGGGAACTGCTGCAAAGGCCTTTGTGTAATGTATGTGGCCCCATGTGACCTGGTCGCTCCATTAATGACACAGACACTGTCTCTATGTATGTACATTCACGTAGGAGCAGGGGCCTGACTCTGACCTCCTCCTGTCTTTGCAGCAGCGACGGTGGGAGGAAGATGACTTTAAATCACCTTTGTGCTCCTGGTATTCTAGACCCAAACCACTGACGTAAATCAGAGCAGCCTTGAGGCTGCTCTAATTCTGCTCCCCATGATTTCTAATTCTGCTCCCCCGACGGTACGGGGTCCTGCCATGAGGGCAGGGGACTGGACTCGATCGAGGCCCCTTTCAAGTCTAGTGTTCTAGGATTCCTTATGGGCAATCGTAAAGTGTATCCTGTACCCAGAGGTCACTGTGTATAAAGCGCACGAGAGGGGGAGGGAATCTAACTCCTATTATATTCAGGCCCACCTGTCAGATGGCATTTCTATCATAAAGCTGCATTCTCTCCTACTCCCTTTATAATTTGTCCCATTCACATAAAGCTGTGTTCTTGCAGAAGACAACCCATAGAACAGCGGATGGTTTGCAGCCTTATGCCTGGTACTTTTCTGCTTGGTCAAGCATACTGTACGTAGTTAAACCTGTTACTTTATTGTGTACCAGGGGACGGCTGGATGGGCACACAGTAGCGTCGAAAGTGGATTATATTACTTATTGCTAGAGCAATACGAGAATATTAGCAGTGATAGCACGGCGCATAGGCCTGTGTAAGGACCCGTTAGGACTTGACCGATATGGAAAGCCAGATGACAACGATACACTGAGCAGAAGGTTCCAAACCACAGGGCTTACTATTACAGGTTTATACAATAAGATCATAAAAGACAGGATATGGTGGGGCTTGGGACCCAGATCCGGCCATGCCGTGCTCACGGCAGGATCCCAAGGTGGAGGCGTGCGGTGGGAAGTGGGTCTTAGGCACGTCTGAGCTCCCCCGCACCTGGGGCCAGCAAGGGGACAAACTGGTTCTCAGCATATCATAGAGAAGCCAGAGAGTAGTTTGACATTATGCTGGCCAGACGGATCCTTTAAGAACCATTTGGCCAGCTGGGGTGTTCATGAATGCAGCGTGCCACAGAGATGCCCTCTCCTGCCTCAAGTGCTCCCTGGAGTCAGGAGGAAAAGGGAGCAGGTGGGATAGCGGCAGCTGCACCGTCTTTCGCCCAGCCAGGGCTGCCCCTGGGAGGCCAAGTCTCTGTCCCCTTTTTGCCATCAAAGCATGAAGAGGATGGGGCCCGAAGCCTGCCCCCTGATGCCTGGAAGCCAAGAACATGAACTGGAAATGGGAACTTTTGATCCACGCGGGGCTCGCGCTGGGGTGTGTCCCGCCAACATGGGCCGGAGCGGGACCCTCTCAGGCAATCACAGGAGGCGTTGCCATAGGGCAGCCGTAGGGCAGCCTGGGCTAGTGAGTGGGCCGCCTGTGTGGCCCTGCTGCATCCCAATGGGCCGCAAGGTTGTCAGAACCAAGACGGATCATGGATTTCAAGTGAGTCCCCACATGGGGCAGAGGGAAGCTGCTGTAGGCTCCCAGGGTTAGCAGGGAGTGGGGTGCTGGGGGTGGGGCAGTGATATGTGGGGAGCGGCGGGGGCAGAGGGTTGGAGGGGCAGGGCGCTCTGAGGGCTGTGGGAGGGGGGAAAGAGAAATGGGGGGGAACAGACGGGCAGGGGGCCCGAGCCCCAGGAGCAGCTGCTCCACAGCCCGACTCCAGCTTTGGGCATCTGCCACGCAGCCCACGCAGGAAGCAGTCAGGAAGCCACTATGTGGCCTTGGCCACAGCTCCAGCCCTGGGGAAGGACTGGAGCTGGCCCCAGGAAGAGCCCTGACCACTGGAGCAGCCCCCCCACCACACAGCCCCGGCCGCCGGAGCAGCCCCAGTCCTCCACCACACGGCTGGAATAGGCGCCCCCCCTTTGCCCGCGCCATGTGGCCGTGGCTGTCCCTGGCTTCCAGAGCAGGCCCCGGACCCTGGAGCAAGACCTGGCCCCTCGCCACGTGGCAGGAACCGGCCCCCCACCAAAGCAGGTCCCAGCTTCCCATCACACAGCCTCAGCTGGCCGCCGGACCCCTCCCTCCAGGCCTCAGTCAGCTCCCCCCCCACACACACCACCTCAGCCAGCCCCGGCCCAGAGCAGCCGCCTGCTGCACCATGCACCTTCCAACAGGAAAGTGAGTGCTGCCCCGCGCACAAAAAAATTTCCTTTGCAAAGCCGCTCTGCAAAGGAGATTTTTTTGTGCACAGCTGCGCAGGCGCGCACCTTCCAGGGATCTATGAACGGGACCCCAACATTGTTCAAACACAGAGACGGGGCAACGGGGGACTTCACCATTGTACAGCAAGCCTCAGACAGGCCATTAGCATCTGAGAAACAAGGCACGGCACTTTGGGGGCACAGCCACCCGCGGGACTTCCTCCGGCAGCCTTCCTACACAGCGGTAGTGAGTGCCCTGGGGTTCTTTAAACACCCCCTCCCCCAACTTGCACTGGTACAGGTTGAACCTCTCTGGTCCGGCACCCTCAGGACCTGACTGGAGCTGAACCAGAGAACTTGCCAAACCACAGGAGGTCGATATTGTCCAGCAGCATCACCAACACTGGGCTCCGAGTGGTGTGGAGAAAGTGAATAAGGAAAAGTTATTTACTTGTTTCCATAATATAAGAACTAGGGGCCACCAAATGAAACGAATGGGCAGCAGGTTTAAAACAAGTAAAAGGAAGTTCTTCTTCACACAGTGCATAGTCAATCTGTGGAACTCCTTGCCTGAGGAGGTTGTGAAGGCTGGGACTATAACAGGGTTTAAAAGAGAGCTAGATAAATCCATGGAGGTTATGTCCATTAATGGCGATTAGCCAGTATGGGTAAGGAAAGGTGTCCCTAGCCTATGTTTGTCAGAGCGTGGAGATGGATGGCAGGAGAGAGATCGCTTGATCATACCTGTTCGATTCACTCCCCCTGGGACACCCGGCATTGGCCACTGTCGGCAGACAGCGTACTGGGCTGGATGGACCTTTGGTCTGACCCGGTATGGCCGTTCTTATGTTAAGACATTGAGGGGTAAATTAGAGCTAAATCACAGCACAGAATACAGAGCCAGGACTGGGGGCTGTAAACCAATTTTATGGGACCACGGGAAACTTGGCCACCCCCATGCTAAGCGGACATGCAGCTCACTAACATCCTGCCAGACCATGGATGTTGTTGGACCAGACTGTGCCGGACTAGGGAGGTTCAACTTGTATTAAAGAAAAAATCATCTGAGAACGGATTCCTGTGCTCCTAGTCACCGTTAGCAGGAGATGGGACGGGGAGGGGGCGTCCCAGACCAGTCACTCCATGCAGCCCTCACCCCTCTCCCACGTCCTGGCATTTCCGGCTTCCTGGACAAGTCCCGGTTTGCCCTGAGGTTTGCTCTCCCTGTCTCGTTGTGCAAGCGTTCCTTCTGTATGTGCTCAGGGCGGAACTGTAGCAACACGCCCAGGCTCCCCGCCCCAGCAAGAAACACACAGCCGGGCTGGGCCACAGAGCAGCAGCCCCCATGCTGAGCGCTGGGGCTTTCGCTCTGCGGCACGTTCGCCGTAGGGCGGGTCAGGGAATCTGCAGCTCTCCTCCAGAGCAGGGACCTGACTCAGAGCAGATCAGTGCTAGATGGGCACTCAAACCCAGCTCGAGTGACACACCCTGATTCTAACGGGCCGCCCCTCACTAAATATCTCTGACGGCAACATAGCACCTAAGGCCCTGGCCACCAGCAGGTTCACCTTGCTGGTACCCGAGGCAGCGCTTTTTGCCATAGAATGAGAGCATTGCATGGAGCCACCCCCATTTCTTCCTCCCCTACCCCCCGCGAGACTTTTCTTTCCACCGCCTCCTAATTAATCAGCAAGATCCATCTCAAGCCATTGGGCATCAGCTTTTGTGGGTGAAAACCACGTTGTCAGATACATGGAGTGGAAATCAGATAGATAGATAGATAGATAGATAGATAGATAGATAGATAGATAGATAGATAGATAGATAGATAGATAGATAGATAGGGTGTATGGGGATGGATGACTAGAGACAGACAGACAGACAGGGTGCATGGGGATGGATGGATAGAGAGACAGACAGGGTGCACGGGGATGGATGGATAGAGAGACAGACAGACAGGGTGCACGGGGATGGATGGATAGAGAGAGACAGACAGACAGGGTGCACGGGGATGGATGGACAGAGAGAGACAGACAGACAGGGTGCACAGGGATGGATGGATAGAGAGAGACAGATAGGGTGCACGGGGATGGATGGATAGAGAGACAGACAGACAGACAGACAGGGTGCACGGGGATGGATGGACAGAGAGACAGACAGACAGGGTGCACGGGGATGGATGGATAGAGAGACAGACAGACAGGGTGCACGGGGATGGATGGATAGAGAGACAGACAGACAGGGTGCACGGGGATGGATGGATAGAGAGAGACAGATAGGGTGCACGGGGATGGATGGACAGAGAGACAGACAGACAGGGTGCACGGGGATGGATGGATAGAGAGACAGACAGACACACTAGCATATCAAAAGAAGGGAGTTATTTATCAAGTGTAGGACCGATGTTAACGAGGTCCATTCTCTCGGGTCTGTTGGTTTCCATGCCATGGGATTTTAAGTTTACATCAGCAGCATTTTTATGAGGAATCCTTCATCTCTTGGACCAAAAATACCCTCCCCAGATGAACTGCAAATCTCTGCCTTAACCCCAGAGATCATGATCTTAGAACCGGTCCTGCATCTCTGCCTCTTACGCCAGCCCTTGAACGCCCGGCTGTCAAATGTGGATGGCACATCTTAGCCTCAGTGCTGATGCTGGGGTCCAGCTGAGAGCTCTGAGATAGCATTTGGGGGCTCACCTTGGAGTCCCGGCCAATTTCCAAGGCGATGTCGATGGGTGCAACGCAGAGGCGTATGGCACTGCTGGGTTTAGAGCAGAATACCTGCTCCTGGCTTCTTGCTAGTGATTTCTCTCACATTCTGACCTCCAGCGCTGCTAGTCCTGCCCGCGGAGTCTCACGGGGGATACCCCGCCCCAGTGCAAAGAGTGAGAACGCCTCACCTCTCAGGAGAGTGGGGAACAACAGGTGCCCTCCGCTTCTTCTTCACAGGCTAAACCAAACGTCTAGTAACACACCGCAGAAAAATGAAGAAAAGTCCCACCCAGGTGGGTTCCAGGTGGTGGCAGCGGTGCTGGTCCTGGGACGGGAGAGAGACAAGGCGGGGGAGGTCATATCTTTTAGAAGCTGGTCCAATAAAAGAGATGACCTCACTCCCCTTGCCTCTCAAATTTAGGCTCCTTCAGCTGCATGGCTCTGCCTCCAGCCGCAACCTCGAGTATCCTTGAGACTCAATGGCAGCCTATCAAGGTTGCTACATTTACCCATTGGCCTCCTTGACCCTCGTCCTGGATGTAACCCTTAAAAGTTCCAATTGTGCCTTTTTTTCCTTTAGCGGGGATATAATCACTACAACAGGTACAGGATGAACCTCTCTGAACCGGGACTCTCTGGTCCAGCAATATATCGAGCTGCCGGTGGGGCCGGGAGTTGCTGGGCTGCTCGGTGGGGCTGGGAACCTCAGTGGGGCCATGGCCGTAGGGCTGGCAGTGGGGTGAACCAGCTGGGAAGCCAGTGGCCAGGCCAGGGTAAAGGAGGCCAGTGGCAGGGCAGCCAGAAATGACCTCCCCTGGTCTGGGAAAATCCGAGGATGCCGGACCAGGGAGGTCCAACCTGTAGTTATTACAAAGGTTCAAAAAAGGGTCACCCCTTCCAGGCCTGTTTACAGGAAATGACAAGCCACCCACGTTAGAGAACACACCTCTGAAAGCTGGCTTAGCATGGAACCACCCGTGCTGAGACTCCATGGAAACCAACCCACGAGGAAGCAGCCCGTGGCGTTAGATAAGACCATACTGCAAGACCGAAGATCCACCACTGCCGGTTCTGTCAGGCAGGCCAAGAAGATGAATTCTACTGCGGACCTGTGAAAACGTCAGGCCTCTAGCCGTGTTCAGTCCGGGAGAGCATCCAAGCTGTCCGGGTGGAGCACAGAGAGAGGGTCTCATGGAGGCAGCGGGTCCAAACTACACAGAGCAAAACGGATACCTGGAGACCAACTCAGCCAGTGCAGTCGGCTGAGCACAGAGGCTAACAGGAAAGGGGGCTGAAATTGCCAAGGGATCTATAGGAAACAGCCCCCTGGAGATCTTTACTGCTTGTTTTAAATAAGCAAATGCCTATTGTGCTGTTGTAAAATGAGCCAGTGCCTTAGCACCAGGGAAAGGGCCTGCCCGCCCCCCCCCCCCCCCCCCTCCGTCACCGTGGATGGGACTTTCCACCCCAGCATCGATTTTCACCCAGCATCGAATTCCTTGTCTTCTCGCCCCCTGCACCCGTCCTGCTTGCATCAGGCAGGAACGGTTGAGCCGCTCCTGAGTGATTCACTCCTCGCTGGGCAGAAATGCCTTCTGGGATATTTGTGGCTGGGCACAAGAACGCGGGACGGCCTGTGATCTGGCATGACTCACGGAGCCCCAGCAGAGCGGCTGCGTGTAGGGACGCAGCTCAGACGGAGGTCACGGCAAGGCTAACACCGCCACAAAGCGAGGTGCGCTGCACAACCAGGGGCAGGCATGAGATTTCACAGCACAAATGAACCGAGGATAAAACTGACCCGCAAGGACAGAAAGCGGAGCCACAAGACACGCAAGGACCAGGGCGTATGTGCGCTGCAGCCCACTACAGGCTGGGATCAGAGCTGGCGAGGTGTGTGTCATAGGCACTATAGTGCTCAAACCAATTTGAGATTTTCCTTTTATTCAAACAGCAGACACCTGTGCTGTGGGGAGCAGGAAGATATTGGTGCTAGCCAAGTGATCAGGGTGAAGCTCCAAGGTGGCTGTGGAGTTGTGAACATGTTTTGAGTACAGGGACAGGCTGTTTGCCAAGCCCCCTTGCAACTAGGCATGGAGGAGCTAGCTTAGATGAAAGGCCAGATCCTGTGGCCAACCTGTGCGTGGACCTCCCACGTGGAAGGATAGCTCCAAGGCAGCATGACTAGTGGTGCCAAGTTCCTAAGAGAGGGCGGGTGTGCAGTGTACCCAGATGGATGGCGGTGGCGTTCTTTAGATAAAAAACTAGGAGTCCTGTGACACCTTATGAACCAACTGATTTATTTGGGCATAAGAGTTCGTGGGTAAAAAAGGTGGCAATGTAACCGTATCATAGTCCAACGTTAAACGGTGTTAAACAGCTCAGAGGGGTGGCCGTGTTAGTTTGTGACTTTAAAAACAACGAGTGGTCCTGTGGCATAGAATCACAGAGCTGGAAGAGACCTCAGGAGGTCATCAAGTCCAGCCTCCTGCCCAAAGTCAAGCCCCCTGACATCTTGGAGACTAACCAAAATATATGGAATCATGAGCTTTGGTGGGCAAAACCCACGTCATCAGATGAATTGGCGTGGAAATAACAGAAACCAAGAGAGAGAGATAATAGCAGAAGTACCTGTCAATTGAAGGACCCATGTTAATGAGTCTATTTAAGTGTGTCCCATTCGTGGCTTTCGCTGTGGAAATGCAGATGGTAATGGCAGGAGAAATCGGTGTTGTAAAGCGCCAACCAGTCGATGTCTTTGTTGAGGCCCAGAGAAACGGTGTCAAATCTGTAGATAAATTCCTTCTCCAAAGGATTTTCCCTCCCCAGTTCCAGAGAGAGTCTGCAGAACTGGAATTTACCTCCAGATGTGACGGACAAAATGGTAATAGCAAGCGAGACGCTGCCAGGAAGGGCCGCTCTGAGGCTGGACTGAGCTAATTCCCGGAGGGACCAGCAGGAGGCAGTGTGTCACAAACTGCTACACGGTGGGGGACAATTGGGGACAATTCCATTCCAGGGGCTGTGTCTCCAGGGAGGGCATTTATAAATCAATCAGCACTGGGGGGCCTCGGTCCTTCAAAGGCTGGGGGGGGGTTGTTTTGATCTCTTCTTTGGCTCCATCCCGTTGGCATTAAACCCGTCACGCCTCAAGGGCTGGCAGAAGCAGTATTACGTAAACTCCCTTCCCTGTTTTAATCACTGCCATCGGATGACACTAGGAGACAGGAATTAAAGCCCAGGCATTGCCAACAAAGAACGAAAGAGCGGAACGTAACCCTCCCCATTCGGTCCTTTGGTGTGTTGGGTGGGAAATGGCTGATGATCCCTAATTAGAGAGAGAGAGGCCCAAGGCTCACTGGGAGCATGGATGAGTACGTGAGGATGAGGGGAAGTGAGGGACTGCATCCACCATTTCTCATGTGTGAGCTAGTTTTTAAAAAGGGGATTCCTCCCAACAACTCTGATACCTCTCCAGTGCCCCTTCAGCTACAGTGGGTCTCTTTCAGTCTTCCCATTCTGATCTTATCCATAAAGAGGGGGTCAGGAGCAATGTTCCCTCTAATGTTTTCCATATATGTGCAGAATAAATTTTATGTGCACCAAAACATGTGTGGATGTGCACCACCAGTAAAAACACACGCTGCCGGCTGTGGGCGCTCTGCTAATCAGGTGGGCAGCATCTGAATCTCTCCTCGGTGGCCATCAAGTGCACAGCTTACACTGGTCAGGAGGGGAGAGGAATGTATCCCAGGAGAAAGGATCCCCCCCCCCATTCTTCCTTCTTCCCCCATTCCCACGCACGCTTTGCTAATCTCTGGGCATTTCAGGGGATTCTGGAGACCACAGGGCAGAGATATAAAGCAGCTCTAACACAAAAGCCATTTGATATCATACCACCACGTCGCATATTCTCCAGGGGAACCCTGGGCCGCTGTTAGGAAGATCTCTATTGTATTAAGAAGCTCACGAAAAGTAAATAACCCCAGCACCCCGAGACCCACCAGAAACAGGGAATAACCCTGGGTGGGGGGAGGGAGATTATGTCGGCGAGATAAAGCAATTCCAAGAGGACTGACTATTACATTAAAACAACAGAAGCTTTTCTGCAATGAAAAAATGTGAGTGGTTGACTGAGAATCCCTGAGGCTGAAGCTCTCTACAGACCCCTATGCTTCATTGGGGTCCACACTGCAGCACCCCGAGGACTTTTTCCATGCCCTAGCAGAGACAGGACATTTCAACCTCAACACCCCTCCAGTCTGCCTGAGCGCTGGGATGGCCAGCCACACTAATAAGTGGGAGGGTGTTTGCCATGACCGGGTGATGCGACGGAGCCAATTGGTCTATTTCACATCCTCCCTATTGTTGGTTCTAAGTTGTGATCATTCTTTCAGTGGGCTAGATATGAACTAGCCATCTTTAAGGAAAAGGATCTATAATAAGCCATCAATCCGTATCAGCCCAGATGACGCACAGCTAGGAAGCCAAATATAATCAGTCACTCAGTGTGTATTAGATACCCTCTGCCCAATGCCCAGTCTAGAGTGAACTTGAGTCTACTTTAGGGCCTGCTTTAACTTCAAGCGGTAGGACCAATGGTCTGAGCGTGGCACATCCGTGTTTCAATCCCCAATGTCAGCCAACAGCAGGGACAGGCAATAATTTTCAATGAGGGGGGCACTCCAAGATTTTGGTAAGTGGTCACAGGCCACACTTTTCTATGGAGGGAGCGTGGGGTGTGGGGCGGCGGTTGGGTGTAGAAGGGAGCTCAGGGTGGGGGACTGGGGTGCAGGAGAGGGTGTGGGGTCCGAGAGAGGGTTTGTGAAGGAGGGGATTCGCAGTGTGCAAAGTTTCCTTCTCTTACTCCACCCTCCCGCACAGAAAGGCAGATGGAGCAGCCAGTTGCTCTGAGCCCTGGGGCTGCTCCCTGCCTGTGGGTCCAGTGGGGTGGGCCACAGGCTGGATTGAAAGGCTTGGTGGACCGGATCTGGCCCTCGGGCCGGATCTTGCCCACCCCTGGCCAAGAAAGTGATGCAGCCCTTTCAAAAGCTCCACCTTCCCCTGGCAGACACTGGCTGCACTCCCGAGATTTCTTTTTAAAGAACAGCAACGGCCTGTCAGAGCAGAGGGGTTCAGGCCTGTGTCGTTCACCTAGGGATTCTGAGCTAAGCCCCAAGGGTGTCTTGGTCTGGGATGAGAGAGGCTTCACATCACCGGATAGCACAGAGATGTAGCCGAGGGTCTTCAGTAAAAAGCATCTTGATGATCCCTTCCAGGCATCCGAGTGGATTTTCTGAACAGAAGCTTTGCTTCAAGCAGGATGTGCTATTCCCCGATTCCGGGACTTAATCGGGCCTTTTCCGGAGGGATCTGTTCCAACCCTTGCTTCAGTCAGCCAGAAAGACATTAACATAATACACGGGAGCTGAATAAACACAGGCTGCTTTTCAGAGGTGCCTTGCTTCAGTCTGAGCAGAGGAAGCTTGGTATCAATGTTCCCTTTAATTTTTTCCATCCACGTGCAGAATAAATTTTGTTGTGTGTACTGAGGCCTATGCGGATGAGCGCCACCAATAGAAACACATGCTGCCAGCTGTGGGCACTCTGCTGATCAGCTGGGCAGCACCTGACCCTCTCCTGGGCGGCCGCTCAAGCGCTTAGCTTACAGGGGACTCTGCCTGGTCCCTGATTCCTGTGCCTAGCATTCCACATCCTAGGGCCAGTCCGGCTACGGATGTCAGAGGAGGATTGCTATTGAAGTCAGCGGGAGATGCTGAGCGCCTGTTGGAAGCCAAGGGGAGAAGCCTGACTCCATTGGGGTGTTTCATGCCCCAGGAATACCATGGAAGGACTCTGTGTGTGTGAAACTAACCTGGCCCTTCATTCAGGGAATTTAGCCACAGAGAAACACCGGAGGCATTCAAGCCACCTGGGTACAAGTCCCTCATCCTTCCTCCAAATTCTTCCTCCTGCAACCTGTGCTCCTCCTCCCCAGTTCCTACAAGGTGCTTTGGCAAATCCCTCCCTTAGCATTGCAGGGACCAGCTTACGATAGATCCCTTCTGCCCCGGGGATCGATTGGTCCGTTGCCCCAGGGATCTATTGGTTTGGTCTTGTGGCAGACCAGCCCATGTCCCACAAGCCCTGTGGTCATTCTGACCCCAGATTCTGATTCCGTATCAGACTTTGCAGGATGGTAGCCGCTGGATTTGGGCAGCTGGCCTATTCCTAACTGTAATGCAAGCCCAAGCAGTCTTGTAACGCTGTCAGACCACTAGCTGGAAAGTGGATTCCACACCAGGGGAAGTTCTGCTTTGGGGAAAAGAGCCCAAGCCCTCCCAAAGCTTAGAGTGACCAATGCGTCTATAAACATCAGGGGGCGAGATGAAAGGCAGTTAAGGGCCAGGTCCTTAATTTTCAAAGGACATGTCAAGGGGAGGGGTAACAGAGCTATAAAATTCACACACCCTTCCCCCAGCAGTCACAGACTTACTGTATGGATACAGCCTCCCTTTCTGCATGTCTGCCTACACCATTACTGTAGTTATAAAATGCAAATATAACCACCAGCATGCACATTTGAACCTGGGACCTCTGGAGCTTACTATAATAGCTGCTACAGCTTGTAAAGCTCCCTTGTTCTTATCTCTGGCTGCAAGTGGTCTAAATGCCACTACATGGGATAGTGAGCCACACGAGGTGTGTGGGTTACACAAAGGCCTAAGTGCATTTATAACTACACACACTCCAGTTGCCAAGCTTGGATTTGGACATTGAGACTGGCTGATAATTCTCACGACAGAGTTTCTTTGCCATGCAATTAGATCCCCATTTCCTCTCATTCGGGGAACCATTAGCACTTGTATATATCCCTGCAGGAGCCAGCTTCTTCATTGAGAGGATCCCTGTATGTAACTTATCACCCCCTTTTCAAACTTGCTTCCCCTACACCTGATTCATTAGCACACAAAATGCCTCCATCAAAAAATAGGCAGGAACTCTCCTGCCTAAACTCTCATCCCTGGCATCGCTCCATTCAAGGCTCCTTTCTTTAAAGTTGATCTACCCCCAAACCCACCTCCTCACGCCTCTGCTGCCTTATATCAGGCTGTTAACGACCCAGCTGCAATAGTGATTGATACCACTTCCCAGCTCTCTTTCTCAGCCAGCTCTCATTGTCTGCTAACAGGCATGCTAGGCAACCAGGCCTGAACCTACTTACATGAAACTTGCCTCCCAGACTTTGGGCATCCAGATGAAAATAGGTCTGTGATCCCAAACGAGCCGCCCCCAGGTTTGCTTTGACCAAATCCAAACCAATCAACTCCAGATCCACCCGGGGCACTTTGCAGAATCCAACCCAGCCCTTGTATTTCCTCTCTGTTTGTTCCCTGGCTTTGCAGAACATCTTAAAGACAGGTCCATTAGGCAAGAATCTGCTAGGAAGATCGGGCATCCCTTCTCCACCAAAGCAAGACATGTATGGAAACCAAGGCAGGGGTTGCTGCAGCTTAAGCCAGTGATGGGCAACCAAGATTAGTAAGTGGGCTACATGAGTGGGTATGTGGCCACCTGTAACCACTGCCCTCCTTCCCCCTCTCCCTCTCATGCACTTGGGCACTAGAGCCCCACACTTACCTGCTCCTCCCCCACCCTCCCAGCACTTTCGGAGAGCCCTGAATCAGCTGATTCGTGCAGCTCCAGCTCTGGGAAGGAGGGAGGAGAGCAGAGATGGAGCCCGAATCAGCAGGTTCATGGTGCTCGCAAAGTGCCAGGAGGGTGGGAGAGGAGGAGGGCACATGGGGCTCACGTGTCCCAGTGTGTGAGAGGCCTGTGAAGGAAGGGGGCAGACAGGGGGCGCACGGGCCACAGGCGGGACCTCAGAGGGGGAGCAGGTTGCCCACTATTGGTCTAAGCAGCCTGGGCAAAGCTGTAAAGAGCTCAGAGTTGAGCGGCATTTGCAAAGCGGAGGGAGCGAGCCTGCGTGGGCCCAGCCTGCACGACTGGCCAGCCTGGGAGCTGCCCCAGCCGCAGAATTCACGCACTCCCGCCGCACGAAAGCGCGCCACACAACACAGAGCGGGGACCACATCCATGGTCGGCACCACGTGACCGCTGACGGGCTGGAGGAGGACGAGGCGGCTGCACCCTGCCGGAGCCACCCTCATTACCTCGTCTTTCCTTCAGACTTAGCGATAATCCTTTAATGGAGCAATTAGGCAGGATTTTTTAGAAGTGCGCTGGCATGAAAATGGAGGCCGACATTTTTGCCACTCCAGCACCTAGTACCATGGGCGGTGGGAGAACCTAGGCCTGGGGAAGGCAATGCCCCAGCCCCGCCTTTTCCACCCAAGGCCCCGCCCCCTCCACTCACAAGTCCCCCTCCCCCACTGCAGACGCAGGTCTCCAGCTTCCCCCTTCACCCCATCCCACGTGACCCTCCCCTGCCCTGGAGCGTGGGGAGAGCAGGGGGCAGACAGTCTCAGCCTCAGAGTGGCTGAGGCCCGGGGGCAGCCCAGAAGCCACGCTGAAGCAGGGGGCGGAGTGTGGGCGGAGCCACGCTCAGCAGTTTGGGAAGGCAACGCCTTCCCCTGCCTCTTATACTAGTATAATAATTCACACAAAGCTTTCGCCATTCACACCGCTCCCCTGCATCCCTTTGTTAACTTCCTTGCTGTCTGTCCCCTGTGTTTATTTTATGAGCACGGGTCATTTGCTCCCTCCCGAGACATCGACACATGCATCCAGGCACAGGAAGTACCGCCTTGGAAGACCAGATTGACAGCTCCCTCGTGGCCCTGATTGGTCGAGGCTCCCTATTTAAGGCCAGGAGGCCTTCCAGGAAGTGTCTGTGCAATGAGGTAGAGGCTTCTGTCAGCAGGAGTGATAAACCTGCGTCTTGCCATGCTTTGGGTGCATGGCTCCGACTCCTACCCGCTAGGCCAGGCTGCCCACGTCCTGGTTGTGACAGAAAGTGCCACCACTGGCGGCCAGCAAGAGGCCTGCTCCAAAGCCAGTGAAGTCCACGAAACGACTCCCACTTGACATCACTGGGCTCTGAATCGGGTGCTAAGACAGCGCCAAGGCCAGAGGCTGCCCTTGCGGAGCATAGGGCACTCACACCAGAGTCATTGTGTTTCGTGTCATGAGGAACCCCACACATCTGGGTCCTTTACCCAGCTCTGCTCGTTAAGAAAGGGCTGAACGTTTTAGTCCTAGTGCCGGGACGAGGCTGGAGAGAGGCTCACAGCAAACCCCTAGGAGGGGGGATGGTCTCTCTATGAACCAGGCACTTTATCACACTGACAGATTTGTCAGCCTCACCCCGCCCCACACTGAGACTGCCTCATGAGCTCTAGCCCCTCACCTTAGCTCCCTATGTGTACCCCTGCACCAGTCTTCCCTCCCTCTGCCCCCTTCTGTGCCTACCCACTTTCCTTTCCCCATCTTTGGCTTTCAATAGCACTTACTTTATAGGAATCGCTCCATGCCTCAGTTTTGCCATCTGTGAAAGGGGATTATTCTTCCCTACCTCAAAGGGAGCTGTGAGGATAAACCCACTTAGGCATGTGAGATGCTCAGCTACTATCACGTGGGGGACCTATCGACGTGTGGATAAGCATCATGCTGCCCGCTCCTGTGCATGGGACAAACGCGTAGGCCGCACCATTCTGCATCACGCCCAGGCTACGTCTACACTGGCATGATTTTCCGAAAATGCTTTTAACGGAAAACTTTTCCGTTAAAAGCATTTTCGGAAAAGCACGTCTAGATTGGCAGGATGCTTTTCCGCAAAAGCACTTTTTGTGGAAAAGCGTCCGTGGCCAATCTCGACACGGTTTTCTGCAAAAAAGCCCCGATCGCCATTTTCGCCATTGGGGCTTTTTTGTGGAAAACAGTACTGTGCTGTCTACACTGGCCCTTTCGTGCAAAAGTCTTTTGGAAAAAGTCTTTTGCCCAAATGGGAGCAGCATAGTATTTCCAGAAAAGCGCTGACGATCTTACATGAGATCGTCAGTGCTTTTCCGGAAATTCAAGCGGCCAATGTAGACAGCTGGCAAGATTTTCCGCAAAATCATGTGATTTTGCGGAAAAACTTGCCAGTCTAGACACAGCCCCAATGTGCGGTGAAGCCTAGTAAAGGCCACAGCGGCGCCTGGGACGCACAGAGCCCCGCACTGCCAGAACCTGGCGCAATAAGCACAAAATGAAACCAAAGGCAGGGCTGCCCCGGGGGGAGGGGCAGGGTCCAGGACAACCCCCACCTCCAACCCAGGCTCTTCCTACCCCTGCTCTGCCCTCTTCCTGCCTCCATTCCACCAAGCCCCTGTCCTTGTCCTGCCTCTTTCCGGCTTCCTTACTCTTCCCCGAGAGCTGCGGGGGGAGCCTGTGCAGCAGAGCAGAGCAGGACAGGCTGGGCTAAGTTGCGAGTGCCAGGTCTCCCTTTTACCCTCCAGGTGCCCCGGACCCCACATACCCCTGAAGTGCAGGCCCCTCCCCAGTGCCTAGGACCCAGGGTGGTTGCCCTAATCCATCCCATGGACAGTGGCTCTGACCAGAGGGATTGTCGCCTGAAAGAGCTGAAGAGAAATCAGGTGTTTCAGGGGGTGTGACGGGGTTAAAGTCTCCAGCCCTGCTCTCCAGGTAATTTGCAGCTAGAGCACATGTGCTCACAGCCAGTGGGTGCGAGTAATGGAGACAGCCAGTGGAACCCAGCCAGACCCTGTAACGGTGCACAAGGAATGCAGGCTGGGCCGCTAGCAGTCACCAAACAACAATTTTGCACCCGAGAAGGAGGCAGAGGAACTGTTCCTTACCGGCAAGTTGAGTCATGTTTCCCTTTGGGTGGTTGTGCAAGAATCTTCAAAATAGGAACACCGCCCCACCAGCCTGGGACCAGCATTGTCAGTGCCAGCAGAGCAAGGTTCCCTCTAGTTTTTTTCCATCCAAGTGCAGAATAAATTTTGTTGAGCGCACCAAGGCATGTGCAAATGTGCACCACCACTAGACACACATGCTGCTAGTTGCAGGCCCTCTGCTAGTCAGCTGGGCGGCATTTGACTCTCTCCTAGGGGGCCGCCCCCGCGCTCCGCTTACAGGAAGCACTGCCGCAGAGAATCAACTACAGGAAGACCACAGCGAGATACCCTGCCATGTAGTGACATGGCCAGACAATGTGCCCGGAATTCCTGTAAACACGCTCTGTTTATTTCTGAATGTTACTTTTGCTCAAGCATCCCTTATTGTTACTTCCCCTGCTCAGCCACCATGACTTCAGGCTAACCTTCCTGTTTATTGTGTTCCTTGGCGTTGTGCTTGGTGCACATTGGAATCTATTTATAATCTCACTAGAGCAGGGGCCTTCTCTGTCGTTTTTAACCGGCTCAGGTGTGACTGCTCCTGGCTACCGACCGGGCTCCGTGCCGAAAGAGACGAGACAAAGAAGAAGGAATTGAGAGGAGAGCAAGAAATGTGGATGTTGGAGGGGCTGAGTCATGGGGGTAGAAGGAAAGCACTAATTAGGAGTGACATGGCTACACAAGAATTATGGATGAATGCCACGGAGGGGCAGATTTATTTCGTGTGGCAGCGGAGGGGAGCACTCAGAGTAACAAAATGAAGTCTCTGAGGAAAAAATGTCCTGTCAGAGAGGCGTGCTTGGCCAGTGGGTCTCGATGGCTGTACTCTGTCCGAAGTCTGATTTGCATTGTGCACCCCCAAGTTACACCTCACTTAAAAACACCTTGCTTAGAAAAGCAGCCATAAAAATACAACAGGGTCACTAGTGCCAAAAAGTTGCTGACTTTCTCCTTTCTCTGTATGCAATTTGGCTCGTGTTTTTCATGGAGCCGGTTGTAAATTGAGGCAAGGGGAGGGGCTCAGGTAGCCAGTCCTCGTGGAGGTTAAGTCCATAAATGGCTATTAGCCAGGATGGGTAAGGAGCAGTGTCCCTGGCCTCTGTTTGTCAGAGAGTGGAGATGGATGGCAGGAGAGAGATCGCTTGATCATTGCCTGTTCGATTCACGCCCTCTGGGGCACCTGGCATTGGCCAGTCAGCAGACAGGGTCCTGTTCTTATGTTGTTATGTTCTTACCTGCTGGCAGATCTCTGGGTACCCCCAGGGGACCATGTATTCCTGGTTGAGAACCACTGTGTTAGGTCCCTCAAGGGGAAAAGTCTGACATGCCGTTGCTCAGGATTTTTAAAGCTAGACTGGCGAGAAGGCTACAAAGTGTCCAGTGGGAAACTCAAGCTAGGCCTTGACTGCGGTTACAGGTGTGGCTACCATGTGAGTCGACATACCCGAGCTGGCTTTAATTTTGGTAGTTTGGGTCCCAGAACTGTGAAGCTGCAGCAGCGTCCACCTCAGTGTGGACTAGCCCAGGAGTAAATAACCAAATGGGCTTGTGTAACCCAAACTCAGGGGCAGGGCCGGCCCCAACCATTTGTGCACCCTGGGCCCCAGAATCGTGGTGCTGCCCCTGGGAGTGAGACGCATGCACGGCCCCGCTCTCAGGCACGTGGCACCTCCCACCCCGGGAGCCCAGCGCATGCGTGGCCCCGCCCCCGGGTGCATGGTGCATGTGTGGTCCCACCCCCGGGTGCATGGTGCATGCGTGGCTCCACCCCCGGGTGCACAGAGCGTGTGCGGTGCCACCCCCGCCTGGCCTGGCAGCCCCACGCAACGCCCCCTACAATGGGGCGCCCCGGGCGGTAGCCCAGTCAGCCCGTAGCTTGGGCCGGCTCTGCTCAGGGGAGCTGACACTCTTGCTGGGCCTCTGCACAATGTGACGGGGGTTGGCTCTGTGCTCTCAGAAGGGGCGGGAACTTGGCCAGAAGGGGCGGGGCCAAGGCAGCCAGTCCTCAGTGCCACCTGGAGCATGTGACGCAAGGCTCCAGCGGCAATTTAAAGGGCCTAGGGCTCTGGCTGCTGATGTTGCCGTGGTAACAGTGGCGGAAACCAGAAGCCATAGGCCCATTTGAATCGCTGGGCCTAAGAGTAGTTGCCCCCTTTGCCCCCCCCCCCATTGTCAGACCTGCCCATACTGAAGTCCGTGTTCCCACTGCTTCACTGCAGCAGGAGCCATGCTAGCTAAAGGAAAGCTAACTCAGGCTGCTGCCGTCTAGACAGACCCCGAGTGGCCAGGGCGGAGGGGACTCCACAGAGCCACGGAGCCTTCACTCCTTCTTGGGAATGCCCTGAGCACAGCAGCGGAGGGTACCCAGGAAGAACGGCCCATCCCATGCCCCCACCCCCGCCTGATCTCACATCAGCTTGGGCATCCCTCCGGGCACTGGGGAGCAGGAAATGATGCCCTGGAGACAGCCCCCCCACTTTCCACAGGTCCTGCCAAGCGTCCCCTCTGAGCCGTGTCTAGGCCCAGCTGTGGCACTGACCTTCCGCTCCGGTGAACTCGGCTTTCGCCAGGGGAAGGAAAGAAATCGCTTCTCCTGAGCCACAGTGGCGCATCCATGCTCACAAGAGGGAGGATGCTGTGTTCTCGGGATGGGAAGGTTTAACCGGTTAACCGGTTAGCTTCGTCCTTGACGGGTCAGGCTTACTGGTTAAGGTTAACCGATGGGGCTGGAGCAGCTTCCCGCCTTCCAGGGGCAGAGAGCTGCATCAGCCCTGCAGGGGGCCTGCCGTGGACAGGGGCTGCTCCAGCATCCCAGCCAGAGCAGCCTCTGCCCGCAGCAAGCCAGGGTGCCCACAAGCAGGGGCTGCTCTGAGCAGGATGCCAGAGCAGCCCCTGCCTCCGGGGTGTCCTGGCTGGTGCAGCCCCTGCTGGCGGGGGTGGAGGCGTTCCAGTCTAGTGGCGATTGGGGGAAGGAGGCTGCTGCAGCCAGGCTGGAGCGCCTCCCCCGGCTTGCCCCACTTTTAATCATTAACTGGTTAAACATTGTGAGCCAATTAAATGGGATTTTTCATCCCTACTTTGTTCTGGCTTGAATTAGCCACGGGAGAACTGTGTCTCCTGGGGGTGGAGAGAAGCTTTGCAAAAGGGGCAGCGGTGGTGGAGAGGAAGTTGCCTATAACACCTCATCCAGCCCTATATGCTGAGAGAGGCTGTGGCATGGGGCACCCTCCAGTCAGGAACCTCACTACATCTAGGGTTGCCAGATGTCCGGTATTCAACCGGACAGTCTGGTTTTTGGGCCCCCGTCTGGTAAAAAAATTCAGAAAATACCGGACACGTGCAATGTCCGGTATTTTCTGGTTTTCTGGGTGGGCACCCAATGGAAGCCTGGCGGGTGTGGGGGGAGTGGCTGGAAGCAGGGAGCAATCGGCGCCGGGAGCCTCTGGTTTCGCCTGACGTAGGAGTGACACCGTGGGGAGGAGGAGAAGCCCTTTCTGTGCTCCTGAGCGCTGGTCAAGCATGTTGTGGAGCGGTAGCCGGACTCCTCGTGCTTCACCGGGACCGTGCGCAGGACGGGCAGAGCCCTGGGATCTGCATGTGCCCAGTCAGTACCGCTCCCCGCCGGCCGATTCTCTTCCCCTCGCTCCCGACCCCCCGGCCAGCCCCGCCCACCTCCCAGCCAGACCTGCTTCCTGCCAGCCAGTTCTCCTCCTCCCAATCTCCCCCGGCCAGCCCCACTGCCCCCAATCCCCCCCCCCCCCCACCAGCCCTGCTTCCCATCTCCCCATCCTCCCAGACAGCCCTCCCCCCCACCCTCCCGATCAAGTGTGTCTGGTATTTTTTCTGAAGCTACCTGGTAACCCTAGCTACATCCGAGTCAGTGAAACGCACCTTGCTGCGTTCGGTCTCCTCCATTTCCACAGCTCCCTCTGGACGTGACAGCTGAGCTCAAGCCTGTGGAAAGTGACTGGATCCGCCTCTCACCTGAGTGGGCACAGGGCCCCCGGCTGGGCAGGAAGAGATTAGTAATGCATAAGCGCAGCTAGCTCATGCCAGGTGGAGGAGGAGAGACAGCCGCTCCTGTCTCCAAGGCACCAGGTCTCCCTGCATCTCATTAAAAAGTGACATCTTTATAGAGCCACATGGCGAAGTCGGGTTCTGGGGCTGCTGAAGACCCTGATCCAGACAGACATCAAATGCATACCCACTGAAGCCATTTCCACTACAAATCCAGAGTCCCTCCTCTGATCAGTTTCGTGCTGCAAGTAGAACCGGGTAAAAACGTTTCTTGTGAATAGCGCTTTTTTCCTCTGGAAAAAAATTGCAGATTTGGGTCGATCTAAACGATTTGCACCTGCAGCTCCTACTTGTAGAAAGATGAGGGCCTAAAACATAAGCCCATGTAGCATAGGCCTGGTCTGAGGCCTGAGGCCTAGCTGACAATAGGCAAAACATGGCTAACATAAAGCAAAGCTAAGCTGGGAGCAAGGGGCAGGCCCCAGCTCACAGTTAGGGTTGCCAGGTGTCCTGTTTTTGCCCGGACTGTCCATTATTCGGGTCCCCCATCCGGTTAAAAAAACAGAAAAATACCAGACATGTGAAATGTCCGGTATTTCCTATTTCCCCTCAGATGGAAAGTTTTTTAATAACGTTGGTCTCCCCCCCTTTTTTTTTCCTCAACAGAATTTTTTCCCGGTGTTTTTTTTGGGGGGAGCGGAGGGGGACATGCTCCATATGTTTTGTTAAACCATCTGGCAACCCTACTCACAGAACTTGGCACGAACAGGGCTGAGAGCGCAAAACACTAATCGGTGCTCGGTACCGACTGCAGAACAATAATTGGTACTGGTCATAAACTGAAATCACGTGGTGCCACCAGCTCATTAAAAAAGGCCACGGTACCCACTTCTCACAGATACAGGTTCAAGAAAGGGTCTAAAATGATATAATGATGGATAGAGATGATCCAATCAAACCATGAGGTACAGGGTGATGGGTGGTATCTAAGTAGTGTCAGAGGGTAGCAATCTGACTACATCAGAGGGTGGCAACCAGATACATCCGCAGTGAGGTGTGACTTGTACCTGTATATAAGGTGGTGTCTTGGGGGAGGGGACAGCCTTTGAATGACCTAGGGGGCCGTGGGACCTCCCACGGATTGAGTCATTCTGTTGTGGCAAGTACATGTGCGTAGTGGTTCAGTAGAGTCTACTGACAACTGTTACTGTACTTCACTCTACAGCTGTGGCCCCCAACCTTTCAGGGCTGCCGGGCGCCCGGGGACGGGGGCCGCTCACACGCTGCGTGGCCAGGGGCAGGGCCGTTCATGCGCCACGTGCCTGGCACCGCACATGTGCCGCACTCCCGGGGCAGGGGCCGCTCATGCGCCCTGCGCCTGGGGGCGGCACCGCGCATGTGCCGCGTGCAGAGCCGTACCAGACGATTCGGCGGGCGCACATAAATGCCCCGGCAGGCGCCATGGCGCCCACGGGCACCACGTTGGGGACCACTGCTCTACAATAAACCTGGGCTGGCACCTTCGATCCTTATCTGGTTTGTGGTCTTTGGGAGCTCTCTTGGGGTCTGCTGTGGAGACTAAGTGCACAAGTCGACACGGCCCACGTCACTAAGCACACCTGCAAGCAGCCTTCTGGTTACCATCGTCAGCGGAGCCAGAGACCTATGAGGACACCTCGGCAGTAAATCCTGACCGGCCGCCTCCCTGAAGAACTACACTAGTCAGCAAATAGTGCTAGCAACAAACAAACAAAAACAAATCTGATGTGTAAACATTCTGGCATGTTTCGGATGTTACCTACATTAACATAAAAATATTTTTAAACCTGAAAATGAAAAAAAAAACCCAAAGCCCTATTTCAGAGTGAGTGACAGATTGCATCAGATCTGAAACAAAACCAAAAATAGGGTTTTCGTTTCATCAAGATAAAACCCCGATATTGTTTCGGTTTGAGTCTGGTTCTTAAGTTTGGGGTGTGGCCCCAAGAGTCCCATTTCCCCCTTCTCAGTGAAGGTCCCTTGTAGGTTCTCCCCTTTTGCACCGGGGGGAGGGGTTGGAAGCTTACGTGCGCCAGTGGCTAACCCAGGAGATGGCTCTGGCTCAGGTCCTGCCAGCAGCAGAACCAGCTCCTGTCTCTTCACTGGTCAGCCTCTGACTGAGCCAGGTTCCTCTCTTTTATCCTCCCTCCAGGCCTGGCATTGGCTGCAGTTAAAACGGGGCGGGGCTAGTTGGGCAAAAAGGCTTTGTTTAGTCCCTGCACTGCCAGGCCCTCCTCTCACTCCCTCACAGATTTCCTCGGCCCTAGAGGGCTGACAGGAAAACCCCCTTACAGACCCACTTTGTCAAGTTCTCTAGACCATGCCTCTTCAGACCTGCCCCTTTAAAAGGTCATTAGGGTCACAGGACTGACAGGGAGGCTAGATCCTCAGAGGCCGCCTGGCCAGTCCCTGCTGTGGGAGCTGCCAACACCTAACAATCCAGGGCTCCGGGTTTCTTAAGGAGCAGGTACAAACATGCATTTCACACCTTCCTTCAGCTCAGCTTGCCTCTGCTGAACAGGGAAAGCCCTGGCCAATCGCTTCTCTGGCTCCGTTTGAGACTTGGCCTCTGCAGTCCAGTGGCTGTCTCTCTTCACTTCTTCATATAAAAGTTTCCCTCTTAAGGGACATGTTTGAAAATGGTGCAGCCCTTGTAGTTCTGTATTACCAAGTTTTCTGATGCCTGGGCTTGCCAGATGCTTTCAGGAAAAATCCCGAACAGAGCAATATATTTGGTTGAGAAAAAAAACGGGAGACCAAAGTTGTTGAGAAGACTGGATGAAACACACAATGTCTCATCAATGCGGATTTTCGCATTAGCTGGCGATTTGTTAGAGTTCCCGGCTCAGTCTTGCAAACGACTGAGGTTCCTGGTTGCTTTGCTGGTTCAACTGCTCCACTCAGCATCCGGATCTACGCTGCTGGTAACAGTGGAGCCAACGCAGTAAAACTGATCGACAGCATCCAGACCAATACCACCAAATGGGATAGCAGCTGGAACTGGTTCTCCTCCAAGCGTACTGCTAGCTCACACTTTTTGCAGGCATCAGTAGGGTTGCCAAGTGTCCGGTTTTCGCCTGAACAGTTCGGGATTCGGGTCCCCCGTCTGGTAAAAAAACCCAGAAAATACCGGACATGTAAAATGTCCGGTATTTCCTGTTGCCCACGGACGGAAGCCCGGAGGGGACAGTTTTCCCCTGCTGCGTCTGGCAGGGGTGGAGGAGTGAGGAGTGCGGCATTTGAAGGCATTTTTTTTCTCAACAACTTTGGTCTCCCGTTTTTTTTCTCAACCAAATATATTGCTCTGTTCGGGATTTTTCCTGAAAGCATCTGGCAAGCCCAGGCATCAGAAAACTTGGTAATACAGAACTACAAGGATGCCTGGGAGGCTTGGTTTGGGGCAGTCCTGACAGGGGTGGTTCTGGTGATTCTCTCTCTTTTCTGCATGGTTGGTGAGAAGCAATCCCATTCCAAGCACATCCCATTGTCCTGCCACTGCCAAACCTTTGCCTTACCTTATGTATGTGGTCTAAGTGCCACTTCATTGGACACTTAGGTATGTGGGTTACACACAGGCTACATCTAGACTGGCATGATTTTCCGGAAATGCGCTTAACGGAAAAGTTTTCCGTTAAAAGCATTTTTGGACAAGAGCGTCTAGATTGGCACAGACGCTTTGCCGCAAAAGCACTTTCTAGACGCCAATCTAGACGCGCTTTTGAGCAAAAAAGCCCCGTTCGCCATTTTTGTGATTGGGGCTTTTTTGCCCATAACAAATCTGAGCTGTCTACACTGGCCCTTTTGCGCAAAAGCCCTTGGTTCGAACTAACGTTACTCCTCATTTTATTTGAGTGACAACATAGAATACAAAGTGTACAGTGTTAATATTACCTATTGCAAATGTTTGTACTGTAAAAAGTTATTTTCCAATTCACTTCATACAAGCACAGTAGTGCAATCTCTTTGGTGAAAGTGCCTTTTATAAATGTAGAATTTTTTTAACATAACTGCACTCAAACAAAATGTAAAACTTAAGAGCCTACATTTTTTGAGGAGTAACGTTAGTTCAAACCAAGGGCTTTGGTTCAAACTAAAGCGTCCCGGTGCACACTTCCTGGTTCGAATCAGCTGTGATTCGAACTAGCGCGCTGGCGAGATCATGCTAATGAAGCGCGGGATTTTTAAATCCCCTCTTCATTAGCAATTTCAAATGTCTGCACTTGCATCCCTAGTCTGAAGCCTGGTTCCTCTGACCCCGGTGGGTAGCTGGTGCGGTGAGGGTACAAATATTTGTTTATGTTCCTCCTCCAAGCTCCTCCCAGGGCAACCAAGCCGCTCCATGGGCGGCCCCCCAAAAGTTGGAGATGGGACTTGTGGAGGGTCAGGGGCAACCAGTGTTGTGGTCTGCAGTGGGTGGCGGAGGACAGCTGGCTGACTGATCCTGCCTGTATCAGCGCTCCAGTGCAGGGGTGATGTGCAATTTGTACATTCGCAATAGCCCTTGTACAGGGACTGCCACAGATCATCTCACCAAAAGTTCAGCCTCTTGTGGTTCAATCTGTGAACGGGCTGGTGTGAGCGAACGTCTGGACCAGTGCCGTTACCAGGTAAAGGGCTTCGGGGGGGAAGGGATGGATTTGAATGAGCAGTACCGGCAACATGGGCACCAGCAGGGTCTGGGGAAGGGATGAGAAATCTACCAACAAATTCAGTCAAACTTATTGCAAAACGTGGAATTAGCAGAGAAGCAACTTCTCCAGGATGAGTGGGAAAGGTCTTTTCTCCTTCCTCTGGAGTAGGCAGGTGAGATCAGCACTAGGAGCAGGTGGGCTTCTTACCTGTCACCATTTCCCTGAGACTCCCAGGTACCAGTGATCCTGTGTCCTTCCCACCCGTCTCTCCTGCACTCCCAGGAACACCTGCAGAAGCCACCGCAATAGAACACACTGTTTCAATGTCGGGAGCCAAAGCTGACATCAATGTTCTGGCAGCGCATGGAGACCGACTGGCTGGAAGTGAGGTCATGGCTTCTGGAGCAAGACTGAGGGAGGAGAAACATGCTGATTAGCCAAACCATCCCACAGGGATGTCCACGGTCAGGCTGAGTCCAACCGGCTCCCGCCTGGGGGGCATCGTCTCTGCTTTGAGTGGAGGCCGAGAGCGAGACCGCGATGTGCCAGCAGGTCTGCTGTGCGTTTGATTGCATGCCCCACTGAGGCTCTCCTGCTCCCGGGCCAACTTGTGGCATCATGCTCTCTCTCCTCAGGTCCCATCTGTTTGCAGGAGTGACGACAGCCCCCGCAGCCTGCTGACATCCCAGCCTGTACTAACCCTTCTGTTTCGCCACGTTCCTGAAGTCGTCATGGTGCCAGATGGCTTTGTCTGAAGATGACTTCATCGCCTTGAAAGGCACAGCACTCGCTGCTGCCATGCATTGTGGGGCGTACTAAGAACCTCGGGTTGGACTGAAACTCTTTGCTCATTGGCCTGGCAAAGGAGAAGCAGGACTCGGGAAGCGTAGCCTAGTAGTTAGGATATTGCACTGGGACTAAGAAGGGATGGGATTTATCCCCAGCTCTGCCAATGGCCTGCTGTGTGTTTTTGGACAAGTCATGTCCCCTGCTCTGTCTATTTAAGTTGGAGCAGGGGCTGTCTCTTGTGATGCGTCTTATAGCGCCTCATCCCAGCTGGGCCATCTTGGTGCTTCTGCAATATAAATAATAAAGATAAGACAAGGGAAGATCAACACCCCGAGTTTAGCTACGGGGGCCGAATCCATCTCAGTGGAACCTGGATTGGCCAGGGGGCAATTTGGGAGGGGTTGATTTTCCTTTGATCTCTTTCCTCTTCCTTAGTCACTTGGCTGCATTTAACTTACATCCGACACCTAACCAGATGTTTCCCAAAATTGAGCACCTGCTTCCAGAAATCAATTAGCACCAATTAAGCCCCTCCCCATCCATCCATCCGATCATTCCTGCTGGGCCTTAGCCCGCAGTAAGAAAGGCTTACACGAACACACGAGTCTTGCGCTGCCTCCTAAGGAATCCCCACACCAGATGTGGACTGAAGGGAAATTCCAGGGAAGGAATCTCAGAGCCTGCCCCCAGGAATTCAACAGCAAAAGTTTTGCATGGGCCCTATGAACAATCAAGAGGTCATCTTTCCAGGGAAAAAATGCATTCATGCCCATATTTGCTTCTTCATAATGAATAAGGAGGAAACAACATTTTCCATTTCCTGCCTTTTACATTAGGAATTTAAGTCTTATTGGTCTTGCTCTTCCTGGAAGACTCTATGGAGCACAGGACCACCAGTCAATGCATAGTTTCAGAGACACTGTTGTGGCGTATGCACCCTGTCCTTTGAGGCATGGGTACTCAGGGGTGTGGATGCTGCCTAGTTGGCTCTCAGATCGTCAGCAACCTCTGTCAGTCTGAAACAACAGCCCTCCATCCAGAGCAGCACAGCCTATTGGCTAGAGACAGCAGAGATAGTCCTCAGTGCAGGGCAGCGTAGCCGAATGGTTAGAGTCAGTAGTTTGGGGGAATAGCCCCAGTAGGGAGCCCGGGGGCCACCTTACTCAACCAGGCCCTGACCCAGGGGCCTATAAGAGGCAGAGTTCTCCACCACTCGTTCAGTGCCGAATCCAACTGCAACACGCTGAGCTCACTTGAGTGGGAGATATCACTCCAGCACGCCCCCAGGGTCACTTCCTACCAGAGTCAGCATGGGAATGTTCCATGTGGTCTCTGGGTCCTCCAGTTTTACCGCACCAGCCTCTCCCTGGGGCTCCTCCGGCGCTGGAAGCTCAAGACAGTCTCCCACACCTCTGGCTCCCGACATCTGGTTCTCTGGCGCTCCAGCGACAGGTCCTTCTCCTCCAGTGTCCATCCCAGATGGGGCTGAGCTACTCCCTTTTATACTGCTCTGGCCCTTGGAGCATGCCCAGTCTGGGTGGAGGGGCGGGACTTCCTCTGCACACAGGTTTTTAACCCCGGCTGTCTCAGTGTGCGGGATGCACTCCCCGTCACAGCCAGCCATACAAGTGAAACCCGATTGACTGAGAAGGGAATTAAGCGCCAATGACCCTCTGCTTTTTCTTTGGCAACCTCTGCGCGGCGACCAGCCCCCGCCACATTTTTGCCTGTTCGATTGTGTATCTTGGGAATAGGGGAGAGTTTCACACCTTACTCTAGACTGCGATGGGGAGCCTTGCTGAGGTCGGGGGCTGCTGGCCCACAGAAAAATCACTCAGGGGCCACACACAAATGAGAAGCCAAAAAACAAAACAAACAACAACAACAACAACAAAGATATTTAAATAATAAATAAACCCCCTCGCTGACAGGGCCCCGAGTGAGGAGAAAGACCCTCCCCACATCCCCCTCACACACCAGAGCTTAGTGGGGCCAAGGCTAGTAGATTTTGTGTGCTCCAGCCCAGAGAGGGGGCAGCAGGGGGGGAGTGAGGAAGAGGGGCTGGAGCGCCAGCATGGGCTCCCCAATGCTGGGGGGAGCCCTGAGTCTCGAGGGCCAGATCCAGGGGAGTTGGGGGCTGCATCCAGCCCCCAGGCCTTAGGTTCCCCACCCCTGCTTTAGACCTCAGGCTATCCTGTGCTTTCCAGCACATGGGGCTACCCACATTCTCTGTGCTTGTGTAACCCGCCCACCTGCTGGGTGTGGCGCGCTGTCCCACAGATGGGCTGTGAGCTTGGGGCTTGCCCTGTCCCCGCAGGGGGGCGCGCTGCATCCCACACGGCTGGAGCACCAGCGCCAGCTTCCCACCGCAGGGTGCGGGGAGCCTTGCGGGCTGGATGCACTGCTTTCCCCTTACCGCCAGCTGGGGGAACAGCCACGCAGGAAAACCGCTCACCTGGAGGCTTTCCCTGCTGCTCCCGTTGGCCAGAGTCATGGCAGGAGACATGGAGCCAGGTAAGCACCCCCCCTCCCCATCCCTCTCCTGCCAAGACCTCGCACCCTCATCTGCACCCTTCCTCCCTCCCAGACCCCTTCAATTCCCCAGCCCATTCCTGCACCTGTTGTGTCATCAGGGGTTATGGGCCATGGAAAGGTCCACATTGAGCGGGCTGGGCTGGGGCCAAGACGTTTGAGACCCCCTGCTCTACAGCCGTAGCTGGGATCCAGCTGGCTTTTAGCGCAGGCTGTAGAGGCTCAGGCACTAAGCTCCAGAGAGAGAGAGTGACAATCTAGGGTCGCAAATATACTGTTGGAGTTAGGGGATCTCACAGACAGGGCTGTTTTGTCCAGAAGGGTGTTTCCCAGCTGTTCTCATTGAGAACATATCATGTGCTACACTAGAGCAGATCAATTTCCCCATTAGTTCTAGCTTCCTGTCTCTGCAGTGCCTATCCGGATGCTTCAAAGGACGGTGAAATAAAACAATGCCACTTGGCCAATTGTGCAAGGCTTTACATGCCGGGAAGCTACTTCTCAACTCTTGTGGCAAGCAGCTGATGCCCTGAGGCCAGAAATTCGATCACTCGTACTTTAGCCGGTGGAAATACAATGCCAGCATTGTTCAGAAAGTTCCCTATCCTCACTGAAATCTAGTCACCAACACCCCAATCTCTCACCTTACCTGGCTAAAACAAAAGGAAAAACTATGTAGCACTTTAAAGACTAACAAGATGGTTTACTAGGTGATGCACTTTCCTGGGCCAGACCCACTTCCTCAGGTCATAGTCTGGAAGAGAATTGGCATGACCATATATACCAAAGGAAAAAAGTGAACACATTATTAAACTGACAACTCAGATTTAGTACAGAAAGTGGGGTGAGGGAGAGGGAGGGAGGGAATAGCTATTTATGAGTCAATGAATGGCTAATCAGGGGTGATAAGTAGGGAAGCTATCTTTGTAATGGGGAAGGTAATTAGCATCTTTGTTAAGGCCCATTCATAAAGTGTCAAATTTAAGCATGAAAGAAAGTTCTGAAGTTTCCCTCTGTAATCTGTTGTTAAAATCTCTTTGAAGTAAGATGCATGTAGTAAGGTTGTTAAGACTATGTCCAGGTAGGTTGAAATGAAAAGCAACTAGTTTTTCCTTGTGAAGATGTCTGATGTCTGATTTGTGGGCATTAATTCTTTGGCGAAGTATCTGAGAAATCTGTCCAATATACATAGCAGAAGGCCACTATGGGCACATGATGGCATAAATTATATTTCTGGATGAACAGGAATATGTGTTCTTGATCATGTAACGGACATGGTTAGGGCCAGTGATGGTGTCACCAGAGTAAATATGTGGACAAAGTTGGCAACGGGGTTTGTTGCAAGGGAAGTTACCTGGCTGTGAGGGTCACAGCTATGTGAGGTAGCAAGGCCTTCAATTTGTGTTTACGACACTTACCCTTAATGTTATTGGGTGAGCGCTTGTTTTTCTCTTGTGAGCCATCCTAAAAATACCACCTTCAGGATCCTAAATAATCCTATTATCTGTACGTGTAAACCCAGCCATGTCTGTTACCCTTCTTGGGACTTTCTCAGTCCAGGTCATTTCTTAAAGGTCACGATCAACTTGAAATCCAAGTTTTGAAACCTGAGCCAGATAAGTCAGGTGCAGGCCTTAGCCATTGTGTGTGGCTGTCCACTCGCATTTTCCTATTCCATGGTGCTGTGAGAAGCCTCCGCACAAACAGCAAAGGCAGAGGTCAAGGTGGCGATCTGGGACTCTGAGTTCACTTCTCAGCTCTGACACTCACCTGTTATGACCTTGGGCAAGTTACCCAATCTCACTGTGTCTCAAGATCGTCCGTCCCTGCCTCACTGGGGTGTTGTGAGGAAACACCCATAACTACTTGGGAGGTGCTCCGGCACAGTACTGCTGGGGGCTATTTAAGCAGCCGGAGAACTGAAAGGTGGTAATTTTGTGGAGGGATGCTTATGGCTTGTATTCGCTTACCTGGAGATCGACGCTCTGGAGATCGATCTCCCTGGGTTCGATTTAGTGGGTCTAGCAAGGACCCACTAAATCAATTGCTCATGGTGCCCCCCCCCTTGATCCCAGTACTGCACCAGGTTGTGAGGCATTTCTCCCTTTGACCCTGACAGTGGGGACGCCATGGTAAGTTAAGTTAAGGTACATCGACTCCAGCTACTCTAATCACATAGCTGGAGTTGCATATCAAAGGCTATGCCTTCACTTCGGGGAAGTTCGATGGTGCTGCGATCGATCTTCTGGTGTTTGATTTAGCGGGTCTAGTTAAGACCCATTAAATCAAACCCAGAGGGTACCCCTGTTGGTGGCCAGTGCTCCTGCTTCTATGAGGAATAAGGGAGGCTGACAGGAGAGTTTGCTCCCATCGGCCTCCTGCTGTGGGGATGATGGGCAAACTCGAATTAAAGTACGTCAACTCCCGCTATGTAATTACTTCCTCGTTAATGTAGACCTAGTTCAGAGGTGGGCAATAATTTTTGCCCGGGGGCCACTTAAAATAATGTTGAAGTAGCTCCAGGCCACCCCGGAAGGGGCAAGGCCTGGAAGGGAAGGGAAGGGGCTACCCCACCACCAGACCATAATTGGTCTGGGGGTGAGGGACCCTTTGTCGCCCCTTCCCACTAGGCACTCATGCCGTGGAAGAGGCTTGCCATGCTCCCCCACCCCCAGGCCAATCAGGGTCTGGAGGCGGGAGAGCGTGGGAAGCCTCCTCCCGCCGTGTGAGGAGCACATGGCACTTTGAAGTGCCGTGGGCTCCTCCCAGGGCCAGGGCAGGGCGAAGGAAGCTTCACGCAGCTCCCCCGTCCCCAGAACCTGATTGGCCTGGGAGCGGGGGAGTGCCTGTGAGCAGCACTTCAAAGCACCACGTACTCCCAGCAGGGCAGGAGGAGGCTTTGCGCACTCCTCCGGCCCCCAGACCCTAATTGGCCTGGGGGTAGGGGAGCAGCAGGGCCTCCACGGGCCGGATCCACCCACTTGGCGGGCTGCATCCGGCCCACGGAGGCCCTTTTGCCCACCCCTGCCCTAGTTTGACTTTCTCCCGTAGCGTAGACCTGGCTTTGTGGAGTCTCTTTGACTTCCTTGGGACTCTGTGTGCTGATAAGCGCCTGCACCTGAAGGACAGGCCCTTATCTGGCTGTACAGGGGAGCCAGGGTCACGGGCGCTACCCAGAGGTACAGAAATCATGAGTCAGACTCCCCGAACCATGAGACTGGCTTGAAAGTCTTGGGATAAAACCAAACATTGACGTTCTTTTTATTTCACTCCTGGCGTTGGCTCATTTTCAAGCTTTGCTTCACATCCGCGAAGGCCAGCCGTTCCTTTTTGTGTGAAAGGAAAGCTCAGATTCTCAGGCAAGCATCGGATTCCGGCCTCGGCAGCTTGAAGAACAAACCGGGCATGGGATTTGTGCGAAAACACAAGCGCTGGCGACGCGAGGGGCGGCAAGGGCCCTTCCTTAGTCCTGGTCGAGCTGTGTTCCCCCAGAAGTTGCGAGCTTTCAGGCTGACTTCAATCGGAGCAGAAAGGCACCAGCGCTGACTGAGGGCCTTGGCACATCTCATCCAACATGATGAGACAAGAGAGAACTGGTTTTTTTCTCTCTAATCTAATTAATTTGCAATGATGTTCATCCAGGAGAAGGGGAAAAATATCTTTAGACAGGTTTTAACCTCAGCTGCTGGAATGCTATGGGATGGGGCATTCCTTATTCCTTATGGGAATATGCTTATAAATATGAATACGGCATAATTGGACTATGCTTTATGGGAGATATTTCATGTGAGATATCATTGGAAAGGTCGCGTTCCCATTCGTATGCACAGGGCTCAACAATATATGTAATCTACTTGCCCATGGCGAGTAGATTACATCCCGCAAGAGCTGGGTTCGGGTGATCTGCGCAGGTGCAGAACGCCGAACAGTGAGGCTGGAGAGCGGGGCTCGCCGCGGCTCAGCGAGCCCTGCGTATTCATGTATCCATCCTGTGTTTGAAGCTAGAAATACAAAGTATAAGCCTGTCTTACTAATGTAGTCATGCTAAGTGAGGGCCATTAGTAACATTCAAGGAACTTAATGGCTCAATACTCAGGGTAATGGTCTGTGAACAGATTGTTTTTTTCCTATAAACCTGGGAGGAGGGGCTATGCTGGGTCCTTGTACAATGACTCACCACCACAGCGCTTCCTGCTGGTCACTCAAGAATTAGTTCCAGCAAGCTCTGGAGTACCCTCTTCTGGCTGGTGTCTTACCTAATATTAGCTATTCATGTGTTAATGGTTCTGCTGCTTTACATTAGGACCCGCACTCCTCCTAGACCATGGTGCCCGCCCCTCTCAGTACTGCCCTGCCGCAATGCCCCCACACTCTGGGGCTATGTCTACACTCGCAGTTTCTTGCGTGAGAAATATGCAAATGAGGCTAAGCATGGACTATCACCAAGCCTCATTTGCATACCTAACAAGCCGCCATTTTTGCAGAAGAGGCGCTTGCACCAGAAGGAGCTGTCTACACTGCCCCTTCTTGCGCAAGAAAAACCCTCTTACGCAATGCAGTTATTTCTGAAAATAATTGGCATAGCGGCATTGCACAAGAGGGCTTTTTTTTGTACAAGAAGAGGCAGTGTAGACAGCTCCTTCTGGCGCAAGAGCCTCTTCTGCAAAAATGGCAGCTCATTAGGTATGCAAATGAGGCTCAATGATATTTCACATTTAGCCTCATTTGCATATTTCTCACGCAAGAAGCCGCGAGTGTAGACATAGCCTGGAGGTCCTCTCCTTCAGGGAACCCTCTGCCCTACCTTGCCTCAGCGACTCACTGCCAGTTGTCATCTCACCCCTGTACTCCAGGAAAACTGCAGTCTGAAATGACCACTCACCATTGGCAAGAGGTGTGGACCAGCCTTGTGCTGTCCTGACTGCCTCCCTCCAGCTCTAGTCCCCTGAAGCCTTTACAACAAGGCCTCGGCCTGGGAGTTGCCTGGCCAGCTCCCCAGCTCTACCTGCCCTTTACCCAACCCTGCTCTGTGTCAGGTATCCTCTGTAGCTTCCCTGGCAGCCAGGTCCCTCCTCCCAGATGGAGCAAGAGAGTAAGAGTGTTCTCCTCTCAGGACCCCTTATTTATATAGCCTGCAGTTGGGCCCTCATTGGCTGCTGTCTGACACAGCTGCTGGCTCCTCTGCCCCAGCTCTCCCCCAGGACTGGATTTAACCCTTCTTAGGCCAGGACAGAGCAGATGCCCTGTCATAGTTCTATCAATACATGTGGCCATATCACCTAATGCTGAGATCCATCTTGGATGCTGTATTTTTCCACAAGAGCTGAGGGAAAGTTTAGACTGAATGCAAAAGATTCCTGCCTTTTTCAAAAACCTATTTAAGGGTGGGGAGTGAGATAATCCAGGTCATCACTTCTCCCTGGCTACCTCACCCAACATGGCTGCCGGAAACAACTAAGACTCAACTGGGGGAAGAAACTGGGCCCAGGCCGTGATGATGATTAGAACAACTTTGAGGGTGCGATGTTACATGCCACTAGCTTCTTTAGTGCAGTAAGTGTATTAGCTGGTGTTTCTGTTTTATTTTGCTTAGTAACCTACTTTGTTCTGTGTGCTATCTCTTATGACCATTTAAATCCTACCTTTGATACTTAATAAAATCATTTTGGTTTATTAATAAACCCAGTGTAGATCATTGTTACCTGGGAGAGGGGAGCAAGTAGTCTGTGGCTGTGTCTAGACTGGCCAGTTTTTCCGGAAAATCAGCTGCTTTTCCGGAAAAACTTGCCAGCTGCCTACACTGGCCGCTTGAATTTCCGCAAAAGCACTGACTTCCTTCTGTAAGAAATCAGTGCTTTTTGCGGAAATACTATGCTGCTCCCATTCGGGCAAAAGTCCCTTTTGCGCAAAACTTTTGCGCAAAAGGGCCAGTGTAGACAGCTCAGATTTGTTATGGGCAAAAAAGCCCCGATCACAAAAATGGCGAACAGGGCTTTTTTGCTCAAAAGCGCGTCTAGATTGGCGTCTAGAAAGTGCTTTTGCGGCAAAGCGTCTGTGCCAATCTAGACGCTCTTGTCCAAAAATGCTTTTAACGGAAAACTTTTCCGTTAAGTGCATTTCCGGAAAATCATGCCAGTCTAGATGTAGCCTGTGTGTAACCCACATACCTAAGTGTCCAATGAAGTGGCACTTAGACCACATACATAAGGTAAGGCAAAGGTTTGGCAGTGGCAGGACAATGGGATGTGCTTGGAATGGGATTGCTTCTCACCAACCATGCAGAAAAGAGAGAGAATCACCAGAACCACCCCTGTCAGGACTGCCCCAAACCAAGCCTCCCAGGCATCCTTCAGGGAGGTTGGGGGAGCTGAAGCGCCCTCTCCCCATTCACATGGGAACAGTGCTAGCTGTTCCCCTTCATCAGGGAGTGAGGGGAAAGTGCACGGCTTGCTGAATTCCTCACTCTGGCTGGGGAGCGCAGGGGGCAGATGAACCTGGACCTGCCCCAGCTGAGGGACATACACCCCTTCTCTGGCTGTGCCCTCTGGAGCTGCAGCGGCCATGGAGAGGCGCTTCTCACCTGGCCCCACACTGCTGCGGTGAGCGAAGGCAGGGGTAATCCTCTCTTCCAGGGCGGCCCTCGTCTCCAGCCCCACCCCAGAGCAATGATATAAATGAAGCGTGGACATTTTCCTTTTTTTTTTTCTATCAAAAAACAAAAATTGAGGTAAGGACCCGCCCAACAACGGGGCAAAATCTTCTAGTCTCTCAGAAATGCAAGTATCAAATATTGTGCTATAAAACTGTGCATCAGTGCCAGGGTCAGAAGTTGAGTTATATTATTGATTTCATTGTGGCGCATGGCTGTGTATGTAAATACAGTAAAAATGTGTCACGGCCAAGCTTCAAAAGAGTGCGGCCTGAGGGCGGGGTCTGGCAGGTCAATCAGTCTCAGTAGCCCAGTGTTGGCCAATCGCACAGCTGAGTCAGTGTTGGTCGTTGCTTAGTGAAGGCCCATCAGCATCCTGCAACAGCTGTTCTGCTGTGTTACAAGCCATGATCCCGAAGACGCTGTGCACACAAAGAACTGGTATTGGGTTGGACTTTATCTGGTAAGAGGTTTTAACAACAATGTAAAACGAAACTCACCAATCCTTGTGAGATTAAGACTGTGTATTTACTGCAGTCCGTTACCGGTAAAGTAAAAGTAAAGCCCTGATTTTCGAGTATCTGACTGCTCATGTTAACAAACACCACTTTACACACACATTCCTTTCTGTTCTAGTTGCAAGAATGTGTGATGATAATAGAAATTCCGGCCTGTTTATTTGGTCATTTCGAATGCCAAGTAAATGAAGGTAAAATTTCAGTCTAGATTTCTCATTTTCCCTTAGATTGAATGTGGGAGCAAGGGCAAAGTCATAGTTTGCCTCTGTCGCCGAAAACGGTGGGGCCAGCCTGGGCCGCCCCCATGCTTATGAATTTTCTTGGGCCTGCTGTGATCAAAAGGTGTCTCCTCCTGCTGTGGCAGACACGCCAGTCCAAGGGAGAGTTTTCACGTAACAACTAGATTGGCTTAAAAAGATAAATGAACTGAAAATCCTGGGGCCGTTGGGGGATGAAGGAGACGGGGAACTAGAAGGCTTTGGCCTGGCTAGTTAGCATCTGCACAGCGAAGACTCATTAGAAGTTTTGTATCCCTCTTCCCTTGTACTCCTCTGGCTGCCTGTTGTATCCAGACCCGGCCTCAGGGCAAGGCGAGCAATGGGGTTGGCTTGGGCCCGCCCCGGCCTTCATGGCCCTACGCTGCCCGGTGCCCACCTGCCCTGCCGCTCACTCGCTGCCTGGCTAGGAGCCTTCCGGCCATGCAGGGCAGCCACCCGCCTCGGGTCCTGGAAACTCTGCCCAGGCCTGGTTGTATCCCTTGTCTTACACAGGTTGCACCGCTTTAAACTGGGACTCTGATCCGGTAACATCCGGATGTTCCGGTGGAGGGCTGGCGGCTGGGAGCCCTACGGCCTGCAGGGCATGAACTGAGGCCGAGAGCCTAGTACATGGCCCAGTGAGGCTGCCCAGGGGGGTCCAGGGAGCCTGACGTGTGGCCCAGTGAGGCTGCCTGGGGCGACCAGGTAGCAGAGGAGGAGCAGGCCAGAAAGCTGGGAGCCAGAGGGGCCAGTGGCAGGGAGTCCAGAAACGATCTCCCCCTCTCCAGCAAAACCTCTCATCTGGTCCTGAGGGTGCTGGCCCAGGGAGATCCAAGCTGCAAATAGACTGGAAGCTCCTTGGGGCAGAGGCAGTCTCTTTGTTCTGCGTCTGTCCAGCACCGGGCACAATGGGGCTCCTCGGGGGTACCCCAATACACAGCCTCAATACCAGTAACATCCCAGCCGCCTTTTCACCTTTCAGCTCCCCCCTTTCCCTCCCTGCCCTCCACCCCCTCCCTGGCTCCTAGTTAAAAACAACCACGGGGCTTTTCAGCAGCATTGTAGGGGCTTCACTGACATATTCCCCCCCGCCTTGTTGTCGACATCCCGTATTCTGTGGCAATGCCAGCTCACCTAACAGTAAAACGCTCTGCCCATTATTTGGCTCGGAGGCTTGGGAGTCTGCCCAACTCGCTCCCTCTCTCCAGAGCGAGAGCAATGCCTCTCCTCCTCCCCTAGTCGGCCGGGAGGGCTGGATCTGCGAGTTACACCTCCTGCAACCTTCTCGCTCGCTGCTCGCAACCTGTGCTGCAGGGATTTCAGCCAGCACAAAAATCTCTTCTTGCTGGAACTTCTCGGCGCGTCTCCCCTTCGCCAGCACCATGGATCTGCAGCGCGTGGGGAGCTGTGCGGGGACCGAGGGCTCGGCGGAGAGAGCAGCAAGAGGATAAGTTTCCAGAGCCGTCTCTCCTGCTGCAACAGGTAAGGGCAGGCGGCGCGCTGCTTTTGCAAAGTGAAAATGACTCCGGGCGTCCCCGGGCCGCATGGTCTGGAGGACACCGGGGGAAGAGGGACCAGTCGAGGGTGATTGGGGACGACCTCCTGAAACTCTGCATGCATGTGAGTCAATCGATGTAGCCTCCCATTCCAAACCAGCCCCCCACGCCTCACAATTTACGCTCTAACGATTTATGCTCTTAGTGAAAACCAAACAAAAAACCTGACTCACCCAGCAACTTTTGTCGTGCTGCCATCCCTCGCTCCCGCGGTCCTGTCAGTCCCAGGAGGTGGAATTGTGAACTGGGCTAGGGAAAGCTGGGGGACAATGTTTGCATTTGCTGCCCCTGGCTCCGGCAAGGCCGTAGCCTTTTCCGTTCACTCCCGTAAACTTTATCAAGAGTGAGGGGCAGCCCAGCACACCTGGCTGATGAACGGTGCACAGCGGCTCAGAACGAGCCCCCTCGGGAATGCAAGGTAAAGAAAATGATTTTAACGACACATTGTGTGCAGCCCGTATCTACCCCCAGCTTTTCCTTGCTGCGTCCCTGTTATGCGACCACCACCTCTGGTCCAGTACAGGCAAAGCACTGGCCTTCTTGCTCCCCTGACCACTAATGTCACTTAGGGTCATCAGGGTGGTGAAAATGCCAGAGCCCCTGACACCGTACCTACCCCGGGGCTCCTCCTCCTACTGCCAGGAGGGCTGCAAAGGTGGAAATCAAGGAAAACGCTGAGCAGAAACGAGGCCTCGGTGTTTGCTCTGCATTCACATAGGGGTGGGCATCTAAACTGTGTGTCTCAATGCGTGTTCGATTCTCGGTGCCTTGATGGAGGCCGGAGAGAGCACGCTACACCTAACTCCCTTAGTGAGTGCAGATCAATGGGCGTGCAGCTGTTCTTTCCCCAGCACGCACGCGGCACTGCAGAGAAGGAAGGGAAGAGAGAAAGGAACGCCCAGGCTGGAGATAATATGGGGAAACCCTTAGCAGAGGCAGTGATCGGGGTAATTAACCTCCCAAGGGAATTAAAAGCGGACCAGGGAGAGTGAAGAATCCATAAGGGCAAAGACGACATCTCCGACAACATTGGTTGCTCGAGATCGTTAGAAAACACCTGGCTCCCGGGAGCTTGCTTTTAACAAATGCCCTAGAGATTACAAAAGTCGGAACAACTTTTTCTTCTACCAATGCACAGGCAGATGGACGCTGGCACACACCCTGCACTGAGCTCTGGGGCGTCTGCCAGGGCGGTAGGATAGCTCGCAGTTACCGTGGGGTGTAAAATGGTGGGAAAAGGCATTGTGTCCCCGTTGGGGGAAGGGAGCTGCCTGCACAGGTAGCTGCCTGGTTCCAGCTGCATCATTTGCCATTGAGAAGCTTCATTTCTCCCTGCCAAGCATAGATCCAGGAACCATCCATGCTGCAGAGGGGAAGATGTCGGCTTGCCTGGGCTTTCCCGCTGGCTAGCTGGTGAGGCCAGTCTGGCTGGAAAGTTACTAGCTCTTGAGACTGGCCCTTTACTCCCCACGGCTGTGGAAGGCTGGGCAGTACTGGCATTTAGGGGTGCTGAGCTCACTGGCCTTTTTGTGGTGTTACCTTAATACCCAGCACTTCCCGGCCTATCTGAAAGAGTTCAGGGCACATGGGACTTTGAGGTAAATGAAGGTTGGGGGAGTTACTGTGTAAGAGAACCCATTTTGGATTTTATCCTTGAGTTACACGCTTGTTCCATAGCCCTTGTTTGCATCACGCATCACACACACACACACACACACACACACACACACTCTCTCTCTCTCTCTCTCTCTCTCTCTCTCTTCATCGAGAACGTTTTTAAAAACAAACCCAACCTGCCCTCTCTGCAGCATTTCCCACATGCAAATGGTTCGACTCTGAAGGAACGTTAAATAGGAAAGTGATAGAAATGTAGCCGTGTTAGTCTGGGGTAGTTGAAGCAAAATGCAGGACAATGTAGCACTTTAAAGACTAACAAGATGGTTTATTAGATGATGAGCTTTCGTGGGCCAGACCCACGATCTGAGGAAGTGGGTCTGGCCCACGAAAGCTCATCATCTAATAAACCATCTTGTTAGTCTTTAAAGTGCTACATTGTCCTGCATTTTGCGTTAAATAGGAAGTTTTTGCAGCAACGGCTGCATCTCCTGGCCCTTTAAGAGCATCACTTTTACGGGGGGAAATGAGTAACTAACTCATCCTGGGAATCAAACATCGATTAGAAGACAATTCATTTTGCATTATGCTCGGGGAACGGTCGGTCTTGGTCCAGTGCAAATCACACAGGAGCCTCACGCCAGCCCGGTGCAACCGAAATGGTAGTTTTGTTGTGTGCATGTGTTTATTTGTGCCCGCCCCTGTGCATATGCGGTGTGTGTCTGTGCATATATCAGGGAGCATTCTTAATTCTCCTCCAGTGCAAGTGCATAACAAGATTAGGAAGCACCAGAACTTTTTTGGAAATGCCAGTGGCCTATTGTCCTGTTAGAAATCTGATTCGCTGAACAAGCAGTTGGTGCTCTCTGCTGCGGTTTTCCTTGGCAGGCGGGCAGGTTTGTGGCAAAGCAACTTTCCTTCCTGGTTCTTGGAAGAAAGAGCCATGCAGTGTTTGAAGAGGGCAGAGCACATTGTGGGGTAACTGAGGAGGCAGAAAGGTCTGTAGCTAGGAAATGTTACGGCCTGATCATACTTCAGGTCGAAACTGCAAATGTATTCTTCAGTAGATCCTGCCGATATAGTGTGTGTGTCATACTCACCAGGCAAGCAGAGAGAGACTGCATTACAGCTACATCGAGAGAGATACTTACATCTATTACTAAGCAACAGGTAGATGCAGCCAGCGTGTGAATAGCTAGCAGTCCATAGCAATCTGCTCTAGATCAATATTGTAGGTAGATATAGGGGTGGGGGATCTTTTTTTAACTACCAAAAAAACAGTCGGGGACCACACAAAAGTGAAAAGCAAACAAACAAACAAACAAGACAAAACCTGCTCACATTCCCCTCGCAACATCAGAGCCGGGGGGGTGGGAGGCTAGTGGATTTTGTAGCCTCCCCACCCCCCACGCTCTGGGGTGGGGCCAGCAATGAGGAGTTACATGTGTGGGAAGAGGGCTTGGGGCATGGGGTCGGGGCAGGAGGGTCTGGGAGAGTGCAGGAATGGGACGGGAGGGCTGAGCAGGAGGTAGGATGCAGAAGCGGAGGGGGGTGTGGGGTGGGAGGGTGCCGCAGGGCTGGAGGGGAACCCCAGATCCAGGCAAACTGGGGGCCAAATTTGGCCCCGGGGCCATAGGTTCCCCACCCCTGCTTTATAGGAGGAGTTGTAACTGACAGAGCCCCGTCATTTGCAGGCAGAATCAAACCTGGGACCTCTGGAGCTTAGTGCAGGAGCTTTTACCACGTGAGCTAAAAGCCAGCTGGCTCTCCGCTAAGGCTGCAGAGCAGATCCATCAGTCTCTCCATAGGTGGGCTCAGTGCCACAAGGCAGGCCAGCACACCAAAGCCAGAAGGGTTCATCGAGATGTCTTGATATCGTAAATAGAGCTGATACAATGTCACTAAGCCAGCGTGTGACTGTGACAAGCAGCCCATGGTGACTGTCTCCAAACACACCAGTCTCTACAGTAAGCGTCTCCTCCCCACCATATTTGTCACCCAGCCACATGGTGGTTTCTCTGGGAGTAGGGACTGTCTGTGTCATTTGCTTGTCCCGGATCTAGAAATAACTAGTGAGAGCAATAGTATGATAGCCCTGCTCGGGGAGCGGATCTTCCTGCATCTACTAACAGCTTGCAGGACTGGCATTTGTATAGGCTGTCTGGACAGCCACCCCAGTGACTGAAACATCTGCCCCGTGGAATTTTCCACGCACATTTCTGTACCGCGGCTCCCCCGACACCCACAGTGCGCTGCTGAACTGGTTGACTCGAGTATCTAAACAGATGTTACAAGGAGGGAGAAACGTTATTCCCCTTAGCCCCTTAGGATAGCACAAGAAGCAACGGGCTCAAATTGCAGCAAGGGAGGTTTAGGTTGGACATTAGGGAAAACTTCCTAATTGTCAGGGTGGTTAAACACTGGAATAAATTGCCCAGGGAGGTTGTGGAATCTCCATCACTGGAGATATTTAAGAGCAGGTTAGACACACACCCACGAGGGATGATCTAGACCAGCGGTTCCCAACCTTTTCCAGATGGGGACACATTTTGACAAATCGGGAAGAGTTGGTGACCCAAAGCAATTCAAAAACGAAGGGGGCGGGGGAAGAGCCACCTGGGGAAACACTTGGTGATCCTTTTGAAATGGAATGGTGACCCATATTTGGGAAACCCAGATCTAGACAGTGCTTGGTCCTGCCGTGTGGGCAGGGGACTGGACTTGATGACCTCTCGAGGTCCCTTCCAGTTCTGTGATTCTCTGATTCTATAACATCCTACTTTACACTCTGATGATAAAGAAGCACCTGGAAGAACCAGTGCAGAGCAGAGAGAGGTGGAGTCAAAGCTGCTGTAGACAGAGCAGAAAGTTGGCTTGATGGGGCACATGTGCCCTGGGACCAGAAGTAAAAACCAGCGGGTGGACTGAGTTGCCAAGAAAGAAAATCGGCAGTAGAGAGGGGGCGTACAAATGCAATGAGAGCCCTGGGAGAGAATCAGAGTTCTCCTGGGAGTCGGTTTGGGATAGAGAGGCTAGGAAGGAAGCGTAACTGCTAGCAGTACGTCTACAAGGCAAGCGGGAGGTGGGTGCAAATACCGCACATGCTACGCCGACCGGAGCGAGCTGCGATTAGCTAGCAGTGGTGGACACTTGGGGTGGGAACTGTACTCGGATCACTTTCCATGCCAGCGCCTGCCCTGCTGCCACGACTCACCTGCTCGGTCAAAGCTGTCTCAGGTATGTCCGCACGTTCACCTCCCAGCTGCAGTGTAGACACCCCCAGGGTTACAGAGCCCTATTCTAGGGCTAGTCCTGCAGGCAGATGCGAACGCTGTGCCTAGAGGGTTGGCAGGAATGATCCCCGAGATGCTCCGCTGTTCCGGACAGATACAAATGAATATGGGCTAGCGGCCAGAGCACAGCGCGACGATGACGGACACAAAAGGGCGGGGTTACCTCCCGGCCATGGGACTTGCAGGGGCTGCTTCGCTCCTCCTCCAGCTTTGGATTGGCTTGTTTTGAATGTAAGGCGCTTTGAGGTTGAGGTGCAGGCAGTGCTTAGTGAATTGCCAGGCATGGCCAGGCACACGCTTACCCACATCAAAAGCCTTCCCACTCCCCGCGTAATGGGAGGAGCCATTGGGCCCAGGTGTCAAAAGAGTTCCAGGCCAGCAAAGGATAAAAGAGGAATAGGCGTGAGGTCGTAGGGTCAAAAGCAGGGATCCAGAAGGGGAACAGTGAGCAGCGGACACAGGACAGTGCCCACTGCTCCTTGAAGGCATCCAAGGAGCCAGTAGACATGGCTCATAGGAACTCTGCCTGGAGACATGAGGATCAGAAGTAGGCCCATCAGTTGGAGAGCACCTCCCTGTCCAGCTTCCTCCTCCAGATAAGGCACATGGCCACCTTCGAGGGGGGGGCCTCATGACTTCGTGGGGCCACAGATGGAATGTGCGAGGGGCAGGAGGAGTGGGGAGATCAGCCACCAGAACCGGAGCAGAAAGAGAAGCCGGACAAGGAGCCACATGTGAGATAGGCACGAGTCAGGATCTTCTTGGGTATGTTTACACTGCCACCCTAGTTCGAAGTAGGGTGGCTAATGTAGGCATTCAAACTTGCAAATGAAGCCCGGGATTTAAATATCCCAGGCTTCATTTGCATGTTCACGGGTGCCACCATTTTTAAATGCCCTGTAGTTTGAACTCCATGCCCGTGGCTATATGCGGCACGGACTAGGTAGTTCGAATTAAAGCTCCTAATTCAAACCACCGTTATTTCTCCTGAAAGGCACCCGGGAACATGCAAATGAAGCCCGGGATATTTAAGTCCCAGGCTTCATTTGCAAGTTCGAATGCCTATATTAGCCACCCTAGTTCGAACTAGGGTGGCAGTGTAGACATACCCCTTTACACCACAAGGGGGCCCGGTGTCAGGAAGCGGGGCGGGAAGTGAGAGGTGCGGGCAGCATTTTCTGGAGGAGAGCGGATGCGGTGGTGAATTTGTCCTGCACGTCAGAAACGCAGAAGCCTAGAAATCGACCTTTCCAGCTGCTGGCAAAACTAGGAGGATCATCAATGTCCCAGAGCAATCTCCACCACTTCCGGTTACAGGCTAGTCCACAGCCACACATCTCTAATCAAGTCAGGGTGAAAACGGGCCATTCACACCATTGGGTGTGGAGATGTGAATATCCAGAGAGAGCAAATTGCCTTTGTAGTGCGTTAACCAGTTGAAATCCCTATTCAATCCTAAATGAATAGTGTTGAATTTGCAAATGAACTCCAGTTCGGCCGTCTCCCTTTGTAATCAGGGCTTTGAAACTCTTTTGTGGGAGGATGGTGCCTTTCAAATCCATTTCTGACTGTCCAGAGAGGTTAAAAAGGACCCCTACAGGTGTGTGTGTGTGTGTGACCATTCCTGATGTCTGATTTGGGTCCATTTGTCCTTTGTTGCAGAGACTATCCAGCATGGCCACTGTACAGGGCATTGCTGGCACTTGATGACATATAACACATTAATGGGTGTGCAGGTGACTGATGTGGGTAGGTCCTGTGATGGTGTCACTTGTGTAGATGTGTGGGCAGAGTTGCCAAGGGGGCTTGTTGCAGGGGCAGGTTCCTGGGGGAGTGTACCTGAGGTGCATTGTGTGGCTGCTGGTGAGTCTTTGCTGCAGGTTGGGGGCTGTCTGTCAGTGAGGATTGCAGAATGGACCAGTGAGGAGGAGGAGTGGGAGATGAAGGAGGGAGGGAGAGGGCAGGAAGGGGTTAGATGAACCCACCTGCCCACCTACCAATGTGGCACAGACTCAGTGCCTGGTTGCAGTCACACAACTAGCCACCCACTCAAAACCAGATGGAACCCCTGGGCGTAAGACCACGCCAAGCAGCAGCTGATGCTGGCCAGTGCTCCGCAGCCTGGCCACAGAGTCTGTACCACACGGGGAGGTGCCCGCCCTCCTTACCTGGTGTGATGAGATGATCAATGTCAAGACTGGCCGGCTACCCCTAGGTCAGCTGGTCTGTGGGGTTGGAGTCGCTCCCTCTTGCTGTCCGGGCAGGAAGAAGCTGGAAGAGCTACACAGAGGCCAGGGCACTTAATTGCTTGATGTGCCTGTGAAATGGGGACAAGGGCATTGCAAGACATTATCTGATCTCGTGTATGAAGCGCTCTGATGGCCTCATGAGACTGGAACCACGTCAGAGCCATGCTGCCTTGCAAGAATAGGCTGAGCCTTTCGGGACCTGAGCAATGCCGAACCACGGGAGGTCTCTATTGTCTAGCAGCATTACCAACGCTGTCACTGCCTCCTGGGCTCTGAGAAGACACTGAGGGGTAAATTAGAGCGAAACAACAGCGCGGAACCCTGAGAGCCAGGACTGGTGGCTGGAAACAAACTTTTTGGGACCGCGTGAAACATGCCCATGCCCACGATAAGTGGACATCTAGCCAACAAAAATCATGCCAGACCACGGATGTTGCCGGACCAGGGAGTGCCGGACTAGAGAGGGTGAGCCTAAAATCATAGAATCCAGGCGACCTCAGGAGGTCATCGAGTCCAGCCCCCTGCCCAAAGCAGGACCAAGGCAGCGTCTGGGCTGGATGTTGCGGTGCCAATGCAAGTCCAGTTCACTGACCCTCCTAGCGATACTCCAAGCTGAGCCCTGCTGGCTTTCTCCTAAGCATCACAGGCCAGCCCACACAGGGGACGGTGATCTCTCTGCAGGCGGTCGTCTCTTGTCTCATCGAGGCATCGATACTGCCGTGACACTGCCCTGTGGCTGGTGATCTGCTCCGACTTTTTCGTGGACGGCTGCAGGACCATGCACTCTTCCAAGCAGCATTACACACCGGCAGTGCTGGTGGCGCGCTGGCTCTAGAAACCCCTCCGCCTGGCGCATGCGTTATTCACAGAGAAAGGAGCGACGTGGAACTGAAGAGAAGTAGCTTGTGTTCGAGAAGGGGAGCCAGTAGCCGGTTGCAAACAGAGGGGAGATACCGTCCAAGCGGTGCCTTTGCAGCAGCGATTTGTGTGGATACGAGTGGGGTGATGTTGCGTTTGCTAAGGCCAGAGGATGCTGCAGCAAAGGAGACACAAGAGCCCAGCTGGGCGATTTCGCGGTGTGGATGGCTCAGAAAGACTATATCTTAGAGCCGTGGCGCAGGAAGAATCAGCAAGTGTTAGCCACACATTGGTTATGTGGCTCTAACTAATTAGTTGGCTCCCCAACTGATTCTTCCAGCACTGAGGAAGAACTTCTGGAGAGGAAGAGGACTATTGCTTAAATTATACACCTCCCGACCCAGTATTACACGCATTACTCTGCCTAATCATACCACTCCGTTTTGCAGTCTCTGTGAATTGCCTCCTTTTCTGGGTGCTTAATTCCTGTCTCAGGCCCTCACCCAACAATGCCACCAGAGATCCCCAGAACTACTGGAGCGTAATGTTGTTTCCATCCAGGGTCAGTTATCCACCTGCAGCATGGCCAGCATAGCAAAGAACAGCATTTAATGAGTCGTTTCAAGCTGACAGTCAGACCTCGGGCATAAAATGAACACACAGCACCGGGTTTTAAATGATCAGCCGTGCAGTCCCTGGCTGGTTAGCACTCAGGAAATGATTTTCAGTGCTTTGTCCAAGCCATTTAAAAACCACTGCTTGAGAGTGGGAGGCAGTAGGGGTTAATAGTATCTCATTGTGCGATCAGCTATGCTTTTACTTTACAGAGGTGCTATCCAGTCAAACCTGGCCCCCAACAAGTTTGCACATCACATGCAGCTCACCAAAGCCAGCTGGTCAAAAGTCATGAGGAAGGCCCAGGAAAAAAAAATCACAAGATTGGTTTTACAAATCATGAGATTTTTAAAATAATGAAACGGATTCTGTTTAGATGTCTTGTGGCGGGGCAGTGTTTTGGGTTTGCATTTTCAAGTTTTACTTGACAACCGTGAGGGCTAGACACTTTCTTTCCTTTTAAAAATTGAAACAGAGATTCTCATATCAAACACCTGTTTCCAGGAGGTGGTGCTTTAAGAAAAGTCCCAACTATCATGAGACAACAATCACCACAAAATCATGAAAGTTGGCCACACAGATCAGACCCACACAAATGGTTCCATCACATTGTTTTTATGTTTTAAAGTCCGGTGGCATCATTTATTAAACAGCAACAACATGCCTCGTTAGCCCTCATGACTCAAAGATGGCAAGAATCTGAGCAGTGTACCTAACGGGAAACCCAAGAGCTGCAAGATAAAACTGACCAGTCTTTTTGATACTGACCAAGCTGAGAAACTGGCAAATTGCATATAACTGTGAAAAGCAAATACAGTTTTTCTAACAAGACTTTAGTGCTAGTCAAAGGGGTTTTTAGAGACCTGGATAAATGTCCTCTGGGTGCAAAGATTCTTTTTAAGCCAACATTTTCTATATTCAACAACATTCATTATTGTTTTCATTTTGCAACCTTTGGCCCTACACGAAGTTCTCATGCAGCGTCCCTCCCGTTTGTATACATACTGAACCAGAAGGTGTATTCCTGGATTCCTTCCCCCCTCGGGCTTTGCGCCTGCTAAATAATTTGCTCCCTTCGCTCCGTCCCTGCTTCCTTTGTGACCTTTGCACTTTAGAAGCACAATAAAATGGACCCAGTCATTTGTCATTTGAGCAGCTACAGGGCTTTTTGCCCCTTTTACAGCCTACAAAGAGATAGGCGTGTGTCTGCATGTTCCTCCCGTGACAGCTATTCTGGCGGGGCTCTGGGCAAAGTTTTAAACAGGTGAGTGGGAAATGCAGGGAAGGAGCAGGCTAGAGGATATATGGCACCACGGGGTAGGTCTCCTGCAAGAAATCAAGGGAGAATGGGAATCCCAAACCCAGTCTTTCCTCCAGGCCTTGTGGGGAACGGTGCAGAGGGAAGGTTGCAGGCAGGGTGTATTCTAGGGGCAGAGTGCAGACCAGACCCTCTGGCAAAAGAGGCAAACAGCTGGCTTGAGCAAACTCTGTGATTTCTGGGAGGAGCAAACAGTCACTTCTACCTCTGGGGACTACAATGGAACCCATCTTCCCCCGATGACAGCTGTGTGCCACGAAGGGCTACACAGAGACGGCGCCTCCGTTCTGGGGGTGCGCCATTTGAGACACCTTGCTCTAGATCAGGGGTGGGCAAGAATTTTCTCAGGGGAGCCGCTAAATGAATTTTGCTATGTGGTCATAGGCTGGCTCCGCCCCCAGAAGGGGCGGGGCTGGGGTGCAAGGGGCAGGGCTGGGGACTAGCTCCTCCCCACACAGCAAAGGACTCACGGTTCCCGGCCCTGCTGCTACCACGTGGCCAGGCAGCCGCCCGGGGTTGCTGCGGCTATTTAAAGGGCTCATAGCTCCAGCCGCTGCTGGGGTAGCGCTGCGAATGAGAGCCATGGACCATTTAAATAGGATCCTGCTGCCTGAGCCACTGCCGGGAAATTCGGTGGCACAGGCAACAGGCTATAAATAGAAAGCGGCCAGATGCAATCCGCGGGCCAGATCAAAGTGTTAGGCGGGCCGGATCCTGCCCCCGGGCTGCATCTTGCCCAGCCCTGCTCTAGATCCTTCATGGTATGGAGGTGCCTAACTCCCATGGGCCTGAGTTTACAAAGGGTCTGAGCTTCCCCCAATCCCAGTGGCTCCTGTCGGATCTGTAGGGGGTTGGCACGTCCAGAGCTCAGAGGGGTCTCGAGGAGGGTCCAAATTCTAGGCACTGAAAGGAGCGAGGCCCGTGTTCAGTTCAACAGCTATGTTCCCTATTAACTTGCTTGAGTTTGGTTAATTTTGGGGTGCTTCTCTTGGAGGGGCTAGAACTCAGGGTGTTCACTGTCGCTGGTCCCCCACCCCCTTTCTGCAACTCTCTCCCTGCTTTTCTGAGGCGCACCCCAAAGCATGCAAGCTCCAAATATTACATCATGACTTGTCCTGCTACTGCAGAATCAAAAACTGGCGTCATTGGGACATGGCAAGAGACAGCTCACAACTTTTGGGTCACGTGCTCAGCGGGAGCCACACTGGGTAACTGGGCCTGGCCTTTATCTTGCAGTTCCTGGCAATGTTCCTTCTCGAATCTTTTCCCATCCGTGTGCAGAATAAATTTTGTCATGTGCACCAGGGCATGTGTGGATGTGCACCACCAATAGAAACACATGCTGATGGCTGGAGGTGCTGTGGCCACTCTGGTAATCTGCTGGGTGGCATTTGAATCTCTCCTGCATGGCTGCCCAAGCACTCAGCTTAAGGGAACAAGGCCCAGCTGGGGAAGGCAAGCCCCAGCCCCGCCCCTTCCACCCTAGGCCCCGCCCCTGGATCCAAACCCTGCCCACCCCCAACGGGAACCTTCATGGCCACCTGGGGGCTCAGGGCTGCCATGCTGCAGTGGCCAGGGAGCAGGGCTGCTGCACCATTGCCCCATTCCTCCCTGGTGGCTGGGGAGCAGGGCTGCTGTGCCGTGGCCCCAGCCTTCCCTGGCGGCTAGGGAGTGCAGGCAGTTTTGGCCTCACCCTAGCCTACACCACCTGCCCCCCATGGGGAAAACTGCTATTGGTAATCGTTTAGTTTCCACCCATCTAAAGGATTTCCCCCTCTGAGCCTCATCACCATGCCCGACTCTTCATTTCAGTCCCCCGGCTTCTGGGACACGCTTTTAACATCCAGTCTCCCCTGGGATATTTAATTCAGAGTTACCAAGGCAGTTCCTCAGTTAACACGCAGCCGGATTAAAAGCACAGCCAACGGATTTACTCGGGACCTGAGTCTGCAGGACTCCGCCCTGCGAGGAATGCGGGTCCCTCTTGGGCTCCTGCACGGAGGGATGATCTCCTGGTATGTACCTGCTGGCACGGACACAGGGAGCAACGTGTAGAACCGCAGAATCCCTGCCAATGCATGTGCCGGGAGGACGGTGGCAGGCCCAAAGGAGCAGAGCACTGCAGGGAAGGGTGTAGCAGGCTCAGGGCTTCTCCAGCCAGAGAGCAGAAGCACAGCCCCCTCCCAGGTGTGCCCCGGAAAGGCCCAGGAGGGGAAAGGCTCCTGGAAAGGGCAGTAGATCAAGGAGAGAGCGTGTGAGATCTGTCAATAAACAGCTTCCCTGAGACCGGGAAGTGTCCTCTGTGGGATTGGGGCTGCAAAGCAAGGTACAGAGGACATGGATTTAACCCCCACAGCAGATCTACCGACAGGGGGGCCCATGGGGCAATTGCCCTGGGGCCCGGTGATCCAAAGGGGCCTGTAGCTCCCAGCTGACACTGCTACAGCAGCAGGGGCGGCAGACGGAGCTCCAGGGCCCTTGAATTGCCACCAGACCGTTGTGCAAGGTATTCTGCTTAGTTCCGAGAGGCTGCAGTGAGCGTCATGGTCTGGGTCCCCCCGCTTCCGCCTGAGGGCTGACCCCTTCTGGGGGGGTGCAGAGCTGGCCCCCACACATACCTTGCCCCAGGGCCTGCAGTGGCTGTCGGCCCCGCTGCCTCACAGACAGCGTTTGCCAGCGACCCCTGTCCAGCCCATGTCATGGCGTTCTCGTGTCATCCCTGGAGCCGCTGCTCCGAAAGACGTGGATTTTAAAAAACTTAAGAAAACGAATAGCGATAGAAATGTAGCCGTGTTAGTCTGGTGTAGCTGAGACAAAATACAGGGCTATGTAGCACTTTAAAGACTAACATCTAATAAACCATCTTGTTAGTTTTTAAAGTGCTACATAGTCCTGTATTTTGTCTTAAGGAAACGAGTGGTCCTGCAGCATTAGAGTCTCACCAGAAAATATAGAGAGCATCATGAGCTTCCGTGGGCACAGCCCACTTCTACAGATGACAGAGGCACAGAGGGAGAAATATAAAGCGGAAAAAGAGGGAAGAGGGAAAAAAAGAAAAAAAACAGTCAATTAACGTGTCCCTGCTAAACGAGGCTAATAGAGTCGGCTGTAAGGGTCTGATACTTCGCTTTTGATGTCAGGGGAGTTGTTTTTCTTGCTTCCTGTAGAAAATAACCTGCTGAAAAGCGTGACCATTTTGAATATTAACATTTAATAGAGAATAATATCACTCCTCTAGAATCCTACAAAGTAATTTAAACCCAGAAAGGGCTATATTCTCTATTTAGCAATAGGCCAAACCCAGCCCCTATGAGCATGCTACACCTAACCCATGAATCAGGGATCCCTGAAGTAAGCACCAAGAATCCCAGAATTACTTACTTCCCGGGCTCACCCTAACATTCTTTCTCCCTTAGGCCTGGCCTGTCTACACTACAGCAGAAGGTCAAATTGATTTTGTTCATTATGTAGCTGGAGTTGATATATCTTACATTGAGTTTCTGCATCATCCACACAGCGGCTTTGCTTATTCCTCATGAGGAGCAGGAGCAAGGGTTATTGTCCACTCCCCAAAGGATAAGAGAGAGGCATTTTTGGGAGAGAGAAGGGAAGGGAACAGGCTTGGTGAGGTGCAAAATTCTGCTGCCACACTTGCCAACACAGCTCCTATTGATGTTAATGGGACTCGCACAAAGGCCTCCAGAGGGTAGAATTCAGCCATCGTTATATATGTAAAATAGTGTCAGTCGTTGCAAACGCTGAGAATAAGGGCAGTTAAACTGAACTCTTTCAGCAGCGGTTGGAGGAATGTTTTGCTTTATGCTCAAGCTTTCGGCATTGGCCCTGCTAGAGAAAAGGTACCAGATGTGACCATTAATGCTCTGCTGTCATTTGGAAAATCTGCCCTTCTTAAGCGCTGTCTGTCTCTTTCACTTTTTCTTTTTCAAGCACTGGCTCCCTCTGCTCACGTGGATTGTAGGAGACAAGAAACTCTTCCTGCTCTGCAGGCCGGCGGGACGCCCCCCCCCCCCCACAAACACACCCACACATCTTCTTTCTAGCTTCAGCCACTAAAAGAAGCAGCTTCCGACAAGTCCCGACATGCTGCCAGAGTCTTCAGCCCTCTAAGCAAGAAGCAGATCTTTTAAGAGCACAGCTCGCTCGCTCTCATACACACAGCTCTCTCTTTTTTACGCAAACGTGTTGCATAGCTGGCTCAGGACTCAGTGAGTGTCGAGATTTGGGGAAGGGAAATAGTACAGTAGCAAAATGCTCTGGACTTGGCCAACTCTATACTAGCTCCCCAGGACATTGGTTTTTGGTTCGGACATTTGATCATCCATGTGGCCCAAGCCACATATGCTACGGCTACACATCAGCTGTCTTGTTCCAGGAGCACCAGTCAGCTAGACTGCTGGCTGAGAGGCCTTTACTTATTAATGAAGCTTGGCTGTGAATGACAGAGTCTCGTGTATAGCCCTTTATTCATCAGTCATTAGCCATCGCCACAAGAGAAGCTGATGCCCATGCGCACAAGCCTGGGTGCGGATAATTTGTTCCCACTGTTTGGTGTAAATAGGAAATCGAACCAGTCCTGGCTTTTAAAGAGATAAATCTTAAGAGAGAAAAAAGCACCTGGAAAAACAAGTCCTGCTTGTTTAAATTAGTAAGGTGCCAAACAGCTGGCAGGTACTTGATATGCAATTTGAATTTAAAAGAGGAAGGAACAGCCTCAGATAGCGATCTCCTGGGAGATCCAAAGGAAATATAGGCACCTATAAATAGCTTGAATTACTAGTGAGTAGCCTTGGTTTCATCCTTTACCGCAAAGAGGGGTACCTGTAATACAGGTTACACCTCTAAAATTTAGGAATCTCTGGTCCAGCAATATCCACGGTCCAGCAGGCACTTCATCAGATGTGTTGGAGTGGAAATTACAAAATCCAGAGTATATACAACAGCAAAAGCAGTTACCTGTCAATTGTAAGGCCAGTATTAATTATGTTAATTAAGTCAGGTTGGTCATAGCTTTTGATGTGTAAAAGAAAATATCAAAGGCAGGGGAAATTGGCTTTGCAGTGCATTACCCAGTTAATATCTTTATTCAAGCCCAAACGGATCGTGTCAAATTTGTAAATGAATTCCATTTCAGTTATTTCCCTCTGTAACTGAGTGATAAAATTCCTTTGTAGAAGAATGGCTACTTCTAAATCCATGACTGAATGCTCAGGGAGGTTAACATGTTCCCCTACGGGTTCGTGTGTGTTACCATATCTGATTTGTGTCCATTAATCCTGGGGTGCAGAGACTGTCCGGTTTGGCCTATATACACGGCAAAGGGGGCATTGCTGGCGCTTGATGGCATAGATCACATTCGAGGATGAGCAGTTGTAGGAGCCCCGATGTTGTCTCTCAGGTGGTTTCATTGTTTTTAAAGTTTTCAACATTACAGACTAACACGTTCATTCTTTGCCTTCCTTCAGGACCCAAGGAGACTACTCCCCTCGCACACCATGGGAATTGCTACAACGAAGCGTGTCCTGAGCTCTGCTTTATTTCTGATGCATTGTCTGGCCTGCGGGGGGCGCTCTGAGAAAGGCAGCTCCTCCCCCTTGCACTTTACTCACCCTTTTTATAACGCCACAATCTACGAGAATTCTGCCCCCAAGACCTACGTCGAGAGCTACGTCAAAATGGGCATTCACGTGACAGACCCAGCGTGGGCCATCAGATACCGAATCGCTTCTGGGGACAGCGACAGCCTCTTTAAAGCCGAGGAGCACATGGTTGGGGATTTCTGCTTCTTGAGGATCAGAATGAGGAGCGGGAACACGGCGCTTTTAAACAGGGAGGTCCAAGACCGTTACCTGTTAATAATTCAAGCGACAGAGAAAGCTTTTGCCTATGACGGCTGGGCCAAAGTGCTGATCCGCATTCTGGACAGGAATGACTTGAAACCTCTCTTCTCACCCCCCTCATACAAAGTCATCGTCGGAGACGACACCCCCCCGAAAACCGCCATCAGCGTGGTCAGCGCCACGGATGCCGACGTGGGTCAGAATGCAGAGTTCTATTACACTCTCCACACCCGCTCACACTTGTTCACGGTGCACCCTACCAGTGGCGTAGTGATGACAGCCGGGAAGCTGAACAGCACCCACCGAGGGAAACACCAGCTGCAGGTCCTGGCTGTGGACAGAATGAGGAAAATCTCAGAGGGCAATGGATTTGGAAACCTGGCTAGTCTGGTGGTCCAAGTGGAGCCATCTGTCCGGAAGCCCCCAGCTATTACTTCAGTGATAGTGACACCATCTGACTCTGATGAGGACCTCCTGTATGCCACATTGTTTGTGGACGCGAATGGTTCAGAAGCCGGGGTCGATTCAGTTGATATTGTGGCCGGAGATCCAGGAAGACACTTCAAAGCCATCAGATCCTTTGTTGGGAGCAATGAATTCATGATCGTGTCCACCAAAGAGATCGACTGGCTGGCTAACCCCTGGGGTTTCAATCTCAGTCTGCAGGCCACGGACAAGAGCAAACCACCTCTGACCTCTCAGGTTCGAGTTATCCACATCCCTCCTTCCAAGTACGTCTCAGCCAGATTTGAGCAGGAAGTGTACAGGGCCCGGCTCAGTGAATTTTCCCCACCTGGGAGCCAAGTTACTATGGTTAAAGTCACTCCAGTCTTCCCACATCTGAAGTATATTTTGAGACCCACTCCCGACAGCACAGGGTTTAAAATCAACCCTCAAACTGGGCTGATCACGACTGTCAGAAGGATGGACTTCCAAGACCAGTCTCACTTTGAACTTGAAGTTACAACAGCCAACAGTCAGGCCTATGCGGCTGTGGTCATTGATGTCACTGATTGCAACAACCACGCTCCAAGTTTTACTCAGTCTTCGTACCGCGACAGCTTCAATGAAAACCTTCCGCCTGGCACCAGCATCTTAACAGTGAAGGCTACCGACCTTGACCAGGGGGAGAATGGGATTGTCACCTACACCATAGCCAACAAGAGAGCTGCTCCATTCGTTATTGATCCATTTTCAGGTGTCATCTCCACCTCCAAGCCAATGGACTATGAACTGATGCAGAGATGGTACCATCTGCGTGTCTGGGCATCAGACTGGGGCTCCCCCTTCCGCCATGAGACCGAAGTTTATGTTTCCCTCATCTTGAGCAACCTTAATGACAATGCCCCAGTATTTGAGAAAGCCAACTGCAATGGAAGCATCCCCCGAAACTTATCGATCGGGCATCCCGTGGTCACTGTATCCGCCATTGATGTAGATGAGCTGCAGCATATCAAATACAAAATCCTTTCAGGCAACGAGCTGCAGCATTTTGACATGAATCCCATCTCTGGGGTCCTCTCCCTTAGAACCTCACTCAGAGATCTACCTGCCGGACAACCGCCCTTCTATTCTCTGCAAATAACCGCAACGGACGGAGAGAACGATGCTTTGCCTACATCCGTGAACATCACTGTGGTTGGCCCAGACTTCCCAGTCCACATGCAGTGCGAGGAGACAGGGGTACTGCAACAGCTAACGGAGAATATAATCCACTCCATTGAATCTCTGTCTCAGGACCAAGGCCTGGAGGAGGAAACCGCTGTGAACCTGTATCACGTGAATCATCATGCACCCCGGTTTGAGGACAACTTTCCAAGGTCTATCGATGTCCTGGAGACAGTCCCAGTCAACTCAACCATTGTTGACCTGGCAGCGGTTGACCCCGATCCTGGCTTTCACGGCAAACTGGTATATGTGATCGCTGATGGGAATGAGGACAGTTGCTTTACAATTGACATAGAAAGGGGTTTCCTCCATGTTCTCTCCCCTTTAGACCATGAACGAACAAGCTTCTACATCCTTAACATTACTGTGTATGACCTGGGCACGCCTCAGAAGTCATCGTGGAAACTCTTGGCAGTCAACGTGTTGGACGCCAACGACAATGCTCCAAAATTCTCACAAGGGGCATACTGGGCAGCGATACCAGAAGATGTCACAAAAGGGACCACTGTCGCGCAGGTCAGAGCGGAAGATGCTGATACAGATGACAACGGGAAGGTGAAATATTCCCTCCTAACCCCCACTGATAAATTTGCCATTAACAGTGTCACTGGGGAGGTGACAGTAACGGGCCCCCTGGACAGAGAATTGTGGCCTCGCTATATGCTAAAAATTGAAGCCAGGGACCAGCCTAGAATGGGCCACCAGCTGTTTTCAGTCACTGATCTGGTTGTGACTTTGGAAGATGTAAATGACAATCCCCCACGCTGCCTCCCAGCCCAGAACCACGTGAAGGTCCCTGAAGACCTGCCCCTAGGGACCATTCTTCTCTTCCTAGAAGCCTTTGATCCTGACACTGGCTCTGGGGGAGAGGTAAAATACAGTCTTATCAACAATGAGGAGAGGACGTTCCACATGGATAGGCTGACGGGGGCTCTCCAGGTGGAGAAAGAGCTGGATTATGAGACGCGGGATTTCTACAATCTGACCGTGCATGTCAGCGACGGCGGGAGGCCAGTCTCTCGCTCTTCATTCTGCCACGTGGCGCTTGATGTCCTGGATGTCAATGAGAACCTGCACCCGCCTCACTTTACCTCCTTTGTGTTCAGCGGCTGGGTGCAGGAGAACAGCCCGGAGGGCACATCGGTGATGACGGTAACAGCTCAGGATGGCGATAAGGGGAAGGATGGAGAACTCCAATATTCCATCAGAGAGGGCACTGGCCTAGCTGTCTTCCACATTGAAGAGGACACAGGTAATGAGGATCCACTATAGAGGCATACTGGGTGGTGGGGTGCTGTGAAGACTATTTTAAATGACATCCTCTGGCTGGTCTGAATTTTGACCTGCCAGAATTTTTCTGTATTTTGTTTGCAAAGCCCATGATGTCAGACCTTCCATGGGGAGGGCAATGCGCATCCTCATGCGCTAGCTGAAATCATCCATGGGGTAGCTGCTCCTGACGGGAATTCATGCCGGTGGGGAGCAGGCTGTGTGCACCTCCTGCCTATTGAGGGAGGTGGGCAAGGAGAAGACAGCTTGAAAGAGCAGCCAAAGCCCCATAACAGCCCCACTATCTGCTCAGGGGAACTTGGGACTGGGACATGCCCCAGACACACTTTCCATGTCCTCTTCCTGGTTTTCACTGCAGACATCTGGGATTTCCTTGGCCAGCTGTAACTCCCATAGCAGTGAGGTCTGCGTGCCCCTTCCTCAGCTGGACCAAGAGGGTATGAAATTGAGATTCCCTTCAGTCATCAGGATCTCCTCCTGCAGTATTTCAGATCCCTTTCTCTCCCTCCACCATCTAACAACCCCAAGGCATGCAGCTGCATCTCTAGGATCATGCCGACCCCATGCACCAGACTCAGATCTCCTGCATGGTAACATAGGACTGCTAGTGGACCACACACAAACCCAACCCAGAGTTTTTAAAGGGAATTGTTGTTCATAGTTTTTGGAGTTCTTGGAATCCACTGAAAGAACCTGTTGTAACTCTCCTAGGTACAATTCAGACGGTGGGACCGCTGGACCGAGAATCCACATCTCACTACTGGCTGACCGTGTTAGCTGTTGACCGGGGTTCCGTTCCTCTGTCCTCTGTGGCCGAGGTTTATATTGAAGTCACCGACATCAATGACAACCCGCCCCAGATGTCGAGACCCATCTTTTTTGCCTCTGTCATGGAGAACTCCCCAGTGAATACTTCTGTCCTTCAGCTTGATGCCAGGGACCCTGACTCCAGCTCCACAGGGAAGCTGACTTTCCAAATCCTACATGGAAATGCTCATGCGTGCTTCACCATTAATCCTGTCACAGGTAAGGCCTAAGCAGGCTCTGTCTTCCTAGACTGCATGGAGTGTTGCGGAGAGCTTACTCAGCACCTCAACGGGCATAGCTGCTAAATTACAGCTGGCCTTGAATGAAATGGATCAGTTTAAGGGTGACTCTTTCAAAACATCCAAATCCCCAGGGACAATCTCTGCTAAGAGCAAGCCTGCCAACAGGGGCAGCAAAGAGGGCAACTGAGTGATTCAAAGGGGGCTTAGAGCCTCAAGCCCTTTAAATTGCCACTGGAGCATCATACGGCTGCGTTCTTAGGGCTGCTTGAGGACGTGGAGGTGCCCCACCCCTTCCACATGGGGCCCCTCTCCTCACCTTGCTCTAGGGCCTAGCATGGCTGTTGGCTCCCATAGCTAAGAGGCAGATTGTCACTGGCACTCCCACCAACTGTACCAGCCTTTATTTGCAGCCCAGAGATGCTCAGAAGGAAATGAGATTCAGCCAAGAGGTGCTCAGAAGGAAAGGAGATTGTTTTACCTCTTTGGGAGCATCCATGAGAATAAAAAAAATTGGTTTTAATATTGTTCCTTGCAATCAGTTGCCCCACCGGGCAGTGAGAGCAAGAGGCAGGTATACCCGCACCAAGAGATAGCATTGGCGATATTTAAGAGTGGGTTGGATAGACAGCTATCAGGAATGGTCTTTCTAGACAGTATTTGGTCCTGCCGTGAGGGCAGGGGACTGGACTCGATGACCTCTTGAGGTCCCTTCCAGTTCTAGTGTTCTAGGATTCTAAAAGGAAATGTCCTTTTTGACAACCCTCTTTGGTCATTAAACGGCATGATCACTGTATGACGTGCTCCCAGCACTTTCTGAGCACGCTAATCACCTGATTCACGCTCCCATCCCTGATTCTCCCTCTCCCTCCCCGAGCCGGAACTCTGCGAACAGCTGATTCACGGCGTTCCAGCTCTTGGAGGGAGGGGGAAGAGTAGAAAGTGTGGGGTTCCAGTGCCCAGTGCGTGAGAGGCACATGAGGAAAGGGGCAGCCAGGGAGTCTGGAGGCCACAGGTAGCGGGTTGCCCACCACTGATCTAGCGCTTTTAATACGCTCTGGAGAGGTTTTTCCAATAGTTTAGGTTTTTTATGCTGAATGCTTTTTCAAGGCAAAACATGCCGCTCTCTCTTTTTTTCCTACATGGAGGGAAGAACATGATAGGTTCTAAAAGGATTTGGATTCCAGATCCAGCAAGGCTCTAGAAAAGACTATAACTGGTCACTTCCAAATTCTACCAACCTCACTCAGAGATGAACCCTCCATCCTAAGACAGGAGACTATTTTGAGTAACTGAATTTGTTGGAGCAGAAGTGTCTGTTACGAGGCATGACTGGGAGTCTTATTTTCTGGATGTTCCTCAGTAATGAACGATGAGTAATTTCACGGGGAAACCACAAAGCCCATTGTTGTTAGTCATCGGAGTTTAGCAACTACTGAAGAGGTGAGAATTGGCACAAAGGTTTCAGAGCCATAACCCCTCAGCCCACTCAGAAGGAAACTTACTAAATGTGGAGAACACCCCAGTCTAGGTCTCCAGAAATATCGCCCTTGATAAAATGCTTTTGCTTAGTGGGCAAATAAGAGTTTATGTTACCATGGCACTGGGAACAAATCAGAAAGATTCAGTCCCAAGGATCAGCGGTGCAGAAATGCCCACACATCTCATAGAGAAGGCAGGACTAACCACATGCAAGAATGCACCTTAAAGATCCCTCCCTGTATGGGTCCAGAACCATAATTTCCCCTCTCCCCATTTCTGCTTAAGACCCCTCCCACAGCTGCGCTCAGGCACTAGCCAGCATAAGGTGCACACTCAGGTTGCTCTGAAAATCCACCCGACAGAAGGGCCGGTAAAGACAGTCTCCATCCACACAGCCCTCTCCCAAAGAGCCCAGCTGGACCTTATCAGCAACGCGCATACATTCCAGCAGCTAGCGAGAGAGCTGGCTTGCCCTGGGAGCCTAGTGCTGGCGAAAGGTCAGATTGACAGCTCTGTGGGCTGAAGGCATCTCCTGAGCCACGCAAGAGGCAGCGGCCTCTCCTTACCCACAATGCACTCACAAACCTCCATGGTACCTCCCCCAACCACACAGTCCCCCTCCTCCAAAGGCGAGGCGGTGTTCAGTCTCCACACCCATTCAGTTCTTGCCCTGTCTGCTGGGACTGCCAGGCACTAGGTTAGCCTACCCTACCCTGCCCCTTCTTGCTCCTGCGCCAGTCCTAGCCCCGGAAAGCTTTTGTGACCCTCTGGCATTTAAATTCCCTCATCTTTCCCAATAATGTGGCCTATAAAGAAAGGTTCATTTACTCCCTGCCCACAGCAAGAACCCTGCCCCCTGGAACAACCAGTCACCCCACATGACGACGAAATGTAGCAGCAGGAAATAAACATGTCCAAGCAGGCCCTTCTGCCACCGAGCACTGCCAGTCTGACAGTGCCTTGCCTGGGGAAGAGAATTGCTCCTGGCACTTACTATTTTCTTACAGGCTCTTTTTTTGATACGTTTTCCGGTGCCCTCCTGAGCTGAGATGGTCTCAGTGTAGACAGAGGCCATCAGCATAACCCCCCTCCCATTGTCATTTAGCGGGTGATCTCCGAGAAGCCAAGAATGAAAGGGCCCACAGTGGCTAACCTCCCCCTCTCAGTCTCTTGTTTGCAGATGAGACACACTGGCAGATACGACACACAGTGGAGCTGTTCTGTGGAAGGATAGGAATCGGGTCCCCTTTAAGACATTCTCTCAGCGATAGAAGGCTTTAAAGGGAGCAAAAAGGGCCCTTAACAAGGGGCTTCCTCACAAAGCACAGAGCGAGCATAAAGGACTCCACCCTGTCGCCTCTCTCAGCTACCTGGGAGAGGGTGGCGAGGAAGAGGAGAAATACACGAAGGCTGTGTCTAGACTGGCCAGTTTTTCCGGAAAATCAGCCGCTTTTCCGGAAAAACTAGCCAGCTGTCTACACTGGCTGCTTGAATTTCTGCAAAAGCACTGACTTCCTACTGTAAGAAATCAGTGCTTTTTGTGGAAATACTATGCTGCTCCCGTTCAGGCAAAAGTCCCTTTTGTGCAAAAGTTTTGCGTAAAAGGGCCAGTGTAGACAGCTGAGATTTGTTTTCCGCAAAAAAGCCCCGATCGCGAAAATGGCCATCGGGGTTTTTTTGTGGAAAAGCATGTCTAGATTGGCCACGGACGCTTTTCCGCAAAAAGTGCTTTTGCGTAAAAGCATCCGTGCCAATCTAGACGCTCTTTTCCGCAAATGCTTTTAACAGAAAACTTTTCTGTTAAAAGCATTTGCGGAAAATCATACCAGTCTAGACGTAGCCGAAAAGCTAATAAGAGGAAGGAATAAGCACAGTGAAGACAATAGCCTCCCACCACTGGCAATGGACTGTTACCAGTCCAGCCCAGCTGTGGTTTCGTGGGATAGAATATTCACCGGAAACGTTTGCATTTTGGACGTGGAAGTCCATTTTGGATGTAAGTTGTGTCCCAGTACACGGGGAGTTTGCGGGTGAGGAGAGGATGCTGCGGAAGGAATGAGGACTTTGGGGTTACAGGGTGGTCGGGGTCATTTGTCTTGAAAGCAAGGAGAATGCAGAACAAAACTGGTCTCTTCTTCTCTTCACTCACTCAGCCAGTATCTCTTCCACTGGGATGCCCTCCGTCTCTGCCCTCTCTGCTCCTTCGAGGTTCCAGAGTCCGGGGGGCGGCTGCTTCTTCCAGAAACCGATTTCTTTCTGTGTGTGCTTCTCCGCAAGGAGGCAACCAGACGGACTGGCAGACACTGCTCCCCTCTCTCTTTAAACCCGAGTGCCTCCTTTCAGACCTGGGAAACATGCCCCTCTCTGAATGCGTTCTCCTCATCCACCACTTGACTCCCAACCTGCTTCCGATGTTCAACTCCATGAGTGCTTGGAGCTGTACACAGGCACTTTGCTCTCTGGGAGAAAAAAAGTTACTTGCTGCTTTCCTGCTCCAATGCTCTGCAGTGCTGTACATTTTTCCTGAGCGGCTGCACAAGCGCACCGCTTATAGGGAACCACTGGTCTTGACCCTTTGATTTGGGGCATTGTTTTAAGCCAGACCAGTTCTGCTCTGTCCCATTGAGCACACAGTGTCCACCGGACTATCCCAGGCATAGGGGGCTGCAGACGCCATAACATCAGGTGTGCAGTGTTGTTACATGCTGCTGGCAAGCAGTGGGTTAGACGGATGGGGTAGGTTTTTCATTGTCACCTCTAAACAGAGGCCTGCATACAGCACTGACTTGCCAGTGAGATGGAATTTAAAGTCCTTGCATAAACTAAAGCCAGAATAAGTCTTGGGTTTCTACCTTCATGCTCCTGCAACAAGCCTTTACATGCTTGGGTTTGTTCCAACTGCAAATCCTCCGGCTTTTATTACCAAATCCCACATTCCTTGGTTTGACTCTTGGGATAAGGAACTGGAGACACAAGCCAAAGAAACCGCCCCTAGCTTGGATCACCTTGCAATGACCCCCATTGACCCAAGCACAGCAGATGCCTCTCTTCAAAGAGACACCGTGGCTCTGGAGAACCCTGGGGAGCGTTTGCTGCTTTTCAGATGAACGACAGCCGCCAGTCACCAGCCAGGGGCTACACCACCCCAAACCTTGCTGCCGCTTCTTTGAGTCTTTTCCTACTCCACCCCTACCGGGCTTCTGCTCCCCCTCCCTTCTAGGTAGACCCTGCCTCCAGAGCCAGGATCGCAGGGCCTCTTCTCTCTCCCTGGGTCTCCTCTTTCCCTCTGTAAGCCCAAAGAAGCTTCCACACTCCAGCCCCTTTCTGCTACAAACTCTGAGCTTTATTCTAGTCCCCGCATTGCAGCCTTTGGCATGTGATCCAACAGGGTAATATGCTGAGCGGGGGAAGAGGGGGGGCACAAGGCATTTTATTTGCATTGACTGGCCACAGGCACTGCCTGCTGCAGCTCCCCATGGCTGCAGTTCTTCATTCCCGGCCAATGGGAGCTGCGGGAAGTGGCATGGGCCGCAGCGATGTGCTGGCTGCCACTTCCCGCCACTTCCGGCAGCCAGGAATGGTGAGCCACGGCCAGCTGGAGCAGGGGGCGGGGCTGTGACAGCGGACGGTCAACGGAGACAAAATACATCGCAGCGCACCAGTGGATTACCCTGCTGCCTGCATGCCCTGTACCTTCGACTCAGCTGGGCTCCATCCTTAATGAGGGCTTGTTCAGCCAGCCCCCTTTCCCCTCACAGGTGGCCTATCAGATTGCTGAATTCCTCCTGGGCCACATTAACCCTTTCTGCTCTAGTGTGGGGTGAACCCCGCATCACAGGGAGATAGAAGGAAACAGGGGGCCACTGGATCATACCGTCGGACCTTCTGTATGTCACAGGCCATTCGCTTTGCCCAGTTCTCCCTTTAATGATCTCCATCACTTGTGTTTGGCGAAGGCAGATCTTTGAGAAAAACATTGAGGCTGGAACTGAAGACCTTACCAGATAAAGACTCCCCCACTGCGGAGGGTTGTTTGTGTCAATGGTTATTTGCCCTCTCTGTTAACAATTTGTGCCAAGAGAAAGCAAGAGGGAGAGGGATTTGTTGAGGGAGGGGGGAAATAGGAAAACAGGGGAAAGAGGGTGAAGTAGAGTAAGAGAACACGTGACGGGGGGGGGGGAGGAGAAATGAGTGAGGCAAGGGGACCACAGAAGGGAGATTTCAGGCAAACTGCCTCCTCCTTTCTCAGGATCTTGTGGTGAAAAGCTCTGAACGTAGCGCTTCCTGTTTTAACTGCTCTTGCCTGGGCTGGGCGCGAGGTCAGCCCCCCATCCCCAGCTCTGCCAGCAGAAGCTGTTCTTTTCTCTTGGCGGGTGCCAAGGTGCTGCCTTTTGCTGCTCCTGTTCCAACACGACGGGTTTTTCTTTTCCCTTATTCTGACAACGAGCAGGAGTCATTCTGTTGCTGCAGGCAGAAACGATCTGTTCCCATTGCTCGGCACGGGGGATCGGACAGGCTGCAAGCGCAGGACTCAGGCACACCTGGACTTCCAAACTTTTCTTCCAGCTGGGGAAGAACTTTACAAAAGAACTTTTTAAAGCTGGTGCCAGGCATCCGTGTAGTTTGCAAGCAGGGATCAGATGTATTCTGCGGAGCAGGCGATCCAGTAGAAAATATGCTTGTGTTGGTTCTTGTCTGGGATTTTGCAAAAAGGCCTCCACACTCAATGATTAACCAAGGCTGAAAGAGCTGGAGGAAGTTAACAGCTTCAGTGGCTTCTAACCTCCATGGTGTATTTAGGGGCTGAGCTAGCTTCTGTAGCTCCAGCCTCCAGGCTAGCCAGCATGCCTTTCCAAACAGCGACAAGGTACCTTCCCCCCATGCCTGTGGCCTGTGACCCAGACATGGAAATCAGCCAAATAACCCAGAGTGGATTTCAAACGCCATTAGAAAGCCTGCTTGGTATTGGCCAAAGGAAAAAAAGGAAAACAATGAATAAGGGGTCAAGTCCAGTCCCCTGTCTTCACAGCAGGACCAAGTACCATCCCTGACAAATTTTTGCCTCAAATCCCTGAATGGCCTCTGCAAGGATTGAACTCACAACCCTGAGTTTAGCAGGCGAATGCTCAAACCACAGAGCTCTCCCTCCCCCTGTTTAGCCCCCTTCTGGGGACTAACTTCCTACCAGAGTGAGAAGGGCGGTGAGGTAATATATTTTATTGGGCTACCGTCTGCTGGCAAAAGAGAGGCGTGTATGAGCCACACAGAGCTTTTCTTCAGATCTCCCTCACCCACCTTCTCTCTCTAATGCACTCCGACCTCTTTAATCCGGCCACCCTGGGAAACAGGCCCACATTGGCGGTCCTGGCTGGATAGCCACACAAATGCCCATTGATTTCAGCTGGCGTTTGTGTGAGCAAAGGGCCCTCAGGGCTTGGCCCATAATACATGGATTATAAACCATGCATCGAGGGCTGGCGGTGGCAGACGCAGGGCCGTGACACAGAGCGCTCACAAGCCTGAGGCTCTCCATTGTCAGAAAGTCATGCATTATGTACAACATGGCCATCAGTGGGAACAGATGGGCTTGAAAACGAGGGGGCTGTGGAGGCAGGAGCTGGGAGTAGGGGAAGGAGGAACAAGACAGGGAGGCTGGCGGGGGAGCAGGTGGAATGGGGAGCAGTGCAGCCTGCCGGAGCTGCTGGCCGGGAAGTGGAGCAGGAGCTATGGGATTGGAAAAGCAGGGCCCCACACTAGACATATGCAGCATAGGTAGGGTTGCCAGGTGTCCGGTATTCACCCAGACAGTCCGGTATTTTTGCCCCCTGTCCAGTAAAAAAATTCAGAGAATGCCGGACACCTAAAATGTCCAGTATTTTCTGATTTTTTTCCCTGGCCAGGAGGCGAAAATGCCGGGCACCTGGCAACCCTACAAACACTCAGCACCCGGCCTCCCTCTGGCTCCCAACAACCCCAACCCCCCGACCCCAGCCCCCATGCTTACCTGGTTCTGCAAGGCTGCCAGCACAAAATGGCTGCTGACCAACCGCTCCCCTGTTCCTATCCCTGCACTCACCCTTAAAGGGGACATGCTGTTTTATTTTAAATTCTTTTTTTTTTTTTTTTGCTCAACAACTTTGGTCTCCCCCCACCCCCATTTTTTCCCCTCCTTCAACAGAATTCTTTCCCGGTGTTTTTTTTTTTTGCGGGGGGGGGGGGGGGGTTCGGTATTTTTGTTTCAACCATCTGGCAACCCTAAGCATAGGGCACTACTGAATTTGGGGCACAGTGGTGCCCTATGCAGCTGTGCATTGTGCGGATGCGTAAGGACAGTCCTGCCCATTAACCCTGCCACAAGCCCATGCTAGCGCATATTTTCAGGAAGCCATCGACTCTAGCCCTAAAGACTTCACCCCATGGAGAATCCACCCTATCCCTTGCAAAGCTTATCCAGTGGTTACTCACTGTTAACAAGGTCCATCTAATAGCCTGGATTTAACTAGCCTCAGCTGCTGGCTGAGAGAGTCTTCCCTTCCATAAGAAGAAACTTCAAACTTTTGCCCAAAATACTGCAATATTTAGGGTACGTCTACACAGCAATATTATTTCAAAATAATTAGCATCTGCTTAGTCCGCGTCTACACAGCAGGCAGTTATTTCGAAATAATGTCAAAATACTGTCAAACTAGAGGGTTTCTTGCTCCAACTTCTTGCGGCAATGCTATGCTGCTCCCATTCGGGCAAAAGTCCTTTTGAGCAAAAGGGCCAGTGTAGACAGCTGAGATTTGTTTTGCGCAAAAAAACCCCGATCGCGAAAATGGCGATCGGGGCTTTTTTGTGGAAAAGCACGTCTAGATTGGCACGGACGCTTTTCTGCAAAAGTGCTTTTGCGGAAAAGCATCCGTGCTAATCTAGACGCTCTTTTCCAAAAATGCTTTTAATGGAAAACTTTTCCGTTAAAAGCATTTGCGGAAAATCATGCCAGTCTAAACGCAGCCTCAGAGAAGAGAGAAATAAGAAAGAAGAGGCAACATTTCCCCATTGTAAAACCACTTCTGCTCGCAAGCATGGGGATTTGGGGGTAGGAAATGTTGCCTTCCTACAACCCTCTTGCATGTTCATCACTTTGCTTACGGGGGAATGTCAGTCTTTGAATCTGGCCCCGGCTGACGAGTCAGAAGAACAATTTGTGCTATCCTCTCCTGGAAGGCTTGGAACTCAAAAGGTTATTTCTCTCTTGGCAGGCCTGATTTCCACCGGTTCTCAGCAGCTGGATCGAGAACACAAGGCTGAGCATATCCTGGAGGTAGGCAGCACTGAAGCTGTAATTAGTGGTATTTACCTGCAAGTGTTTCACGTCCTCAGCAAGCTCTGCCTTGCAAGTTGGTGCACAGAGAAAGAGGCTCACACCATCCGCTCCCAAGTGCTGGGAAAGATAATTAAATGTTCTATGGGGCTTTTTTTTTTCTGTTGCCCCAAGTGCCAGCTGTGTGATGCTTTGAAAAGCGTCTCAAGATTTCCTAACGGAAGAGCAGAGAAGCAAGAGGCCCATTGCCAAGATCTGGGGAACAAAGGGTGGGAATTGCCATTCTAGTCTCTATCCAGGTGGACAATGATTCATTTGTCAGAGGCCAAGCCGGACAAATTCAGTGTACCGTATTATCTGGGCCTAGTCCTCAGCTTCCTCAAGCTCATGTCGGATGCTGCTGGACAGGAGGAAAGGGAAGGGTGCCTCCTTCATCCTGGAATGCAGCAGGGGCTAAACTAACCCCCACTGCAAGTTATGGAAAGCACAGAAACACCATGGGCCATTCCACTAGCCCAGGATTGCCAAAGCACTAATCCAGCCCTTACCCCAGCTATGCAGCCTTTACACCACCAAGGGATCCCCTTACAATAGGGCTATTCATAGAAAGCTGAAGGAATCCCCAGTTGCTCCAAGTAATTGACCTTCTGCTCCCTATTCATACTGCTTAGTCATTCAAGAACACTTTACACACTTTTTCATTCTCACAGCATTCCCGAGAAATTGGGTTATCCCCATTTTACAGATGGATAAACCGAGGCACAGACATGTTAAGTCTGGGGCAGGTCAGGTGTAGAACTCCGATGCGCTTCTCTCCAGAGTCAGTGCTCAGTCACGTCAGTATATTTATCAGTGCCTTCCTTCTTCCGACGTACTCAGCAGTTCCTGCCCTTGTTCTATATTTTTTATAGATTTCATGACCATTGGCAGGTATTTTGGCACACTGCTTATTCTGCAATGTCAGGACCTTAGTGTTCCTTTTCTCCCATCCTCCAAGAAGTTCACAAACATATCAGGGAAAACGCCCAAATCCTAAAGATGAAAAAGTTCCATCTCCATTTGTTGCAGTCCGTGCACAAAAATCATGATCGATAATTTGTCACACAAGGATGACAGGCCATATCCGAGACCTTGTTCTCAGTCTAAGTCATCAGAACATAAGAACGGCCATGCTGGGTTAGACCAAAGGTCCACCTAGCCCAGTATCTTCTGACAGTGGCCAATGCCAGGTGCCCCAGAATGAATGAACAGAACAGAGAAGCATTAAGTGATCCATCCCCCGACACCCAAAGAAATCCCCTGAAAACAGAGGCTAGGGATATCATTCCAGTCCACGCTGGCTAATAGCCATTGACGGACCTATCCTCCATGAATTTATCTAGCTGTTTTTTGAACCCTGGTTTAGTCTTGTACTTCAAAACATCCCCTGGCAAGGAGTTCCACAGTTTGACTGTCTGTTGCATGAAGAAATACTTCCTTTTGTTTGTTTTATACCTGCTACCTATTAATTCATTGGGTGAGCCCCTAATTCTTGTAGTAGGGTTAGGACAAGTTACCTTTATAATGATGTTTGGCACAGAGTTCATGGGGAGGGCATGATTGCCTGTTCATGCATCCAGAATCCTGCAATAATATAAATATTTGTGTAGCAATATTAGGACTTGATTCCACCCTACCGATGTTCCTCTGCCAACTTCAGTGGAATTACTTCTAATTTATGCCAGTGTAAATGAGAGGAGAATCGGCTTGTTGGAGTTTTATCTATAATGCCCTGTGGCCTGGGTTGTTAGTGGAATTTGAATCTGGGTTCATCTGCAGTAAAAGCAGGTATCCCTAAGCACTTCAGCGGTAGTAAATGCATCTTCTCATCTGTGGACCAGCCCTAGACAATATCATGTCGTGTGACTGACAAAACTTCCGCAAGCGGCAGATGCCAGCGATTGACTTGGTCACATGCACTTGGGTAGGTCTGACATTTCATGCAGTAGGGGCAAGTGACATTCAAATCATGCTGGAAGAGAAATACACATACACCCAACAAACCGCAGAATAATTTTACACCTGCCCTTCCTGCTGAGGGCTGGCTGTTGTGCCGCGGCTCATGAGTCCCCTGGTTTGCTTGCAGGTTGTGGTTTCGGACAACGGAGACCCGACCTTGAAGTCCACTGCCAAAGTTGTGGTCCAGGTCCTGGATGCCAACGACAACCCTCCCAGCTTCCCCCACAAGCTCTTCATGGTTCAGCTCCTAGAGAGAGCTGCGTCTGAGTCGCCACTGCCAGTCTGCAGGGTGATCGCCTCCGACCGTGATGTGGGGCAGAATGGACAGGTCACCTATAGCATTGAGGAGAATGAGGAAGGGATATTCACCATCAGCCCTGGGACAGGCGTGCTGTTCTCCAGAAAGGCTTTCCTGGCCTCAGAATATAACATCCTAACGGTGAGAGGGGCCCAGAGAGAGAACGCCCGTGAAGGGAGAGGAGGAGGGGGAAAGAAGTAGAGGGAGGGAGAAAACGAGAGAGGAAAGACGCAGAGGAGGCAGATGAGAAGGATCTGTGGAAGGGAGAGTCGGGAAGGAGAGATGGGCACAGCTGAAGGGACAAAGAGAACCAATGAAAGAGAGATGAAGGTATGAGAAATGGAGGGAAAGTCTGAGGTGCAGTGCACCATATTATTTCAGGGATCCATCCCTGGATCATCCCCATGATCTCCCCTGGGTTTGGAACTGAATCGGAGCTTTCCCATACTTTTAAAGGTCTTAGATTTGGGATTCTGCTTCTGGCCCTTTGCAAAGAGAGGTACAGACCCAGCTTACAGAGTATGGATCCAGGTTCAAACTTCTGCCAAGTTCAGGAGCCTTTAGATCCAGAGTCCTGGCCGGGCCCCCTTTCTGCTTTGACACAAGCATGGGTCTGATTTGGAGTGAGCCTGGGGATTTACTTTGTGACCCAGAGGAATCTGGTTTGCATGACTTCACTGTGAAAGCAGGTGAAACTCAGCCCCTCGGAGTGAAATTTGCTTTGTGGGTTTTTGGGTGCGTTCAGACTTGAAACTCAAAGAGAAACTACAGGGAAGTATCATGCAGGGCTCCGGGAACGTCAGCCCAACCGGATGAGAGGGAGGGACTGATAACCCAGCACTTCTCCCTGAAACATGACCCCTGTGATCCTTGACAGGTCAAGGCGACAGACAACGGCAGCCCCCCACTTTCCGCCAGCGTGCGGCTTCACATCAGTTGGGTCGCCCGCCCGGGCCCTTCCTCAGAGCCACTCGCTTTCGACGAGCCCCATTTTAACTTTGCGGTGATGGAAACGGACCCTGTGAACCACATGGTGGGAGTGATCAGTGTTGAGATTGGACCCAGCCCGCTCTGGTTTACCATCACAGGTGAGGCACCAGTGGGAAACGGGACACTCTGGCGTCTAAGAGCTGGAAGAATTTTGCCCCGTTCCCCTTGGCATCCAGCATGTACATGCCCTGAGCTAACAAAGGTGTTTACTCAAGATTAAGAGAGAAGCCTCCATGTAGGCATCACATGGCGTCCTGCCTGACTACATAGAAAACACAGAGACTCCATTCAAAGAGCTGGTGCACAAGAACAATTATCCATCATCTTTTACCATGACATTTCTGGCACTTGCCCATCACTAATGAAATCTCTTGCCCTGGAAGACACTGGGGGTGAGAGACTCACATGGCTCATAGGAAATATGTAGCAATCATGCCCTCTGCAGTGTTCCCCGTAAACTGAGCTAAGCTGATTAGCAGAGCACCCATATCTAGGTTTTTTGTTTCTGCTGGTGGTGCACATTTGCACTTGCCTCGGTGCACATAACACATTATTCCGCACATGCATGGAAAAGATTTGAGGGATCACTGCCTTGCACTGCAGCCTGGTGAAACATCTTGGAGGGTCCCTGATTGGCTGACCTGGTTACCACACTTGCTTTGTTCAGGGCACTTTATGATTCTGCTGGTAAAACCATTCCTTTGGGACTCCTCTTCTTCCTCCGCCAGTCTGCTCTGAGACACCCTGTGATTTCCATCAGCTCAGGTTTGCTGTAGAGAGCGTGTCTTTCCCTTGCTGCTGACAGAGATGCTTGCCCATGACAGTTCTCCAGGTGAGGCAGCTTTAGGCCTCCCCTTTGGGGCTGCTTTGTGGCAAGGCAGACGGTGGAGTTGGAGCGGCTTTGCCCATGGATTGCACCGAGCAGAGCTAGGGGTTCAGAACTGGGCTGCTGGTTAGAGCTCCGGGTGCTCCTCCTCCTAGTTTGGGGCCTCCTTGTCGTAGCCAGAAGGGCCCGTGGGGGTCGGGGAGGAGGCTGATTTCGGTGCATGGGCCATTCTGGGAGGTGGGGTTAAGCCCTAGCAGCCTGGCCCTACCCCCACTCCCTGGCTGTAGCACAAGGCGGAGCCGGGTAAGCCCTGCCCTGGCTCCTGGGCTGGAGCTCCAGGCAAAGCAGGGGAAGTCCTGGCATCCCGGCCCTGCTCCCCAGCAGGAGTGCTGCATGGGCTGGCGAGGAGAAGGCCTCGAAACAGAATGGGTGGGCCATGGCCCCCCCGTGGCTATGCCCGTTGTGAATAGCACAGCTCTCAGGGTTTTTCTCACGGGGGTGGGGGGAGGTTTGACTGCTGAGAGAGAGAAACTCCAGACTGGCTGCTTTGAAGGGGGCGGCGGCTAAAGAAAGGGAAGGAATTTCCCATTTTCCTTAGCCGTCTGGGAGCATTTTCTTTCCTCTCCTGTTTGGAGTTTGTCCTTGCCTGGTTTTCTCCTCTCCTCTGACCCCACTGCTCCAAGCAAGCGAGGTTAGCAGACTGATCGCCTCTGCTAGTGGAAGAGAATCCACTGTCTCTTTCTTTTCCTCAGTCTCAGCGTCTTTTGTCTCTCTCGCTCTGTGTCAGTCCAGATTTCCCCACACCCTCTGATAGCGGCACCATTAGATGCTCATAGGAAAATCAGCTTGCTTCAGAATACGGGGAACTCTGGCAGAGGCCCAAACGGTCTCTCACCGTCTCTAAACCGGACTATTCCAATGGCGGTTTGCTTGTCACAAGCAAATAGAGTGAGAAACACAAGGAAGGGGCTGTCATCCTTGGGCTGCTGGCAAGAGCAGGAGGGATGACTCTTCCACCGAGTTCCTCAAGTCTACGTGATGCAACCATCTGGGCTGGAGCAACGGCCCTTGCTCATACTGGGAGCGCCGTCTGCTTCTGCAGCTGCTCAGCGTTGGGCTTCTCCAGAGCTCGCAGGCTCCCTGCCGCGGTGAGGAAGGACACCGCTATCGTACTGTCAGAGCAACCTTGAGTTTGAAAGCCACTGCGGCTTTCCCTGGTGCAAAGTCACCCCCACGCCCATCGGCGATAAGCCCGTAGAGCCAGAAATCTGGAGAGCTGATGCAAACGAGGCAATGCCCTCATTTTCAAATTGGAATAGCCATGGTCTCATTTGCATAACGTCAGTCTTCTTCCCCTCACCCTTTTCTGCTTTGTCTCCCATCTGAGATTTCTCTTGCACCCTTGGCTGCGTCTAGACTGACATGATTTTCCGGAAATGCTTTTAACAGAAAAGCTTTCTGTTAAAAGCATTTTCTGAAAAGAGCGTCTACATTGGGTTTTGCGGAAAAGCAGCCGTGCCAATCTAGACGTGCTTTTCCGTAAAAAAGCCCCGATCGCCATTTTCGCGATCGGGGCTTTTTTGCGCAAAACAAATCTGAGCTGTCTACACTGGCCCTTTTGCTCAAAAGTTTTGCGCAAAAGGGACTTTTGCTTGAACGGGAGCAGCATAGTATTTCCGCAAGAAGCTCATTTCTTACATGAGCTCGTCAGTGCTCTTGAGGAAATTCAAGTGGCCAGTGTAGACAGCTGGCAAGGTTTTCCGCAAAAGCAGCTGATTTTCCAGAAAAACTGGCCAGTCTAGACACAGCCCTTTTGTTTTTGCGTGGTTCCCTATTTCACCACTAGCGTGTCCCCTGGCCACCTCTCTGCCCTAGCTTCCCCCAGCTCTTTTCTGGTTCCCCTCTTTGTCCCTCAGTGTTTCCCACTGCTCGCCAACAATAGGATGGCCGGGCCATAGAAACCCTGCCTAGAGTGTAGCTCCCACCTGCCCATGGCCCCAGAAGTACAGCTAGAGCAACTGCCTACCCAGCACCGTTCTACCCACAGCCAGTCCTCACCCATCCCCTGGCTGTGCATGATCTGAGGGCTGGGTCTCTATGGTTACCATTCTCAAGGGCTCCTAGGAGTCTGTGGGTATGTCTACACTACCCTTCTAATTCGAAATAGGAGGGTAATGTAGGCATACCGCAATTGCAAATGAAGCCCGGGATTTGTATGGTTTAGATCCTTAATGCTTCCATCCAAGGCTCCTACCACTGAGAGGCGAGCCCAAACTTGGGAATCTCTGGCCTATCTGGGAGATTTAACCGATCGGCCTTCCCCCGCCCAGCTCTCGCTGTGACTACAGTGAGGCCTGGAGGCATGCCAGGGACTAGAACTGGGGGTTAAGGGAGGAAAATTTCCACCTGGGATGAAACCAGCACACACTGTCTCCCCTGACAGTTCTAGGCCTGCGATACCTTCCTCATCCTTCTCCTCAGCTGGAGATACCCCGGTCTTCCCTCGGCCTCTGGTCAGGCCTTGTAGAATTTACACCAAACAACAAGAAAAAGACGTTCACTGGGGCATCCGCCCTCCTGTCCTAGCTGCGTACTTCCCACCTGGTCCTAGTGGTGGGATGTTAGAACGCCTGCCAGCTGCCAAGAGTCCTTCCACAGCTACGCCCCTTGCAAAGCTTCAGTTCACACATACCCAGATCCCTCTCCTTTTCTAATATTTATTATTAATTATTCTTACCCCGTTGCCTTCCCCTCCCCCCTTTATTTCTCTGCCCCGTCCCAGGTGGCGACGATGACATGGATTTTGATATTGAAAAGAGCACCGGCAGCATGGTCATTGCGAGAGCCCTCGAGGCAAAGAAGAAGCCAAGCTATAACCTTACAGTGGAAGTCACTGATGGGTCGAGTTTCATCAGGACCCAGGTACATTCCCACAATTCCTAAAGGCTGGTAGAGCCCCTCATCTTTCCATTGTCTTCCACAGGCTATGGGAATCTCTGTGGAAGACATGGGGCCTAGGCATGCGTGTCTCCTTGCACTGCACCCCTTGGGCTGAGCGATCAGTCTCTCTGACTCCCCAAGCTAAGGGTTTATCTATTGCCATAGAGTCACATGAGGCGGGAAAATGAGGCCAGCACCCTAAGGACTACTTGCCAATTTAAACTCGTGATATATATGACTAAGGGAGCGAGCACAGGAGTAGAAGCAGACGAGTCCCACAGGAAATCAACCTAAGTGAAGGGAGGGGTGGATGAGTAAGAAGGAGCCTGTTTAATCCTTTTATCGGGGCCTTTCACTCAGCTCCGCCTGTTGGTGGAGTGTAAGGCCGTGTCCAGACTCAGGGGTTTTTTCGGGAAAAGTAGCCTTTCCCGAATAATTTCGAAAGAACGCGGCTTTTCTTTCGATGGCGGTAAACCTCGTTTCACGAGGAAGAACGCCTTCTTTCGAAAGTTCCTCTTTCGAAAGAAGGCGTTCTTCAATGTAAAGAGGCCGTCTTCGAAAGAGAGCATCCAGACTCGCTGGGTGCTCTCTTTCGAAAAAGCGGATTTCTCTTTCGAAAGATCCGCCTGCAGTCTAGACGCGATCTTTTGAAAGAGGCTCTTTCGAAAGATGCTTTCGAAAGAGCCTCTTTCAAAAGAAGCCTGCAGTCTAGACATAGCCTAAGTGAGACAGGCCGAGAGGACAGGTTGCACCGGAGGATCAGTATGTGACCCTGAGCACCAAAGGGGTGGCTGTGACCAATTTAGGGGAGGAGACACCCATTACAACGTTATTCCCATTTCTCCCCTGTTTGGCCCTGCAGTTCTCTCTCTCATTCTCAGTGCAGAAGGTACTGCCCTCGGATGGGTGATGTGGCAAGAAGTCTGGGGAACACACAGGGCTCTCTGCTTCTACCCCTCCCTCATTTCTGTGCCCAACAGCACAGCTTCACTCCACCCGTGTGGGTCGAGGACATCCCACCTTTCACTGTCCCTGAGAGGGATATTCAGGGATTGCTCACTGTCTGTCAGGGCTATTCCCCATTTTGGCACTTGGAGTGCAGAAGGTGGGGGCCTGCAAAGACCTTAAATACTTCGCCTCTGTAGGTTCTGCTTACAAAAAACTCCCCAGAGTCACAGATGCACTGGCTCTGAGGGGGAAAAAGCTGCCACCATCAAGTGATTTCACCCTAGAAAACAAGAGGGAACACTGAAATTCCTTCCCCCAGGGTACCCCAAGATCTTTTGCCCCAAAAGACATTGAAAAAAGAAAAGAGAGAAACAAGCTACAGTCTCTGGTTGCTGACTCTCCCCCCCCCCCCCCCCCCCCGCCAGTCTAGGTGGCCAAATACACACACACGGCCCCCTTTTACTTGCGAGGACTCAAGAATAAAATCACCACCTTAAAAAAAAGTGATTTTTATTAAGAAAGAAAAGATCTACTTGATAAAACATGCTTGATTGCTAGGTGCACAGAGCAACTAAGTAAAACAAATTAAAACACAGAGAAAATCTCTGGGAACAACTCTTAGTGAATGGGGGAGGGAATGCATGCTCTAACTTCACACAGAGAAGTTTAAACCAAACAACCAAAACAAAGATGACTAGATACACTTTTTCCCTCTATTTGCTCACGATCCCTTGCTGGTTCAATCCACTTCCATGCCCATATTCTTTGGAGGCATGGTAGTCCTGCCTGGGCCTAAATCATTCTGTCTCTCTCAACTCCAGGCTTCACATCTCCATACAAAGAAAGCAGGCAGGGTATCTTATGCAATTCAGATTTCAGCACTGTATCCCCATTGGTGCTTCTGGCCCCCTGCCAACACCCTTGCTAAGTACCTGAGTTTAACCCCTTAGTCACCAGGTGCTGGCCAGCACTCCTCCTATTCATCACGCTCTCTCTGACCAAATCAACTAGAGGGCTCCGACCTTGAGTCACCCAGTAGTTCTCCTTAGGGTGACACATTATGGGGAGTGATCACCAGGTTGATCTGCAGGGGGAGGCTAACAAGGATGTCAGACAGGCAAAGACCGCCATTCCATCAACATTCCCTGGGGACCATCTGCTACCTTCAATGGTACAAACTTTTGTTCCATTACACACTGCATTGGCTGATGTGCATTTCCTGCCTCCCAGAATCTCATCATTGGTTTCTTTTGGCACTGGTGGCCACGAACAGATGTCAGCGAGTTTGCTGCTGCAAAACACAGAAGCGTGTTTGATTTTGTTCAAAGGAAGCAAATCATTAGAGGGGACTGGGTAAGGTGTTGTCTAGAGGTAGGGTTGCCAGGTGTCCGGTATTGACCTGGACAATCCGGTATTTTTGCCTCCTGTCCGGTAAAAAAATTCAGAAAATACCGGTCACCTGAAATGTCCAGTATTTTCTGGTTTTTTTCCTGGCCAGGAGGCAAAAATACTGGATACCTGGCAACCCTACGACACACTCAGCAACTGGACCCAGCCCCTGGACACCCTCTGGGCCCCAGTCCCCCGCCCCCTCTGCTTACCTGGTTCCACAGGGAAGCTCCCTTCTGGCTCAACCAAAAAAACAAGATGGCCACCAGCAAAAAAACCTCAAGACCTGAGCAATTGGAAGCAATGCCTTCAATGGGTCTTAGTGCTCAACCTCTCCTTATCCTATCCCTATTCTGACTCTGCACTTAATTAAAGGGGCCATACCTTTTTTTCTTTTTTTTTGCTCAGCAACTTTGGTCCCCTCCTTTCTCCCCCCCTCAACAGATTTTTTCCCTTGGTGGTTTTTTTTGGGGGGGGGAGGAGTGTTCAGTATTTTTGTTGAAACCATCTGACAACCCTATCTAGAGGTGCAGAGATGGGGGTGGGAGGAGTTCAGTGAAGATGAGATGGAAGGGATTCAGGGGTATTGGACAATGGAAGGAACCGGCCAATCTCCCTAGCCAAAATAAGGTTTGCAGTGGGCAAGGAGGTTATTGTCTTTTTTAGTAAGCGTAAGCTCCAATACTTGCTTTTGCCACCCTATTTTCATGCTGCTCCTGAAATGGACGCGCTCCTCCCATTCATTCTTTGTGCTCCCTCCATTTCTCTGTGCGAACGCAATGAGAAGCAGCAGGACATCCGCCAGAAAGGCCCCACACCAGCGGCTGCATGAGTGTTTTCAGGGCCAGCCCTATGCGCCAACAGCAGACCAATGTTCAGGCTAAATGGCTTTTTAGAGTGAGACCAACCAACCAAAACAAGCGCCAGCCAAGATAGAGTCTCAGTGAAAAGAGCACAGAGGACAGCTTCTTGGACAGCCCCTGCAGCTCCACAGGGCTGCTGCCTGTCTGTGCAAACGGATTTCAAGGTGTGGCATTTAGGAAACTGAGGCACGAGTGTGACACACCTAAGGGCACGTCCAGACTACATCCCTCTTTTGAAAGAGGGATGTAAATTAGACAGATCGAAATTGCAAATGAAGCCGGGATTTAAATTTCCCGTGCTTCATTTGCATAATGGTGGCCGCGCGTTCTTTCGAAAAAGGGCTTTTTGTAAGTAAAATCGCCATCTAGGTGGGGTTCTCTCAAAAAAACAAAACAAAACAAAAAAAACCACTTTTTTGAAAGATCCTTTACTCCTCATTTTTTTGCTCCTAACTGTAGCACACAAACCAATATTTGCTGCTCACGCTGTGTTTTTCATTTTTCCTGCAACCCTGCGACTCGTAAATAGAATTCCCCTCCACCCCAATGGGATTCCACTGCATAATACACTGTCTCCCCCACAGGCCTACATCCATGTGATTGACATTAACGAGCACCGCCCCCAGTTCCTGGACAGCCATTATGAGGTGACAATTCCCGAGGACACGCCCCCCGGGACAGAATTCCTTCGGGTCAGCGCCACAGACGAGGACAAAGGGAAGGGTTTGATCTACACCCTCCATGGCAGCGTGGACCCCAGAAGCACCCGGCTCTTCCAGCTGGAGCCAAGCAGTGGAGCCCTCCGGACGGCAGAAGGGCTCAGTACTCAATCCATGCTGCGGCACATCTTAACCGTGATGGTATGAGAGAGCCAGGGCCCCAGCCTGCTGAGCTAGAACGGGCGATGGGGAATTAGGTGGGGTGCCTTGAGACATTCCAACCGGGGCCAACAGTTTTAGAGGGGAGGGAAAGACTTTTCGCTTTCACCTTGTAGCGCACCCCATAGGCATGTTGATGGCTTGGCCTCACAGGCAGGGCCCTACCAAATTCACTGTTCTTGATGGCCAATTTCACAGCCATAGGATTTGAAAACTGGTCAATTCACATTGTCAGCTGTTTAAACCTGACATTTCATGGTGGTGTAACCGTGGGGTCCCCACCCAAAAGGAGATAGGGGGGTCATAAACCTGTTGTAGGGGGGCCATGGGATTGTTACCCTCACCTCTGTGCTGCTTGCAGAGCTGGGCCTCTGAAGGCAGCAACTGGACAGCTCCCTGCAGCTGCAGGAATCTCCAAGAGGTAAAGGTGGGTTTGGCCAGGTCATCACCTCCTCCTGTCAGAGCAGTTTTCAGGGGACAGTTAGGGTTGGTCCTGTCCTTCCCTTGCTTAGTCAAAGGTAGGAAGCCCCCTTTGATGGGGCCCTCCCAGCAGCACAGGGAAGACTGGACACAACTCCACAAGCCTCCTCCAGCTGCAGGAAGCTCAGGATGCTTCCCAGTCCCGAGCCACCCTGGTTTCTCCTCCCACCGCCAGAGCAGTTTGCAAGGGAGGGACAGGTCCTGTCCTTTCCCTATCCAGTTGGAGGTAGGAAACCCCCTTTGATGGGGCACCTCTAGGAACAAGGAGGCAGCCAATTTTACGGGGAAGGGCTTATTTCGTGGTCCATGACACGTTTTTCACTGCGGTCTGTTGCTGCTGCCAGCTAACAAAGTGACTCCTTCAACTCAACTGGTAGAGGCCTGTGTTTTGGCTTTGCCCAGTGATTTCCCTCGGTAACCCCGGTAACCTGCTCTTCCTCTCTGCCCCTCAGGTGCGGGACCAGGAAGTGCCCATCAAGCGGAACTTTGCCAGGGTTGTCATCCACGTGGAAAACTGTAACGTTCACCCTCCCCAGTTCACCCGCCACCACTATGAAGCAGAGGCCCTCGACTCGGCGACCGTAGGCACCGAGGTGGTTCAAGTCCGAGCCCTGGACCAGGACCAAGGGGTGAACGCTGAAATCCGCTACTCTCTTCAGGCAGGTGAGAGACACGAGGCAGGGCAGAGTTAGCTAAGAACCTGCCTGCCACAAAGATCCAGCCGCTGGGCCACTCTCGTCCAGTTAGTGGGATATGCCATTCAGCGGCTGGACCCGTTTTCTGAGTCCTCTCAGTGCTACAGCTGCTGAGCTCTGGTGATCTGCAGCGCTGGGAACGAGGCAGCAGGATCTGTGCTGAGCTTCTTTCGTTGGGAAGCAGCTTTTGCATCCCCTCTTGTGGGGACGGGCCTGTTTCTCTCTCCTGATGTGCACAGCCTCAGCCTCACCCCATGCAGAAAGTATCCTCATAAGAACATAAGAGTGGCCAGACTGGGTCAGACCAAAGGTCCATCTAGCCCAGTGTCCTCTCTGCCGACAGTGGCCAATGCCAGATGCCCCAGAGGGAATGAATAGACTGAGAGGGGACATGAGAGCAGTTTTGGGTTTGTTTAGTTTAGAAAAGAGAAGATTGAGGGAGGACATGATAGCCGTTTTCAGGTATCTAAAAGGGTGTCATAAGGAGGAGGGAGAAAACGTTCATCTTGGCCTCTGAGGATAGAACAAGCAGCAATGGGCTTAAACTGCAGCAAGGGAGGTTTAGGTTGGACATTAGGAAAAACTTCCTACCTGTCAGGGTGGTTAAACGCTGGAATAAAGTGCCTAGGGAGGTTGTGGCATCTCCATCAGTGGAGATATGTAAGAGCAGGTTAGACACACATCTATCAGGGATGATCTAGACGGTGCTTGGTCCTGCCGTGAGGGCACGTGACTGGATTTGATGATCTCTCTTGGTCCCTTCCAGTTCTAATATTCTGTGGTTAGGATCCTGGGCCATGACTGCCGTTCATAGGTTCTACTGAAATCCACGTATTGTATTAATAACAGTAAAGGCAGGATGGGGGAGGAGGGGGACATGGCACAGCCCACATTCATATATTCTATTCAATATACGAATAGAAAACTTCAAGTGCATTGTTCAACCAGCATTAAATTCACTCAACTTAAAGAATAATTTTTCTAATAACCCTTATCCTTTATTTACACATTTGCCCAACGTTTACAGCAGGATCATTATGTTTAGAGTAAGGGCAGACCATAGGTGCTGAAAGTAGGGGTGTCTGGGGGAGCTGCCGCACTTCCAGTTTGACATAGGTTTATAGTTTAGTTCCGCTCCTCTGCTGTACAAATTGTTCCAGTGCCTCTAGACCAGCTTAAACATTCATATAGATTGTCATTTCCCAATGAAAGAAGCTGACAATAGTTAGCACAAGTCATCTGAGATGAGACCAGGAATGACTCTGGAAACACTCTGAGGGTGCATTTACACTGCACGTTAGCTTGAAATGAGATATACAGTTTGAGCTACGCAAATTGTGTATCTTATTTCGATCTTAATTCGAAATAGCTTATTTTGTAATTTGGCGCTGTCTACACAGCACCAAATTTCGAAATAAGGCGCCATTCCGAAGCATCCCTGATGCCTCGTGGAATGAGGTTCACAGGGATGTTGGTATAGAAAGCCTGTGATATTTCGAAATAACAGGCTTGCTGTGAAGATGCTAGCTCTTTTGGGACACTCCAGTATCCCGAAATAGCGTTGCAGTATAGACGTAGCCCAAGAGAACACAGCCAAAGAGCATAGCCATCTCTTAATTTTGCCATTTCCTTTATTTCAGGTGACAGTGAGGGGTTCTTCAGCATTGACTCCATCTCTGGAATTATTACAGTTTCCCAGAAACTGGACCGGTTCAAGGCAGAGCGGTTAACGCTTGTTGTCAAGGCAGAAGATCAAGGGTTCCCCCCACTTACGGACTCCACAACTGTCCACGTTCACATTAAACCCTCTGACCGCACTCCTCCTAAATTCTCAGAGGTGGAATACATTGCGGAGATCAGTGAATCTACTGCACCTGGCTCACCTCTTCTCCTGGTTTCAGCCACAAGCGTGTCCCCAGTCAGCTATGACATAAAAGAAGGAAATGAGGGTGGCGTGTTCTCCATGAACTATCAATCAGGCCTTATCTCCACTCAGAAGAACTTAGATTTTGAGCAAGTCTCGTCTTATCAGCTGAAAGTCCGAGGCACCAACATGAGAGGAGCATTTACGGATGTGGCTGTGTTTATCTACGTCATAGACGAGAACGACAATGCGCCTGCTTTTGTGAAGCCTTCCTTCGTTGGCTGGATCAGTGAGAACGCCCCACCTCAAAGCATGGTTATGGATGAAAACAACGCTCCGTTGGTCACACAAGCAACGGATGCTGACCAAGATTCCAATGCCTTGCTGGTCTATGAAATTTTGGAACCGGAAGCACTGAAATATTTCACTATAGATCCGAGCATGGGAACGCTTACCGCTCGCACCGATCTCGATTATGAACTCATCCCGATTTTCCACTTCAGCATACGTGTCCAGGACAGGGGCAATCCCTGTTTATTTGCATCCACACCTGCTACGGTCATCATCCACGTCCAAGATGTGAATGACGCGCCTCCGGTTTTTTTAAAAGACGTGTACAAACTTTCGGTCTCGCTGCCTGCCCATCCTGGAATGGAGCTTTTGGCAGTGCGTGCGGAAGATGCAGATTCGGAGGTGACGTACAGCCTAGCAGAAGGCAATCTGGACCAGGCTTTCTTCATTCACCCACTCACAGGTCTCATCTCGGTGGTTAATGCTACGCTCCTGGGAAATTATCGTGAGCTCACAGTCAGAGCTAGCGATGGCTTGTATAAAAGTACTGCTCTGGTCAGGGTAAATTTCACTGAACCACAGGTTACCGCCTTAACGTTCGATCAGGACTTGTACACAGCAACGGTGCAGGAGAACACTACAGATCAGCAGACTCTGATTGTGCTTGGAGTCAGGGGAAATCAGCTAAACGAGCCTCTTTTTTATTCCCTCTTAAACGGCAAGGAGAGGTTCAACTTGATCCCAGCTTCAGGAGTGCTGCAGACCAACTGTGTGGAGTTTGACCGTGAAACACAGGACACGTACGAGGTTGCTGTGGAAGTGAAGGACACTAGCAACCCACCAAGGGTGTCTCAGGCGACAGTCCAGGTTTACGTGGAGGATGCCAATGACAATCCACCACAGTTTGAGAATGTGCCGTATTATACCTCAGTTCAAGAGGGTATGGAACCAGGCGATGTCCTTTTCCAGGTATTTGCCACTGACAGGGACATAGGAGATAACGGAGCCATTACTTACTCATTAGCAGAGTTCTATGAGTACTTCTGGATTGACCCCTACCTGGGGGACATCTCGCTCAAGAAACCCCTTGATTATCAGGCTTTAAATAAATACACGCTTAAAGTTATCGCGAGAGATGGCGGCGAGCCACCCTTGCAAGCCGAAGAAGAGGTTTTAATCACCGTGAGGAACAAATCCAACCCTTTGTTCCAAAGTCTTTACTATACCGTGAAAGTGCCAGAAAACATTCCCCTCTACACACCTATTCTCCACACACAAGCTCGTAGTCCTGAAGGATTACGCCTCATCTACAACATCATGGAGGAAGAGCCCCTTAAACTGTTCAACACCGACTTCAAGACCGGTGTCCTTACTGTCACTGGCCAGCTGGACTATGAATCAGAAACAAAACATACCTTTACGGTGAGAGCCACGGACACAGTGTTGGGGTCCTTCTCGGAAGCCCAGGTGGAAGTGGAAGTGGAGGATATTAATGATAACCCACCTGTATTTTCTCAGACGCTTTACATTGCATCTGTCACAGAAGGCTTGCCCACTCAGACCTCCGTTGTCCAGCTCTTTGCTTCTGATAAGGATTCAGGACGAAACAAAGTAATTTCCTACCGGATCTTGGACGACAATTCAGATGCTACCAAGTTCTTTAATATTGACCCTAATACGGGAGAAATAGCAACAGCCCAAGTGCTCGATCATGAAACAAACCATCAGTTTCACATGAAAATAAGAGCTACAGATCACGGCGTGCCCCCCCTGAGCAGCGAAGCCTTGGTGGTCATCAATGTGGCAGACGTAAACGACAACCCCCCTGAATTCAGCCAAGCACAATATGAAGCCAAGGTGAGTGAAATGGCCACCTGTGGCCATACTGTGGTAAAGGTCCAGGCCCTGGACCCCGACAGCGGAGATACCACAAGACTGGAGTATGTGATCCTCTCGGGCAATGACAAAAGACATTTCATCATCAACAGCACATCTGGAGTAATTTCCATGCTCAACCGGTGTCGAAAGGACCTGGAGTCATCTTACAACCTTAGAGTCTCTGCTTCAGATGGGGTTTTCAAGACCACTGTGCCCGTGTTCATCAATACCACCAATACCAATAAATACAGCCCATCTTTTTGGCAGAATGTATATGAAGCGGAGCTGGCTGAAAATGCTGAGGTAGGAACCAAGGTGATTGAGCTTGTGGCTATTGACCCAGATGATGGCCCATATGGCACCATCGATTATACTATCATCAACAAACTCGCCCATGAGAAGTTCACCATAGATCACAAAGGCCACATTGCCACACTCCAGAAGCTGGATCGGGAAAATTCCACCGAGAGGGTCATTGCTATCAAAGTTATGGCCAAGGATGGGGGCGGGAAGGTGGCTTTCTGCACGGTCAAGATCATTCTTACAGACGAGAATGACAACCCGCCTCAGTTCAAAGCATCCGAATACACCTTATCTATCCAGTCCAATGTCAGCAAAGGCTCCCCAGTCATTCAGGTCCTGGCCTACGATGCTGATGAAGGTGTGAATGCAGACGTCACCTATTCAGTCGATTCGGTGGACAGCATTGCGGAAGACATCGTAGAGATCAACGCTGCCTCTGGGGTGGTTAAAGTCAAAGAGAGCCTCATTGGGTTAGAAAATAGAGCCTTTAACTTCAAAGTCAAAGCTGAAGACAGCAGACCACCTCACTGGAACTCTCGTGTCCCCGTCAGTCTTCAGATTGTCCCCAGAGAGGTGTCCTTGCCCAGATTTTCTGAGCCACTGTACACATTCTCAGCATCTGAGGACCTTCCAGAAGGATCAGAAATAGGATCCGTGAAAGCTGTGTCAGAGGAGCCCATCATATACAGCCTGGTGAAGGGAACCACGGCGGAAAGCAATAAGGAAGAGGTATTCACGCTGGACAAACAAACGGGCACTTTGAAAGTCAATAAGGCCGTGGATCATGAGAAGACCAAGTGGTACCAGATTGACGTCATGGCTCACTGCTCACACCAGGAGACTGAGCTGGTCTCGTTGGTCTCAGTAAGTATCCAAGTGAAAGATGTCAACGATAACAAACCAGTGTTTGAGGCGGATCCCTACCGGGCTTTTGTCACGGAGAACATGCCATCGGGAACTACAGTAATTCAAGTTACCGCTAATGACCAGGACACAGGGAGCGATGGGCAGGTGACCTACAGCTTGGAAGCTGAACCCGGCAACATCAGAGGACTCTTCACCATCAATGGTGAGACGGGGTGGATCACGACACTGAAGGAGCTGGATTGTGAAGCCCAGGAGACTTACCGTTTTTATGTGGTAGCCACAGACCACGGCCGGAAAGTCCAGTTATCTTCCCACACTTTGGTGGAGGTCACCGTCTCCGACGAAAACGATAATGCCCCCCAGTTCACCTCAGAGGTCTACAAAGGTTCGGTGACTGAGAACGCCGAGCCTGGTCAGATCATCGCCACGTTCAGAACCACAGACGCGGATCTCTCCGAGCAGAACAGACGGGTCACATGTTACATCACTGGTGAGTTGCTCCTAAATTTAAATCATGAGCTGGCAAGAATAATTAGAATATAATCTTAGGGCCAGATTCTGCTACCTTTATTCTGCAGCCCACAATTCCACTGCGTGCGCTGTATCAAGTGCCTTCAAACAGGGGTGTTCCAGATCTCAGAGTGAGTCATAATACTGCATTTCTCATGGAGACTGTGATTTGTATTTAATTTCTTTAATCCAGCTTTCCTCTTATAATCCAATCTCACCAACACACACATCTACATATATACACATACTGTCAATGTATATGTATAGACACACAAGACACACACACAGTTGGGACTGGTCCTGCCTTGGGCAGGGGGTTGGACTTGATGACCTCCTAAGGTCTCTTCCAGATCTATGATTCTATGTACACTATGTTTTTTTTACAGAAGAGGCAATGCGAATGAAGCGCTCATTAGCATTTTCTCGTGCTTCATTTTCATAGTGTCTTCCGATCCTTTTGCGCAAGAGGTTTTTGCACAAAAACAAGCAATGTGGACGTGTCCGTTTTTCACAAAAAACCCTTTTTGCACAAGATCCGTATGACTAAAATAGGGGTTTTGCACAAAACGGACACATCCACACTGCTTGTTTTTGTGCAAAAACCTCTTGCACAAAAAGGATCAGAAGAGACTGTGCACATGAAGTGCGAGAAAATGCTAATAAGCGCTTCATTCGCATCACCTCTTCTGCAAAAAGTTCATAGTGTAGACAAAGCCACAGAGTATGTGCTTGATTTTCTGGTACTGAACATGTTCCAGATAAAATCAATGAGATCTAGGAGCACTCTGCAATTCTGAGAATCAGTGCTTGTATGTCTGTAATTACACACTTTTACCCAGTGCTGTAGTTAGCCCATTCTCTGTATCAAATAATTAATAACATTATAGTTTCAAACACAGTATGTTTCCCACTACTGAGAAACAATAAGGAGGTTATTGCATATCCAGAATGGGAGTCAGGCCAATCAAAATTAACCAAAGCCTAAAAAAAAAGTCCAAAGAGGATTAAAAACTGAAACGTCCATACTTTATTTTGATAATGATTTTGTTGCATGCTTTAAGTGAAACAAATGCTTAAAATTAAAATGCTTGTCCTAGCTCAGACGAAGACCTTTCAGGGACAAAACAATGTAGCACCTTAGGCTATGTCTACACTGCACGCTTATTTCGAAGTAACTCGCATCATTTCAAAATAACAGAGTGCGGGTCTACACAGCAAGCCTGTTATTTTGAAATACAGGCAGTCCCTGACTTACGCGAATCCGACTTATGTCGGATCCGCACTTACGAACGGGGTTTTTCTCGCCCCAGAGCTCACAGGCGGCGGGTTGCCGCCCGTGTCCTTCGGGGCGAGAAAAGCTTCTCCCGGTCTCCCTGGTCTGCTGAGGGGGTCCAGCAAAGCCGCTGGACCCCCCCAGCAGACCAGGACACCCGAGCAAAGCCGCCGCCTGGGCAGCTTTGCTCATTTGCCCGGGAGCAAAGCCGCCCAGGCAGTGGGATCCCCGCCGCCTGAGCGGCTTTGCTCCTGTCCCCCTGGTATGCTGGGGGGGTCCAGTGGCTTTGCTGGAGGGTCCAGTGGCTTTGGCGGGGGTCCCACTGCTTGGGCGGCTTTGCTCCCGGGCAAACGAGCAAAGCCGCCCAAGCGGCGGCTTTGCTCGGGTTTCCGTGGTCTGCTGGGGGGGTCCAGAGGCTTTTCTGGACCCCCCCCAGCAGACCAGGGGCAAAGGAGCAAAGCCACACGGGCGGCGGGGTCCCTCCGCCTGTGCGGCTTTGCTCGGGTCTCCCTGGTGTGCTGGGGGGGACTCCCCCCAGCACCCCAGGGAGACAGGAGCACAGCTGCACGGGCAGCGGGGTCCCTCCGCCTGTGCTGCTTTGCTTGGGTCTCCCTGATCTGCTGGGGGGGAGGGGGCACAGCTAGTGCGCCCCCCCCCCCAGCAGACCAGGCTTTTGTTGCGGGACGCCTCGGGTAGAGCAGCTGGGGTGCTGCCGGGTTGGTCCTGTGGGAACCTACCGGGCAGCGCCCCAGCTGTTCTGTCCCAGGCTCCAGATTCAGCAGCTGTTGAAACTGATCAGGCTGATTCCAGGAAGCTGGGGGCAGAGCAACTCTGCCTCCTGCTTCCTGTAGTCAGCCCCTGGTCAGTTTCAGTGGCAGCAGCTGAATCTGGAGCCAGTTCCGACTTACATACAAATTCAACTTAAGAACAAACCTATAGTCCCTATCTTGTACGTAACCCGGGGACTGCCTGTAATTTCAAAATAATGGGCTTCTTATTCCAACTTCTGTGACCCTCATTTCACGAGTAGTAAGGGAGTCTAAAGAAGAGAGTTCTTCCTTCGACTTCTAGCTGTGTAGACTAGGGATGTTAAATGTTGATTAATTGTCTAATCAAATAGTCAATGTATTTTGCATCGACTATTCAATTAGTCGATACGGGCGCCTCCCAGGGCTGTTCCTACACTTCAAAGGTGAGAGCCCTAAGGGGAGCACAGGGCCAGTAGGACGCTCAAGCATTTCCCGCTGTCCCCGTGCTCCCCACGGCATTTCAAAGTGACAGTGCCAACCCCGGGTTCCACATGGCACTGCCGCTTTGAAACGCCGCATGCAGCCTGGGACCTGGGCTGCACACAGTATTTCAAAGCAGCAGTTCTATGTGTAGCCCAGGATCTGGCCACGGGCTTTCAGAGAGAAGCAGCAAGTGGGGGAAAGCAACTAGTCGACTAATGTAACAACTATCCAATACACATTTGTTTATCGGGTAGTCGACTAGTCGTTCACGTCCTTAGTGTAGACAGCGCCTTAAGCCGAGTTAAGCTACTTAGACTTCTGCTACACAATTAACGTAGCTGAAGTTGCGTAGCTTAACTCAACGTGAGCCTGCAATGTAGACATACCGTTAGAGACTAATAGATTTATTATGGCATAAACTATGGTTGATTTAGTTGGGATTGGTCCTGCCTAGAGCAGGGGGCTGGACTTGATGACCTTCTGAGATCTCTTCCAGCTCTATGGTTCTATGATTGGTGTGTAAAACCCACTTCATCACATTCATCTGACGAAGTGGGTTTTACCCACAAAAGCTTACGCCCTAATAAATCTGTGCCACAGGACTCCTCGTTGGTTTTGCAGATACAGATTAACACGGAGACCCCTCTGAGACTCTTCAGGAGGAAAGCATTTAGCCAGATCACGTTGTAACCTGAGATCTGTTACAATCTTTTAAACCAGAAGGAGAATGTCTGTGCTTTCAATCTCTTCTTAGCCTGTTTTGTGAATACCTGATTATTTTTAACTCATCTGGCTGAGTGTGCTAGACTGTTTTTGTTTGAACATTTCTGGCTTCTTTTAAGATCTGGTTTCAGATTACTTTAGGCCCTGGAAAATGCACTTTGATGTTGTTTGGGCTTTATTTATGTTTTCTGCGTTTTAACCCATAAGTAGTTAAAATTCTAAACAATAAACACATGGCCCCAAGCCCTACAAACTGTAGCAAAAGAACACAGAAGGTGATCAAGCAGTGCTTCTTTTTTAGGGTTCATCAAAGAGAAACCATTTAGATAATTATTTTAGGTGAAGTTCCCTGGTGCCCTCTCTCCCCCTCTCCCTGTGCCTCAGAAAAAAAGAGTGGTGTCAAGAGGAGGCAGATTGTAAGCTGATGCCCATCGAGTACTGATCGACTGTATCGTGACATACAGGACATGCTATTTTGAAATAAACTATAGAAGGAGTTCCTTATAAATATCTGGGCCACGCTAGGTCTTTGTGTGTGGTGGGGGGGGGTCACTTTTCTGTACACCAAAGCCACATAGAACTTCTTTGGATCAGTGGCAATAGAACTCCTGTTCCAAAACACAAGGCTCTGTACTGCCGGAGCTGATGGTGAGTCTCACATTGCAAGGCCTGCGGTTTGTGTAGCAGGAGGATCTGAACTCTATTCCCACTGCTGCCACGAAGGTCTCTGTGGCACAGTGACAGCTGTGGAGGCCGATTTGGCTACTGACTTGTCGCTTGGTGTTTTAAAACACAGAGCAGGTTAAAAATGAAAATGCTAGGACTTGAGTCCCCTGGAGTGCAGTGGAGAGACCAGCTGTGGCTCCCTGATTCTCAGTCACCCAGCCCCAGTGTAAATGTGCAAGGAGGCAACTCTAACTTACGCCATTGGCATATGGACCTTCATAGACCTAACGTAACTAGGAAACCGGGAATAAGTGTGCAACCCAGACACCTGGTGGGCGTGGTGCACTGGCCCAGTTAATGGCACTGAGACCACTTACAGAGAGAGAAATGAGTCTGTTCTTACATAGGGGTGGCCCGTGCGCATAGGCCGACTCAGCCATCGCGTAGGGCGCCGTGTTAAACGGGGCGCCCAATGATGGCGTCACGCCATTGAGGGCTGTGGAGGCGGGGGTGCTGATCACGCATTCCACCTGGGATGCCAGATGCCAGCAGCCCGCCTCGGGCCGCCCCTGGCTCTACAGCCTTCGCCGAGAGCCAGCTGGATTTTAATGCATGCAGCAGAGGCTCATGTGCTAAGCTCCCAGAGTCCCTGGTTCAGTTCCACCTGCTGGCGTTCCAGTGGTACTTCCCTCCCGTCGCCCAATTCATCGTCTCCTTTGCTTATACTGACAGTTCCAGTACAGGCCATCAGCTCTTTGTGACAGGAAATTCCCACACTATGGGCAAATTCTCCAGGAGCAAAGAATTCTCCTCTGGGACAGGTGCTAGAACTAGTGGTTTGAAGAGATTTCCCTCACGTGCTGGGTTCATCCTGCTGTTCACCTAGTTCTGCCCCCCTGGGCGTATTTCTGGTCATTTTCACGTTCGTTTTCTGTCCTGTTAGCAGCAGCACAAAGTGAACTTGGCAGACTGGAGAATCTGGCCCGCTAGCGTTTATGTAACTGCCTCAAGTGTCCCATATTACATAATTACAAGGTGCTAAAGGAGATCCATTGCAACAGTGCCTTTAAAAAAGCCAAACCTTGTCTTGCCCTGCAATAATGAAGAGTCAGTGTTTACATTTCAGTGTCTGTGTAGGTTCCGGATCTCTTTATAACCTATTGTGTTTGGAGGAGAGAGAGAGAGAGAGAGACAGACGGATGTAAGGAAATGGGATACAGCATGGGCTTTTATACTCGTTCATAGATATGTCACTGGAACCTTTCAAAGTTGTCGGGACCTTTTGAAAACAACTTGTTCTCCCCCTAAGTAACACAAGTAATATGGAAGCCCATTGACTGAGATAGAAGAGGCATTTCCTGGGGGATAAAATGCACTGGGGAGGAGTCAAAGGCCGGAGTTGGACCAACGGGACATGCCGGCCGGTTTCTCCTCACCGCTGCTTCTAACGCCTGCAAGTGCTGCAGCTCTCATATGCAGGTTGCATGGAGAGGGTGAGATGGTACAGGAGAGAAGTACCCCAGCAGCCTCCCCAGGAATTGAAACTGGGGGGGGTGTTCGAATTTACAGTCGAGGGTGTCAGGCCGATAAGGGGTGAGACCGTGAGGGTGAAGGTGAGCTATATGGCACTATAGTTCACAAAACTGGGGGGATGTTGGGGAAATTCGGGGGGGGTATACACCCCCATGGGGAGGGTGTAGGGAAATCCCTGAAGTACCCTCTCCCCAGCCCCTAGCCCTTCACGCTTTCAGGGCTCACTGTGTTTCCTCTCACTGCCTTCTACGCCTTTCCAGAAGGGGACATGCTAGGGCAGTTCAGTGTGAAACAGGCAGAGGACGAGTGGAGAATCGTTTCCAAGAAGCCTCTCGACAGGGAAGAGACAGAGAAATATCTCCTCAGGGTCACAGCGTCCGACGGGAAATTTCAAGCTGTCACAGAAGTGGAGATTTTCGTCCTCGATATCAATGACAACAGCCCTGAATGCAAGCAGGTAAGGAGCAGGGGGAAGGCAACGGAAGCAGTGGTGATGTCAGAGCTAGCACACGTTACGGTGGCTCCGCCTTGTGATAATTCTTGTATAGAGCCGTCTCTGTTTTACTTGGAGCGTCCTCACCGCCTTCTAATTAAGCAACCGGGGAACTAGAGGGTCAAACCCAGACTCCAGGGCTACGTCTACACTGGCATGAGTTTCCGGAACTGCTTAAAACGGAATACTATTCCGTTTTCAGTTTTTCCGGAAAAGGAGCGTCTACATTGGCAGGCTGCTTTTCCGGAAAAGCCCTTTTTCCAGAAAAGCGTCTGTGGCCAATGTAGATTCGCTTTTCCGGAAAAGAGCCCCGATCGCCATTTTCGCGATCGGGGCTTTTTTCCGGAAAAGACTACTGGGCTGTCTACACTGGCCCTTTTCCGGAACAGTGTTCCGGAATAAGGACTTATGCCTGAGCGGGAGCAGAATAATTTTTCCAGAATAGCAGCTGATTTTGTACAGTAGAGCATCGTTGCTTTTCCAGAAATTCAAGGGCCAGTGTAGACAGCTCGCAGCTTATTCCAGAAAAGTGGCTGATTTTCCGGAATAAGTGGCCCAGTGTAGACACAGCCCAGATGTGTAAGGCATCCCGGGCTTACAACAGAAGCAGTACGATGGAGAACATATGGAGGCAAAGAGTGGGTGGAGCTTTTTGGGTAGGCACATGAAAATAGACAAGCCATGCACCCTGGTAGGCTACACGATTTCCATACCAAGAGGTTTGGTAGCAGGATAAAGAGCCTTTCACCTCCACATCACTGGTATAAATCATAAGAACGGCCACACTGGGTCAGACCTAAGGTCCTTCTAGCCCAGTGTCCCGTCTGCCCACAGTGGCTACTGCCAGGTGCCCCAGAGGGAATGAACAGACCAGGGAATCAACAGATGATCCCTCCCCTGTTGCCCATTTCCAGCCTCTGCCAAACAGAAGCCAGGGACACCATCCCTACCCATCCGGGCTAATAGCCATGGATGGACCTAACCTCCATGAATTTATCTAGCTCTTTTTTGGACCCTGTTATAGTCTTGGCCTTCCCAACATCCTTTGGCAAGGAGTTCCACAGGTCAACTGTGCGTTATGTGACAAAATGCTTCCTTTTGTTTGTTTTAAACCTGCTACCTATTAATTTCATTGGGTGACCTATACTGGTAATGACCAAAAGTTGTTAATCTCCAAGCGATGCTGAAGAGATATGAAATACATTTGCCAACCTCCACCCAGTTGCTGATGGACAGGTTTCCTCCTCACAAAAGACACCCATGCTAACTAGCAACCTGGGGTACTCTCCTCAAAAAGACCAAGAAGCAGACCTTGAATTATCCTCTCCCGCCAATGGTGACGCCATGCATCCAAGCACACATGGAGGCACACGGTCCCGTGAATGGTAGATTGAGTCCCTAACCCTATCCTCCTAACACTGGTTATCAGCATTGTCTCTCTCTCTCACACACACACAAACACACACAAAACATTTCACACACACACACACACACACACACACACACACTTCACACACACACACACACACAAAACATTTCACACACACACACTTCACACACACACACACACACACACACACACACACCACACACTACACACACACACCACACACACACCACACACACACACACACACACTTCACACACACACACACACACACAACATTTCACACACACACACACACACACACAACATTTCACACACACACACACACACACACACTTCACACACACACACACACAAAACATTTCACACACACACACACACTTCACACACACACACACACACAAAACATTTCACACACACACACACACACACACTTCACACACACACACACACAAAACATTTCACACACACACACTTCACACACACACACACACTTCACACACACACACACACACACTTCACACACACACACACACAAAACATTTCACACACACACACAAAACATTTCACACACACACACACACACTTCACACACACACACACACACACACACACACACACAAAACATTTCACACACACACACACTTCACACACACACACACACACACACAAAACATTTCACACACACACACACACACACACTTCACACACACACACACACAAAACATTTCACACACACACACACACTTCACACACACACACACACACACAAAACATTTCACACACACACACACACACACTTCACACACACACACACACACTTCACACACACACACACAAAACATTTCACACACACACACAAAACATTTCACACACACACACACTTCACACACACACAAAACATTTCACACACACACACACTTCACACACACACACACACAGAAAACATTTCACACACACACACACACAACATTTCACACACACACACAAAACATTTCCTTTGTATCAAATGGAAGCTGCTATGGCATCTGAAGGGGGCTGCTTGAAGCTGCACAGCCCAATGCACCGGCAATCCCAGTAGCCTAATGCCTCAGAAAATTCTGCTAAAGGCCCAGAGAGACAGCAATAACCTGTTAGCAGGGGTGGATATAGGGCAGGGCGAACGGGGCGGCCGCCCTGGGCCCCGTGCTTCAAAAAGCCCCGCGCATGCGCCGTGGCAAAGAGGGGGCCCCACAGAATTATGCTGCCCGGGGCCCTGCAAAATGGTCATCTGCCCCTTGCCTATTAGCATCACCACAGCCATGGCTCCCGCATTCCCATCTGCTCGGAGAAGAGCTGGGAGAAAAGCCAGCGGAGCCTGGACAATGCAGCCTTCTTCGCAGCGCCCCCCTCCGCGGTGCAAAATCCCCACATGTAGCAGTAAGCTTTTGTTATGGAGGCATGAGCACGCACATCCTGCACCCAGCCCCGCCCCACTGACGGTGGAAACATCTCTCCTTTCCAGATTCTCTACACCGGGAACGTCTCTGAAGCTGCGCTCCCCGGGGTTTTCATTTTGAAAGTATCAGCCACCGACCCTGATGTTGGCAGCAATGCGCAGATAACGTACAGCCTCCATGGTCCTGGGGCTGAGGAGTTCAGACTGGACCCACACACAGGTAAGGCCTGCACCAACCATGTGACAGTTTGCAGAGAACTGCAGGTTTATGATCTCTTCTTCCCCCCCTTTGGAGATCAGTTTGCAGTTGCAGAGGAGGCTCCTGGGGGCTGCCTGTCCCTTATCTCATGCTGAATAAACAGAGAAGCTTTTCACTTCAGCTCTGTCAAGGTAGCAGGGAGGGCAACAGGGAACCTCCCTCGTTTATTGCAGTTTCTTTACAATACCGATTCTGTGTGCATTTAGCAAAGTGCCCGCTCCACTAGCTTCCTTTAAAATGTTTGATTTGCCCTGGTGGGTTTTTATATTGTGGAAGGAGGCGGCCAGGTATTACTGTCTACCGCAGGGCATAAGAGGAGAAAGTAGATCTTAGGAGGCAGGGTGAAGTCAAGAGACCTGTATTCCATTCTAAGATCTAGCAAGGTCTTTCTGCTTGACCTTAGGCAAAATTTCATCTCCCTGTTGGTTTCCCCATCTTGGAAAGAGGGAGATAATACTTATCTACCTGCCAGGGGTAATTCATTCTCAGGATGTTAAACTCAGTGTTTGCTAAGCTGTCTGAGATCCCGCTATCGAAGTGCAATTTATTGCAGCACAAATACGTCCTGTGCAAACTTTCCTTGCCTAGTGTTCGGCCGGTTCCCGGCCACTCCTCTACAAAGGCTGACCAAGATGTCGGACTACCTGAGACATGGACATTCTCCCACTACTCATTGGGCCGCTGCTAGTTTTTGACCCCAAATCTGCTGTCTCCGCAGCTGGTGAATTATCGTTGTGTGTGGCGTAGCCCTCGTTATCAAAAATCTCTCTGATTGCCACAGTGACAGTCTCTCCTTATTTCACTAGGGGAGCTGACGGCCTCTGCACCTCTAGACCGGGAGCAGAATCCGACCTACCATCTTGTCGCCAAGGCAACAGATGGCGGAGGCCGCTCCTGCCAGGCAGATATAACCCTAGTCATAGAGGATGCGAACGACAATGCTCCACGGTTCTTTCCCAGTCATTGTGCGGTCGCTGTCTTCGATAACACCACCGTGAAGACACCCATTGCAGTGGTCTCAGCCAGGGATCTCGACGAAGGTGAGTCCAAACGGGATTTCTAGCCTGAGTCCTTTTACATCATGGATAGAAATGCTCCAAATACAGAGAAGGAATGCAGCCCAGGGTATAAACGGCTGTAGCTCGGTGCAAAGGCATCGGAACCTTTAAGCCCATCTGCTCAATACTTATGTGTTCTGGAAGACCTGGATGACCCTGCAGGCAACACGATACCCATGGACATTTCAGAAGGTATCAGCTGAGGGTATCTGAGTAGCTTAGACGCAGCATTGTGCATGACCGAGCAAAAGACTGAAACTAGAGGGTCTGAAATTCCAGTCTCGCCTGGTCTCTTTCTTATTGGGCTAGCCGATGCGTGATGCAAATATCACCACTGATGGAGAATGGGAGCCAATGGCCGTAGTGATGAAGGCTTATAAATGGAGCAGGAGGAAGGCAGGGTGATGGAAGGGAGATGAAAATGGTCCTTGTGAAGTTGCTTGTATTTTTCTTGTGACTCCGGGTTGCCTGAATAAGACTCCTGGAAGAGCTTCTTCCTAGAGTTTCAGAGAGGTAACCACGTTAGGACTGCTTATTATTTGTAAAGTTACAGACTGAGACATCTTAAATTTATTAGGTCATGAGCTTTCATGGGTAAAGCCCCATAGTACATAAGTGAGTCCGTGCAATCTGCTTTTGGGTGAGGGTGGAAGTAAAATAATGAATTCAAGAAAATTGGGAGCAACAGCGGATCTGCGACAAATCTCTGTTGGATGGCTGCAGGGATGGATAAAAGGTCGGATCTGTATTGAATGGGTGTGCATTTGAACTGAGACTGAAAGGCAACCAGAAGACTTAGTCTCTGTTTGGTTACTTTTCATTTGGCTACGCTGAGTTCTGCTGATTCTAAAACAGGAGCCTATGTCGGTCTTGCCTCATGGTTAATCCAGCCCCGTTATCCTTCCAGGCTGCAATGCAGAGGTGATTTATTCTCTCACTGACTCAGCCAATGGATTCTTTTCAATCGAGGAAGCTACTGGGGTGATCCGGCTCGAGAAACCCTTAAAGGACACTCCGATTCTAGCATTTGAGCTGACGGTTTGTGCAACAGACCGGGGTTCCCCGCACTCCCTCTCTGCTCTCAGCACCGTCACGGTTTCTGTGGTGGATCTGACTGAATACCTGCCGGTTTTCCTGAGCACTGAATATGTGGCCACGGTAGCGGAAGACATGGCCGTGGGCACTGAGGTGCTCGACCTGTCCACGCTGACCAGGGATGGCGCTGAGAGCACGGAGATCAAATACGAAATCGTGAATGGGAACGACCAGGGGAAATTCCAGATCAACTCAAACACAGGTAGGTCTTGTCCACTCTACGTCCCAGCTAGGCTGGCACAATGACACAGTCCTAATCAGTGCCCGTTTTCCTGTTTTCTCTCTCTCTGCCTCATGCTAGTTGTCCCTTTCACCTTCAGACTATCATTCATGCCATTTGTTTGCATTTCATTTGCTCTTTACCTGACTTCCCTCTTTTATTCTAGCCCCTCCTCATCCTACCTTCTGCACTCCACCTCTCCCACACACATACACAGCTTATCTTTCTCTGGAGGTCTTTTTTTAATCTTCTTTCATTCCCATCTGTTTCCCCTTTCTCTCCTTTGATCTTTCTCTCTCTCTCCTCTCTTATCTTCCCTGCCTTTGTTTAACTTTTTCCCTCCCTTCCTCTCTCCCTCCCTCCCTCTCCACGTGATTTTTTTAAAATTGTTTCATATTTTAAAAGAACTTCTCGCTTCTGTCCCAGCTCAACAGCCCCCACCCCTGTTCCCCATCTCTTACCCTCAGCCCTGTGCTCTCTCTTGCCCAGATATGCAATGTAATTTGTGAGGAGGGAGGGGTTTGTAATTCTCCGCTACCATACATTGAGACACCAGCGTCTCTGGGGGAGCAATCCAAAGTCCACTGAAGTCAGCAGAGAAACTCCAGTTGATTTCAGCAGGGCTTTGGGTCCGATGCACAAGCAAAGAACAGAGAGTAGAGATTTTTCCATTCTGAATGCTCAGGATGGTTTTGTTCCCTTCTTTGATACTGGAGGAAAAACTCTCCACCCTGAGCCCATAAGGAATCTGACAGGGCCCAGAGTTCTACGCTCAGTGGTTTTAGGAGGTAGCTATTCAACAAATATGGCTAAAACCGGAGCTATTAGTCATGCAATAGGTGCTGACTCAGCCCTGACCCAAAGGCTGCCAACTGCAAGACCAACATCAGATTCCCCGGGATAACCTTTTTGATGGAACAAGGGAGGCTCATCATCCCCTTCCAAGATCCCTCTCTCATCCCAGCTTCAACGCTCTTGCTAACTTTTCCGCGGGGCTCATGTCTTTAGAACATCCATTCTAATAGACTTGGAGCAGAATCATTCCCGGGGAAAGGTTCATACGGGGCGTGGGTAATAATTGCAGGACGACTTGATTGCAACGTTCTGTCTCCATCTTTGCTTTCATGTAGACTTCAGTTTCTCACCAATCCACTGAGATACACCCTACCCATCTGCTTACATACCCACGGGCAAAGCCAGACTCCCATGCCACCACATTCAAAGGGGACAGCTAGCGCTGTTCAGCTGATACCAATCTGTCGGTCGTCTCTCCTACGTCCACATCGGCTTCAACCAGAGTTGACTCGAGTCCCACAACTTGAACTCGAGTCCGACTTAAGTTGCCTTGGTGACTCGACTCGGGTTCATTGTTTGTGACTTGAGATTCGACTTGAGAATCCCGTAGCTGCCATGCCGCAAAAAAATATTTTGCTTCAAGCGTCTGACAGCAGAGTTGGGCTAGTTATGAAAAGAGTCTGTCCTGGGATGTGAAGTCACAAATTTTACTGGCCTAGTTTGATGGGCTAGAACTGTAGTCACAATGGCTTTGCCTGCTGGTGGTTGACCAGTCATCTCTCGCTGTGTGACGTTCCATGCCCTGCGTTCAAGGCATCTCCTGACTTTACTCTCTGCACACGTCTACAGGTCGCTTGTCCGTTAGTGGGAGCCTGGATTTTGAAGGGAGCCACGAGTATTACTTATCTGTGGAGGGCACCAGGAAGGGCTCTGCCTCTCTCAGTGACATCATCATGGTGGTGATTAACATCACCGATGTCAATGATCACGGGCCAAAGTTCACCCAGGATCCTTACTTCACCAAAGTCCGTGAGGATGCCGCTGTTGGAGAAACCATCCTTACGGTAAGACGGCTCCGGTGAAGCCACATCTGGAGTATTGTGTCCAGTTCTGGGCTCTCCACTATAGAAAGGATCTGGATGCATTGGAGAGGATCCAGCGGAGGGCGACCAAAATGAGTAGGGGGCTGGAGCATATGACCTATGAGGAGAGACTGAGGGATTTGGGTTTGTTTAGTCTGCAGAAGAGAAGAGTGAGGGGCATTTGATAGCAGCCTTCAGCTTCCAAAGAGGATAGAGAAAGGCTGTTCACAGTAGTGATGGATGGTAGAACAAGGAGCAATGATCTCAAGTTGCAGTGGGGGAGGTCTAGGTTGGATATTAGAAAAAATGATTTCCCTAGGAGGGTGGCAAAGCACTGGGATGGGTTCCCTAGGGAGGTGGTGGAATCTCCATCCCTAAAGGTTTTTAAGTTTCAGCTTGACCAAGCCCTGGCTGGGTTGATTGAGTTGGGATTGGTCCTGCCTTGGGCAGGGGGCTGGACTTGATAACTGCCTGAGGTCTCTTCCAACCCTAGGAGTCTATGATTCTATGACCAGTCTCACTGAGCAGCCTACAGGAAGGTTCACCGCTGCACCCACATTCTGATTTGCCTTGTGGTAGAACCTAGAGGCCTCACCCCGGGTTTGATGCTGCTCACGCGAAATAATTAGAGGATCCCTGCCCCACAGAGCTTACAGGCTCTGTACGACCGGAGGCAAGAGGTGGACCGAGAATATGGATGGTTGGGGCCAGGGAAGAGAGGGGGAGAACATAAGGCAGCAGTGAATCTGTTACAACGAGGCGGAAAGCGGAGGACCTGGCACTGCTGGGCTGTCGTGGTGTGTTTTGTAGGCATCGTGGCAGAGGGGAGTTTTAAGGAGGGATCTGAAGGACAGCAGAGTGGCATGGCAGGCGGCGGCAATTCAGTATTCTTAAGCCTTGGACCAAAAGCCAACCCTCCGTCTTCCCCTCTCATGCCGTAGCCAGAACCTCCCACCCTCAAACAACCAGCAGGACCTCGCCCCCGGGAAAGGAGACATTTGATCAGAACCCCTTCTTCTCTCGCCCCATAGGTGTCAGCCGACGACCTGGATGGGGCGATGAACAATCAGCTCACCTATGCCATTGTGGGCGGGAACCCACTGGAACACTTTGCCATCCACCCCACGAGCGGGCAGATCCGTACCGCCACGCACCTGGACCGGGAGGAGGTGAGTCGCAGGCCCGACACAAGGGCCGCCGCTGGCTGGAGGCTGCGGATGGGCGCGTTAGAAAGGAACATGGCATCACAGCTCCAGGAGGCGGCTGGAAAAGACTGGGGAAGTGCCCAAGGAAGAGAACGTGTCCTGGCCATGGAGCCCGTCTGTCGGCCAGACTTGGAATGATCCGTTGTAAAACATTGCCCTGGCCAGGCCAGGGAAACCAACTGCCATGTGCATTGAGCCTTTGGACCCACTGATATGGCACATGCTTGGGGCGGGGAGAGGCTAGAGCAGAGATAGTGCAGTGTAGTGGGTAAAGCTCCAGCATTCAAGAGAGCTGGGCTTTCTTCCTAGCTAGGCTCCAGGCCTCCTATGTGACCCTTGGCTAGCCAGTTCCCGTCTTGGCGTTTGTCCACTCGCTAACAGAGGAGGATGATATTTCCTTTCTTGGGGACGCACTGAGAGAGATACGGATGGAAAGTTCCAGAGAAGGGCTATGTACGATCATCATTCAAGCAGTTGCCGGGGGGTGGGGAGAGGGACAAAGGGGGCAGTGGTCCTGGGGCCCAGAGCTCCAAAAGAGCCCAGGGTGGTGATGGCTCCCAGAACGCCGTGTTGCTTAAATTGCCACCGGAGTACTGCACACACTGGGTGGCTCCGAGGGCTGGCTGCCCCACCCCCGCCCCTTTTGCCAGAGGCCCCGCCCCTTCTGGGAGAACAGAACTGGGCCCCGCCCCCACACTCCTTGCAGCGGGGCCCAGCGAGGCTGTCGGCTCCCCGGTTATTATTCCGCCCGCTTCCTCGTGCTCTTTAATAAACCTGCACGTGGGGAGAATAAAACGCCCAGCCATGGAAGCGCAGGCATCCTGCCGCTTCTCCCACTCACCCTCCCATGCCTGGCACCTTCCAGATTCCCAGCTACTCCCTGACGGTCCGCGCCACAGACAACGGGCAGCCTGCGCGGTTCGGCGACGCTGCGGTGTGCGTCCGGGTGACAGACGTCAACGACAACCCGCCCAGGTTCTTCCAGCTCAACTACAGCGTGGTGGTGCAGGTAAGGCAGCCTTTCAGTAAGGAACTTAAATATGCTCAGTCAAGGAGAGAGAGTTGACACAATTTATTCATGGCTTATTCATCCCTGCGCAGGCAGAAGACATCTGGAAGTAGAGGGCTTTTTAATCTGGCTGACAGCAGCACAGCAAAAGCTGATGGCTGGAAGTTGTACCTCTTGATTACATATTATGTTGATTACTTCAGAATTACCAGTTCTCACTCTGAGGGTTGACAGGTTCTTGTCCCAAGATCAAGCCCAGTATTATTCAAATTTTGATATAGTTGGGAATCCCGACGTGCACATGTAATGCCAACAGCCGCCAGACTTCTATGGGCAGAATCGAACCTGGAACCTCAGGATCTTAGTGTTTGAGTCTCTGCCACATGGGCTAAAAGCCAGCTGGCTGCGAGCTACGGCTGTAGAGCGGACTCATTATTCTTTCTGGTTACATCTACACTATGAGTGTTCTCGGCAAAAAATATGCTAATGAGGGACTGATTTGCATGAGTCGCGATCTCATTTGCATATTTTCTGCCGATCTGTTTTTGCGCTGGGATTTTTCCTGGATTTTCCAAAAAAAAGGGGGTTTTGCGCAAAAAGAAAACGTCCACGCTGCTTGTTTTTGCGCAAAAACCCCAGCGCAAAAGCAGATCGGCTGAATATATGCAAATGAGATCGTGACTCATGCAAATGAGTCCCTCGTTAGCATATTTTTTGCTGAGAAAACTCATCGTGTAGACGTAGCCTCTGTCAGTGGTCTTGGTGCCACTAGATGGACCAGTACACAACCCCCTGGAGATGTGTGGGTCACACACCAGAGGAACTCCTCTATACCCATAAATAGCTAATAATGGCAGTCACACCCCGACAGTACACTAAAGAGAGGTACTCCACAGTTGAAGCCAGCAAAGTTCAAACAGGAAACATGATGCCCGTTTTAACGTGAGAGTCATAAACCGTGGGCACCATTCAAAATAATGTGCCTATTTTGTGACCTCCTTTAGCCCTTGTGGAACGAGAGTTACTGGGTTGCAGAAATAGCACGGCCATTATTTACAAAAATATTTTGAAATAATGGGTATCTTGTGTAGACGCAGGGCATCCCAGATTAGCCGTACAGTGTAGACGTACCCTAAGAGAGAGCCAACGCTGAGCGACAGCCCAGCATACACACAACGGGCCAAAAGAGTGAAAGCCCAGAGAGAATTTTAATTCCCCAGGGGACAGGAGAGGTTTCCACCTCCTCCCAAAGTTACAAGGAACAATAGCAAGGGAGAGAGTTCACTGGATTTTCAGCAGTTAGCTGCGGCATGGCATCCTGCTCTGCTCACTGGCCTGCCCGTAACTAGCACATGCAGCGTTGTAGTTACAGGACTTGCCGTAACAAAACCAGGCCTGGGCTGCTGGCTGTTTCCAGAGATGTCTGTGCTCACGGCCACCCTGTGCCTTTTCAGTGCCACGATCAAACGGCGTCCCTGGGGAACTCAGAGCAGTTCCGCCTTTATCTGGACTGTCTCCCCTCAACCCCCTTTCTCCCATATTTCAGGAGACTGCTCCAGTTGGCACCAGTGTCCTGCAGCTGATCATGAGCGACAGAGACTCCCCGGAGAACGGGCCGCCGTACACATTCCAGATCACCGAGGGAAACGACGGGAAAGTCTTTAGTGTCACGCAGGACGGCCTGCTGGTGACATCCTCTCTTCTGAACAGGAGAACAAAAGAGCAGTACCTCCTCCAGGTCCAGGTAGATCCTGCCTTACCCCTTTGGGATATGAATTCACCACGGCCAGTGCAGGAACAATGGAGGCAAGAGAAATTACAACCAAAGGCCCAGCTTGGAAGAACCTCCCATCTTTGGGGACGTTTGGAACCGGATCCAGATTTTGAAACGTGGCCTCCTCCCATGGGCGGTTGGTGCAGTTAGGACTGGGAAAGGCAGTTCCCCAGCCCCACCGACAGCCCCATCCCCGTTGCTGAGGCCCCGACCCCCTGTGGAGGGGAGGAGGCGAGGCAGCATGCCGCACACTCCCCTGTCTCTCCGGAGCACCGGGGAGAGCAAGAGAGAGAAGGGGGGCATGTAGGCAGCATGGTTCCCAGAGCACTAGGGAGGAGGAGGCAGTTCCAGCAACACTGGGGGCAGCAACACTCGGCTCCCAGAATGCCTACAGCAGGCATCCTGGGGGCAGAGTGTGGGCGGGGCCAGACAGGCGGGATGGGAAGGCAAAGCCTCCCCTTGCCTAAGCCACCGGACACCCATGGCCCCACCTCTAGAGCTCACCGTTACACAAAACTGGGGGGGCAGCTTTTCCAGCAATACAACTTGCTGGTGTCGTCATGGGGACCTCTGCGAGGCAATTGACCCTGTAGGATGCTTTTCTCGGCGTCATTTTCGTGACCGTCCATTTCCAGAGAGACTCGCCTCTGTTCCTGAAAGCGTCTCCTAACTACGCCAGCAAGCAACCCGTCCCTTTTATTCACACTCGCCTCCTGTAAACGAATTGGGGGGGCGGGGGGGGGGGGTCACTTGCTTCCAGCCTAACCTGGTTTTCCTGAGGGAACAAATCAACGGGGTCAGAGAATTATTTTTTATCGGCGAGTTAAAATGCCTGAGCAGGCCTCACCCCCCAGCTCGGCCAGTGCACCTCAGCCAAATGCTTTTCTACCCCGGGGCTCCTCCCACCGCGCCCCCTACTGTGCTACTTCTGTAGCTGTGACCGTTTTTCCAGACGCCATCGAGGTGTTATGAGGCGCGGAAATGTAGGGATTCAGATTGCCCGGTAAATAACGAAGATGATAAGCCACCCTCTCCAGAGACACACTGATGCACTAAGCCACTGTGTCACCCGTAGCATGAGAAGAGGTAAAAAGAAGCTAATCCAATATCGGACGTACCTCACCCACCTTCTCTCTCTAAGCCAGAAGCGGGGGACCAAAGACCCGGGGGGCCAGATACAGCCCCCAGCTTGCCTGGATCTGGCCTCTGAGTCTCAGGGCTCCCCCCCAGCATTGGGGAGCCCACGCTGATGTTCCAGTCCCCGCTACCCTCTCCCTGTGGGGCGGGAGCACACAAAATCTACTAGCCTGGGCCCCGCTAGGCTCTGGTATGTGAGGGGAATGTGGGGAGAGTCTGTCTCCTTCTCAGTTGGGGGCCACGTCAGCGAGAGTTTAGGGTTTTTGGTTTGGTTTGGTTTTTTTGCTTCTCACTTGTGTGAGGCCCCCAACTGATTTTTCTGTGGCTCAGCAGTCCCCGACCCAAAACAGGTCCCCCACACCTGTTCTGAAGAAATATAACAAAGGATGCTACCGAAACAGTAACTCAGACCCTCCTGTTTATGAATGATAAATTTAGGGATCCCCCAAAGCAACGAAAAGAAATGAAATTGAACACGGATCAAAGAAACTACTGAGGTTTTTTACACAATGAACCATTAACTGCTAGAACTTCAGATAGCGCTGAGGCAAAACAAAGATACGATTCAGAGAAGGATTAGACATTGATATGACCAACGGCCATCCACAGGTATAGTCGATTGGCTAAAATATACAAGGAATCTAAATCTTCAGTTGTAAGGGACACCCAAAGAGCTAAGTATTATGACTACTAGTAACACAAGCCCCACCCGCTCACTGCCTGAGGTTAGAAAAATGTCTCCCTGGTTTGATTGTTCCATCTTCATCCATTATGAGGCTTCTTGCCTCTTGTCCTATCAAGCCAATGCTCGAGACAGGATCCTCGCCTCAAGGGATCACCCATCTGCTATGGAATAGCAGCTGCTATACTGCAGGGGTATGTCTAGACTACATGCCTCTGCCAACAGAGGCATGTGAAATAATCTACCCGACATAGTCAATGAAGTGGGGATTTAAATATCCCCAGCTTCATTAAAATAAAAATGGCCACCGTGCTGTGCCGGCTCAGCTGATTGTCAGCACAGCGCAGTAATCAAGACGCGGATCGGTCGACAAGGGAAGCCTTTGTCAACAGCTCACTTATGCCTCGTGAAACGTTGGGTTAACCAGTTAACTGGTTACCTGGTAAGCAGGATGATGCTTGCCAAGTAACCGGGTAACCGGTAGCCAGGCTGCTCCAGCCCAGCTCTGGATCCCAGCTAACTGGTGAAACATAACATCTAACCAACTAACTTTTTAAATAGGATCTGACATCCCTAGTCTCCAGGGCCTTTTGCTTCAGCCAAAGAGACGGGGAGGGGAGGGCAGGACACAGGAAACCGGATAGATCAGGGTCGCGCAGCACAGAAAGCGGGCCTAGCCCTCAAACACAAGCAGTGAGACCCTCCTCTTGATGCCTTGCCTCGGAGCCGAGGTCCGTGTCACTCAGCACAGGGCTGTAACGGGTCCTTTCGTTTGCCTTGACAGGTCTCAGACAGCGGGATCCCTCCTCTTTCGTCCTCTGCCTTTGTAAACATCCAGGTGAGCGAGCAGAGCCGCTACACGCCCTCGGCGCTGCCCCTGGAGATATTCGTCACCACCAACGAGAGCGCCTTCCGAGGCGGCGTGCTCGGCAAGATCCACGCCACCGACCGCGACCCCCACGACACGCTGGTGTACACCTTGGCGGCCGAAGTGCCCCGCGAGGGGCGTTTCTCCGTGGGGGCTACCGACGGCAAGATCGTCGCCGGCAAGAAGCTTCCTAACGGCCACTACGCCCTGAACGTGACGGTCAGCGACGGCACCTTCCAAACCACTGCCACCGTCAGTATCCGCGTGTGGTGCTTCAGCCAGGAGGCCCTGGACAAGGCCGTGGTGCTGCACTTCCGGCACCTCTCCCCCGAGGAGTTTGTGGGGGACCATTGGCGCAACTTGCAAAGGTTCCTGGGAAACACCCTGCTCACGAGACGGCAGAACATCCACATGGCCAGCCTACAGCCCGCGGTGGCCTCCGACGGCGTGGAGCTCCTTTTGGCCGTCGGAGAGCCCCACGATGCCTTCTACGAGCCTCGCGCTCTAGCGAGCAAGATTTCTCTCTTGGCTGGGGAGATGGACCAGCTGGTAGGGCTGCAGCTGAGGAAGGCGATTCACGTGCCATGTCATGGGCCAGATTGTGCTCGGCGGGTCTGCAAGGAGACAATCCGGCTGGACCCGGGTACGGTGTCCACCTACAGCACCGCCCGACTCAGCGTTCTCACACCCCGGCACAGCGTGGAGCAAATTTGTTCGTGCAATGGTGAGAAATCCTCCGCCTTGCTCTTGGCGTCTCCCCCTTCGGAAAGCGATGCCGGTCTCTAGCATGTGGGATTATCCCCCGGCATGTTGCAAAGTTCAGGGACTTCTGCGGTGCTGCTGTCCCATTAACTGGCCATTCTGGCTTTGCCTCCAGGGCTGGACCGAACATCCTTGAGCTTCAAATTTCATTGGCCCCTAGGAAGAATTCCACTGGCCAATGGTCAACTCCTGTCATATGGCATTAAATACTAATTGGCTCTGTGTAGCCCCTGAAGGGAGTAAAGTCACTCATAGGTAGGACCCGACCAAATTCACAGCCATGCAGAACATCATGGGTCATGAAACCTGCTGTCTGCCTGTGAAACGTGCCTTTTGTGCAGCGTTTCTTAAAGTGAGGTAGTTGGAGGTGTGCAGCAGAATGCCGCAGAGAGAACAGAATTCAAAATGGCCACCCTTAAAGAGACAAGCGTCTTTTTTTTTTCTTAACTTCTCCCTGGGGGCTTTTTTTTTCCCCCCTTCAGAAAAAAAATTCTTGGTGTTCCCCATAAAAAAAATTATTGTTTGGTTTTCCTCGGTCTTAAAAAGTTTAAGAAACACTGCTTGTGTGGGGTTTTCCCTTACGCTATACAGGTTTCATGGCAGGGGGGAGACCAACATTTCTCAAATTGGGGGTCTTGACCCAAAGGGAGTTGCAGGAGGCTCACAAGGTTATTTTAGGAGTCATGGTATTGTCACCCTTACTTCGGCACTGCCTTCAGAGCTGGGCAACTAGGAAGCGGTGGTTGTAACGTTGGCTGAGTGCCCAGCTCTGAGGGCAGCACTCTACCAGCAGCAGCACAGGAGTAAGGGTGGCAACACCATACCCATGTCACCCTTTCTTCTGCACTGATGCTTTCAGAGCTGGGTGGCCAGAGTGTGTTGGCAGCTGACTAAGGACCCAGCTCTGCAGCCAGCATCCCAGACGTAAGGCTGGCAACACCGTACTGTGCCATCTTCCTTCTGCACTGCTGCTGGTAGGAGCTCTGCCTTCAGAACTCAACTCCTGGCCAGCAGCTGCCGCTCGCCAGCTGCCCAGCTCAGAAGGGTAGCAATGCTGCAGCACCCCCCAACAATAACATTGTGACCCCCCCTCCCCACAGCTCCTTTTTGGGTCAGGACCCTGCAATTACAATACCATGAAAGATCAGATTTTAATATCTGAAATCATGACGTTCGTTAGCCATTTTAAAAATCCTATGCCCGTGAAATTGACCAAAATGGATTGTGGATTTGGTAGGGCCCCACTCATAGGGAGAGCAAAAGGGTCTGGGCTCTCCGGGTAGAACTCTGATCTTTGGGTTCCCGGGCTTTGGCCCTTGGCCAGCCAAACACAGAGGAGTTAAAAGCGGCAGGTTCCAATCAGGGCAAAGGATTTGGATTCATAGTTTCATTACAGTAGATGCCGCTCAACAGCAACCCGGTGCCTGACAACTTCCAGTGAACGGCAACATTGGGCCAGGCACCCGTCCTGTCTCATTGACGTTAATGTTCATGGGATTCGGGTAGTGGCAACGACCTGCCGTTTATTACCAGCGTTTTTGGGAAGAATGGCCCCAGCTGCCGGCAGGTTTGGGAGGCTGCAGCTGGGGAAGGAAGGATTGAGACAAGGCAGCCCTGCAAACCTGCCTGCAGCTGGTGCTTTGCTCATCCCAGCAGCCCAGCAAACCTGCCTGCCCAGGGACACCCAGAACGTAAGGGACTTTGAGCCGTGAAGGGAGGCAGAGTTCCCTCCCTCCTCCTCTCTCCAGGCGGTGCCCTGCTAGGGAGCGACACACCTGCAAAGAAGCACTGGGGCGTGTCGATCCCCAAGCCCTGGAGTGCGGGAGAGGTTGCCCCTGCTCCCTGTAGAAAGTCCCCACATCTGGGCTGCAGCCAGGGCGCTTCCTGTCCTGGCTGCAGCCCTGCAAACCTGCCTGCTGCCTACTAACACCTGCTGGATAATACCAACTGTTTGCTGGTGACTGAAGGGTTACTAATAAGTGGGATCTGGTGTTATTTCCTCACTGCCCCAGGAACAGCAGGGGTTGGCAGGGCTCCCGGCAATGCTGTTGGCAGCCCTCTCTTGGGAACATCAGGGGACACTGCAGGGCAGGACGGACGTATAGGCAAAGCCATGTGTCTGGCATCTCAAGAGATGCTCAGGGCTGACGTGCATGGGGAGAGGTAGGGAGCATGCAGGACAGATCAGGATGGGGCGGCAGGTCACTAGGGTGGAAGAGCTGCAGGGGGTGGATATAAATAGCAAGGGCATCGCAGGTCATCACAATCTTTGCTGGCAGATCTGTGTAGAGACTGGGGGAGGCCAGGCAGGAGTCCTGGTGGCTGAAATGTGGGGAAGCACAGGGCTGGGGAAAGCAATGGGGGCTGACCCCAATCCAGAATCTCAGCGTGGTTCCAGCTGACCCGGTTGTATTTCCAGGCACAGCCGTGAGGTTCAGCGGACACAGCTACATACGGTACCAGCTCCAGGAGAGAGGGGACTGGCAAATGCAGTTCCGCTTGAAAACCCACCAGCTTCACGGTGTTCTGCTCTTCCTCAACGGGACCGGGACTGCCGTTCTGGAGGTAGGATGTGCAATGCCCGAGGGGTATTTCTGCATGAATGGGCCATTCCAGTGCATGAGCGCTGGAGAATATAACCAAAGGAAGGAACCCACAGGGCAGTGTGGTGGGAAGGCAAAGCTGATCCCTGCACTTCTTGGGATTCCCTCCTAGCTCTATGAGCTCTCTGTGCTGAGGAATGTCAAAGCAGCACAGCCGTCTCCCCAGCCCACCCCCTGCCACAGCAGCCTGCCTGCCACTGTGTTCCTAGCAGGGCAGAACAGGAGATTCCAAAGATTTGTTCTTTGTGTGTTCCCCAAACGGAGCAGCTCACTCAGCTGTCAGATACTTCCTGGAGCTTTGAATGGGGAGGGGTGCATGCCTGCAGGGCAGCAGAGATCACAAAACACTGAGCACAGCCGTCAGGGCAGGCATTGTGGGATACTGGCAGAAGTCAGTTCTCTTGACAAAATAAACAACAGAGTCCACCCTGGCTCTTTGTTGACAATAAAGGGAGGGGAAAAGTCAAACACGGTGAAAGATTTTTGTCACCAAAACTAGATGTTTTTCCCGACAAAAGTTGCATGTACTGGTGTACATACCCTCACTGTTTTGTCAACAAAAGATCGTTTTTGGCACAAAATGTGCCACTGTGGACAAGGCCTGAGGCTGAGCTCCCCTGGAAATGTCGTCAGAGATGTTTATACAGCTCCAGGTGCAATGCGGCCACAACCTCCACGGCGAGAAGCCTGCAGGTGCCACTGCACCAAGTAAGAATAGCACCAGCAGCACAGGAGACAATCCAGGGACACCAGAACGTGAAGTTCCCATATATAGGAATCACCCAAGGAGCACGAGGAGCCAAATTCTCAGCTGGTACACAATGACATCACTCCGCTGACTTGGACTCACACCCGCGGAGGACCTGGCACACTGTACCTACAGACGCACAAAAGTACCATTCAAGGGCCTGGGAACACCGACCCACAAGCTTGTTAAAAAGGACCCCAGTCCCATTCACCCACCAGGGAACCAGTCAGCAGCCCTTAAATGTGGTGTTTTCCATTAATTTACTAAAGGGAACAGGTCCTGATGCGAGTTTCCTCAGTGGCTGGGCATGGATCCATCGGCCACCCAAGAAGATGCACAGAAGGTGTCCAGATGGCCACCGGTGGATTAAATACCTCGGTTTTAATGGTGGTCAGGGGGCAGGTGGGGACATATAAAATGTCATCACACATCACGATCCAGGCACCTTTAGCCATTGCAAAGGGAGAAACCAATTCAAGCTTAAACTTGCAAGCCCTTTAGGCTCATGCTTCCTGCCACGGCTTTCATCATTCAGGACAGCTGCCAGAATCGGGAACATCATAATCTGATCTCTCTCCTTTCTTTGGCTGCACTTGGTGACTCTTTAGAGAATTCAAAGGAGCATGTGTCTGCTCCCTTCCACCTTGGCAGCCGAGGGAAAGCCAGAGCCCTTCAGAAAAGGGCTTGTGTTTTGTGAGTTTTTTGTCTAATCCTCAATAAGTATAATGGCCCTAATTGAAGTCTGAGATCTTATCCCTCACTTATTGACTTACTTTTTTTCCTGAGTCCATCTCTGTGTAATTGAGCCTTCTGGCATAAATTAACGACAGCATCATGCTAATTTCAAGGGATCCATTTTTAAAACAGAGTTGGAAGATTCTTCCGGACTGCGATTGTACCTGCCTGTTGCACAGGGGCACAGAAGCTGTGCATGTCTCTTGTACCCTCTTCTCTACCTTGCCCAGCCTCGGGTGCCAGCTACAAGCTGACCATTTCTACTGCCCCAACCAGGCCCAGTAAACCATCCCCGGAGGGGCCATAGGCAAGCCCACCTCTGCCCTAAAAGATGAGCCTAAGACCAACGGAGTCTGGTTCCAGCAAGCCCTTGGAGCAGGAAAGTTACGTAACGAGGGGTGTTCCATGGGAAGCTCTTGCCTCCTGGTCTCTAAGCATCTCAGCTGATCTCAACCCTCAAGGGGCGACAGGGAAAGAGAAAGGTGCCTAAGGAGACAACTAATTAGCCAGTCATAGAATTCTAGAACACTAGGACTGGAAGGGGCATTGTGAGGTCATCAAGTCCAGTCCCCTGCCCTCATGGCAGGACCAAGCACCATCTAGATCAATCTTGGCACACCAGCCCCGGGGACAAAAGGCTCCTTAATGACTGAGTGCAGACGCCCATCTACCAAAGCCCCAGGCATCTTTGGCTAGCAATAGCCAGATATGCCTGGCCAGTGGGTAAAATTAGTAGATGCTCTGCTATACAGCTGCCTGTGGACCAGAACATCATTAGGACATGGTCCCTGATAAACTCTGGGTGCCCTTAAGTGCCGAGTGTTGCAAAAATAGGCAAATCAGTCAAAGCCAGTAGCATCTGTTATGCATGGTGTGATTGCTTAGGGTGTGTAGTAACAATGGTTTGAACAAGTTCCTCCTTGCAGGGGAACACGCTGCCTCATCCAAACCCTCCTTCGGTGCTGAAACAGCATTTTACACCAGGAGGAGGAAAAAGGCAGGCTAGCTGGAGACTCCTAAGTGACTTCCAACAGGATCTCACAAAACTAGGTGATGGGGCAACGAAAAGCTGGATGAATTTTAATGTTGATAAATGCAAAGTAATGCCTATTGGAAAACATCATCCCAACTGTATGCATAAAATGATGGGGTCTAAATTAGCTGTTACCACTCAAGAGAGAGAGATCTTGGAGTCTTTGTAGAGAGTTTTCTGAAAACACCCACTCAATGTGCAGCGGCAGACAAAAAAGCAAACTATGTTAAGAATCATTAAGAAAGGGATGGAGAATAAGACAGAATATGTTATTGCCTCTCTATAAATGCATGGTACGCCCTCGTCTTGAATACTGTGTGCATACGTAGTCACCTCATCTCAAAAAAGATATCTTGGCATTGGAACAAATTCAGAAAAGGACAACAAAAATGATTAGGGTCTTGAAATGAGTGCCATATGAAGAGAGATTAAAAAGACTGGGACTTTTCAGCTTAGAAAAGAGGAGACAGAGGGGATATGACAGATGTCTATAAATCATTACAGGTGTGGAAAAAGTGAATAAAGATGAGTTATTTACTCCTTCCCATAACACAAGAATTGGGGGACATCAAATGAAACTAATAGGTAGCAGGTTTAAAACAAACAAAAGGAAGTATTTCTATACGTAATGCACAGTCAACCTGTGGAACTCCTTGCCAGAGGATGTTGTGAAGACCAAGACTTTAACAGGGTCCAAAAAAGAGCTAGATAGATTCATGGAGGTTAGGACCATCAATGGCTAATAACCAGAATGGGTAGGAATAGTTCTATAGTTTCTGTTTGTCAGAAGCTGGGAATGGGCAACAGGGGAGGGATTACTTTATGATCCCCTGTTCTGTTCATTCCCTCTGGGGTACCTGACATTGGCCACCATTGGCAGACAGGACACTGGACTAGATGGACCATTGGTCTGACCCAGTGTAGCCGTTCTTCCCACCTCAAGATTCTTACACTTTGGGGGCATTGGATCCTTACCAGGGCTGGCCAGAGACTCCACTGGGCCCCGGACAATGTGTGTGTATGGAGGCAAGGTTAGGGGCCGAGGCAGGAGTAGGGCACTGCCCAGACCACACTGCTCCTCCCCCAGTCAGCCCTCCATGCTTCCCTTTACCCCTCCTGTCGGCAGCCCTAATCCGAAGCTGGCCTCAGACTCCGAACAAGCCACGTCCACCCTTGTTATCCCTGGTCCTCCGCAGAGCAATGCAACACTCCCAGCTTCGCTTGTGCGCCTGCCAGACGGAAGTTTCCACTTCAGGCACCTGATGAAGTGGGCTCCAGCCCACCAAAGCTGATGCCCTAATTTGCTGGTCTCTAAGGTGCCACTGGACTCCTCACTGTTCTTGCTGAAACAGACCAACACAGCCCCCTCCCCCTCCAAAACTTGAACAAGCCAATGATTGATGCTCAGCTGTGAGCCCAACTTGTGCTTAAAAGAGAAAGGAAACTACACAACACTGTGTGGAGATTTACATCCACGGCTCCCCCATGGGACACCCAGTGGAGACCGTCCCCGCCAGCTTCTACAAGTCCTTCCCAAACAGATTTCCCTTGTCATTGGGCTGTCTCCTCTGCCCAGTGTGGGTTTATCCAGGTGCATTCCCTGCTGCGAATCTTCCTGAAGAGATGTATTCTTCCGGGTTCCTCCAGAACAACCCGACCTTGCTGGCCAGGCAGCCCAGGCAGAGTGGATACAACCCCTAACCTGACTGCTGCGCAGCACCATGAGCTAAGACTCGCCTTACGGAGAATTCCTTTGCTCTGCATGAATCTCTCTGCACCATATGGAATTAACCGACCCGCTCCAGAAGAGTCCCTTGAGTCCTTGACACAAAGGACAAATGGACACCAATCATACAGGGATAGCCACACACACAAACCTGTGAGGGAACACTTTCACCTCCCCGACCATTCAGCAATGGATTTGAAAGGAGCCATCCACCTACAAAAGAATTTCCAAAACCAGTTACAAAAGGAGACCGCTGAACTGGAATTCTAACACTATCAGTTTAGGATTGTATAAAGATCTCAGCTGGTTAACGCACTACAAAGGCAATTTGCCCTCTCTGGATATTTACCTCTCCAGACCAAGGGTACGTCTACACTGCACGGCTGGTTTGGTATCCCGAAATAGCTACCCTGTGTCTACACAAACCACCTATTTCGAAATATTTTTCGAAATAAAGGGTGCGCTATTTCGCCATCCCGGTAAACCTGGTTACACGAGGGATAAGGAATGGCTCAAAATACCATGTTATTTTGAAATGTGGCACTGTGTAGACCTGCCAAATTTCAAAATAAGCGATTTTGAAATAAGATGTGCAATTTGCATAGTGCAAATTACATATCTTATTTCAAGTTTAGGGTGCTGTGTAGACACACCCCAAATGCTGTGCATGATCCACTTCCACCCTGACTCAATTCGCTTCATTAACATGGGCAACATCTTCCTTAGGTATATACCCTCTTCTGTCACTTCCACTCCCGTCCATCTGACGAAGTGGGTTTTACCCACCAAAGCTTATGCCCTAATAACTCTGTTCATCTTTCAGATGCCATTGGACACCTTTTTTTTTTTTTTTTTTGCAGATACAGACTAACATGGCCACAACTGCGGAGAATTTTCAATGAGGCTACGGCTACACTATGAGTTTTGCTGCAAGAGCCAATGCAAGTGAAGCGCGAATTAGCATTTTCTCACGCTTCGTTTGCATACTCTCTTTCACTGTTTTTGCGCTAGGGGTTTTTGTGCAAAAACAGGAAGTGTGGCCGTGGCCGTTTTGCGCAAAAACCCCTTTTCCCACAAGATCCTTATGCCTCTCTGGGACAGGCCTGTTTTTGCACAAAAATCCTTAGCGCAAAAACAGCACAAAATAGAACATGCAAATGAAGCATGAGAAAATGCTAATCTGCACTTCATTTGCATTGGTTCTTGTGGGAAAACTCAAGGGCTACGTCTAGACGGGCATGATTTTGCACAAAAGCGGGCGCTTTTGCGCAAAACCTTGCCAGCTGTCTACACTGGCCACTTGAATTTGCGCAAGAACACTGACGATCTAATGTAAGATTGTCAGTGTTCTTGCACAAATACTATGATGCTCCCGCTCAGGGATAAGCCCTCTTGTGCAAATGTTTTTGCACAAGAGGGCCAGTGCAGATAGGACAGGAATTTTTTGCGTAAGAAACCCCGATGTGTAAAATGGCGATCGGGGCTTTCTTGCGCAAAATCGCATCTAGACTGGGCACGGATGCTATTGCACAAAAGCACTTTTTGTGCAAAAGCATCCGTGCCAATCTAGATGCTCTTTTGCGGAAATACTTTTAACGGAAAAACTTTTCCGTTAAAAGCATTTCCGCAAAATCATGCCAGTCTAGACTCAGCCATAGTGTAGCCGGAGCCTGAATGTTTGACATTCTACCCACAGCTTCTCCCTCTCCGTGGCCTCCTGGGTTCTGTGAAGACGCTCCCTTACGTGTCATTGGGGTAGGGGGACGGAGGGGTTTTCACCTGAATTCACCCTGAAACCACATTTACATGCTTCTTTCACTCTCCGCTGTCCCACCATGCTCAGGGCAATGCACAGCATTGTGCGGGTAGCTATTAGAGGTTCAACGATCGGATTGTTCAGGGCTGGGGAGGGAGTTCTGGATTCCAGAGGGAATTAATAGCTCTGGCCCTGGTTTCCAATGTGCTGATAAAACGCAGGGCACTACAGCAGGGCTCTTTCTTTTTTCTTCACCCTCTTCACCTGCCCCTCCCAGGGAGCACTGCCAGCTGCTCTGGCTTGCCTAGATTCTTTCAGCGCTTCTCGTGGACGCCAACAAGGGGCACCGCTCCAGCATGGGCAGCGGCCACTGCAGTAACAAGATGCCAAGAACTTGCTTGACGGGTGGAGTTCACCTGTGTTGGGGAGCAGAGGTGCAGGTGTCCTGAGCGCCAGCCTCACCGTGACCCACATGAAACCCTGGCGCAGCCGAGGAGGCTGCAGGCCGCTGGGAAGTCAAGCCATGTGACTTCTGCGTGCTGCCACGTGGCGTGGCGCTGTGTGGGGAGAGGGGAGGAGGGGTCCGGGGCACGGAGCACAGACCTGGGAGACCAAAGGACGTTTGGGTTGTTCGTTCCTCAGGGTGGCGCCTCTCCCCACTGGGCCTACATACAACACCCAGCTCCGTGGGGTCCCGAACTCTGCCGTGGCTTGTGGGTGCAGCCGGAACCCGAACCGCAGCCTGATGAATCACAGCACAGGGACGATTCCATCCCCCCTTGGGGCTCTGCCCAAAGGGAGGCAGGAGGGATGAAATCCAGCTGCCCTGACGTGCACCACGACCAATGGGGTGAAGCGTGCGGGATGCTAGAACCGAATTTGGCCTTACATCTTAAGGAGCTTTGGCTGCTTGAGAAAGTGACCGGAGCTGGGTTTGGGTTCAGAGGCATTTCTAGGGAGAACAAACAACACAGGAAATAATAAAAATGCAGTTTGGCGTGTTCACAGGAAGTATAGTTTTCACCGGCTAAGCCCTCTTCCTGCCCCTTAGAACGGAACTAGGATGGTCCTACAGACTAGACTTGTGTGGCCCCTAGACTAGAGCATGGCCCGGTCCTCTAGCGACCTCACATATTGCAGACCACAGCCTGCCCGGGTGGCCCCGCATGGTCATAGGCCCACGTGGCATGAGCCGTCAAGCTGCTGGGGAGGGCACCGAGTCTGTCCATGCACTGCCCCAGCTGTGCCGATTGCTGCGTCTGCTTTCAACCCCTGCTCAGAACACGGCAGGGCAGCTCCTGGCTTGACAGGCCATGAGCTGTGAGCCGCGGAGAGCCCCTCCCCACCTACCCGTCAAGAGCCGCAGGAGAGGACGGGGACTGAGCTGCATGAGCGAGATGCGGATTAGAACCACAGAATCCCCGGGCTGGCCGAGACCGCAGGCGTCATCGAGTCCAGCCCCCTGCCCAAAGCAGGACCAACCCCAACTCAATCAACCCAGCCAGGGCTGTGTCAAGCCGGGCCTTAAACACCCCTAGGGATGGAGACTCCACCCCCTCCCTAGCTTTTCCAAACCAGTGATCGGGTTAAAATAGATTTGAATTCTTGGGGATGAAGGCGAGCGCTGGCGAAAGGGGCTGCCGTCTCCAGATCAGCATCTCCCTTCCCTAACTTCCCCCAAGCCCGCCCTGCCGAGAAGGCAACATCCGGTGGGTGCAGGGGACCAGAGGAGACTGTCCACCAGACTGCGGGGAGACAGGCTGACATTGCAAAGATACCCACAGTCGCCCCCCGCCAGAGAGAGCCGTGTGGACCGCCCTGCGGGCATTTCATTTCTAGCATGCGGCAACGCCTCAGGATGCCTGGCCAGTGGCAAGAGCCCCTTGGCTGAACCTTTCTGAGTCCTGGCAATCGGGGCGGATCTCTGGCCTTATGCAGGAGGGGAGATGGGAGTGTGGAAAGCCAAGGGGGCCTGGCTGCTAACGCCGGCGTTTGGGTGTGTTTTGCAGCTCGTGAACGGAGTGCCTCATCTCGGACTCCGCTGCCACGGCAATATCACCGGGAACCTCTCCTCCCTGGCGTCTGTGAGTGACGGAGAGTGGCACTCGGTCCTCCTGGAAGTGAAACGCGCATCCCTCCGCTTGCTCGTCGACAGCTTGGGAAATGCGTCTCTCTGGCTGCCCGCGGCCTGCAGTGTCTCCCCTGCCCGGTGGGATCTGCTCCTCGGGGGCATCGTCCAGTCCCGCCAGCCCCTGCGGGTCACTCGGGGGTTCAGAGGCTGCCTGGATGCGGTCAGAATCGACCGCGAAGACGTGATGCTCCTGCCGGGGGAGAGGCAGGCCAAGGGGATCGTGGACGAGGCAGGGACAGAGCCGTGCTGCTCGCACTCGGGTGCCTGCAGCAGCAGCCCCTGCCTCAACGACGGGATGTGTGCCCAGACCCCCGGAGGAGGTACGTGAGTATCCAGCCCTTACCGTCAGGGCAATAGGGAATCAATAGTCTGGAGGCCAGCTTGGAAAGCAGCCAGGCCTAATGAGTTGTAGGGGGCTGCCCAAGCGGAGAGGAATTCCGGGCTTTCACCACGTGGCTGTCAGGTGGCAACGCCCTCACACAGTGAACAGCACGTTGGAAGCACCACTGTGCAGACCAGACCGGGTGCATCACTGTTTCTGGGAGGAGTGAGCACAGGGCCTGGTGTCTGTGCATGACGTGCAGGGTTAGGATCAGTGCTCCCTGTGAGCCTAGCGCTTGGGCGGCCACTCGGGAGAGAATCAGGTGCTGTCCAGCTGATTAGCAGACCGCCCACAGCCACCCATCGCTGGCAGCAATTGTTTCTATTGGTGGTGCACATCTGCACGTGCTTTGGTGCACGCAACAAAATTTATTCTGCACACAGATGGGGAAAAAGTTTGAGAAAACGCTGGTTTGGATTCGGTTGTATCTTCATTCTGGCTTTTACAAAGCCTTGAGGAGCCATTCGTGGGGAATGGAATAATGTGAGGTCTGGTGATGGTCCAGTGTCTGGGAGCTGAAAACACTGCATCAAGACATGATGAGGATTTAGTCCCATCCTATAAGTGATGCCCGGGGACGGGGGTGGGAAGCTGGGAAAGGCGTTAACACACACTCATGCTTGCAGCTCTTGGGTTCATCTGCACCGGGTTGCCCAGCAGCTCTTTGTAACAGGATTTCCTCAGTGCCCCACACAGGGCTGTATCTATCTATGCACCTTGACAATCTCACAACTCCCCTGGGAGGCAGGGCAGCGCTATTGTCCCCATTTCACAGATGGGGGCACTGAGCCAGAGAGAGACTAAGTGACTTCACCAGGGCCTCGAGGGATGTCTGTAGCAGAGCTGGGAAGTGGTGCCAAGTCTCCTAAGTCCCAGGCTAGCACCCTAATCCCTGCACTGCCCTTCCTCACCAGAACTTCTTGCTCTGATGTCTGTGGGTGCGAGGGATTCACGCGGTAATGTAACACCACAGCACAGAGCCTTCTGAGCCAGCCACCCTCGCTGTGACTTCCGTTTCCCTTGCTTGGAGGCATCTGGAGGTGGCTTTGATACTGGTGGGAGACACACAGAGAGAACCCTTTGAACCTCTCTCTGCGTAATGATTCCTTTGGTTTTTCTGCCTGAGGCCTGCTGCAGAATCCCACGCCTAGCTGGGTTAGCAGCCATCCAAAGGCTGAACGCACACTTCTCCCTCCCTCCCTGCCTGCCAGCACCCTCGAGTAACAAGATTTAGATTCCTATCAGCGAGGCGGCTGTTTAGCTCAGGTGGACTTGTCGGCAGGAAAGTGCACAGACACGGGATGCGTGAGTGTGCAAACCTACATGTGCACACAAGAGGGCATGTGTGCGTGCAGGCGTCTGTGCAAATGCACTTGTGCAAGTGTATATGCGTGATGGCAGGGCATGTGTACGTGCAACAAAGCGTGTTTGTGCCAATATGCTGGGCTCTCATACAAATGTCCCAGCAAGGCCAGCCAACCCCGGACAGGAGAAAGGTGAGGAGTACAGGGGGTGAGAGCAGGACTGAACGTACATGTCTGTGTTCACACGCCTGGCTGTTTGGGCCTACCATGTGGCTTCACATCTCTTTCCCAGTGATACAGACGTGAGTCTAAGCCAGAGGATGGGTCATACCCAGGGAGTTTTCTAGGCTGCTCCGAGGTGGACCAGGGGCTGCTCAGAGCCATTCAAAGTCCCATGCTCAGAGTTCAGTTTGGACAGCTCGCAGGAAAACAAAACCCTAAGCTCACTGGCTTTTCCCTCCTGCCCTGGACACGGCCACTCCTACGGGGAAGCGGAGCAAAGCGAGTCAGGACAGGAGCTGCCTGGCACTTGGCCTTTCGCTGGGCTGCTTGGCAGGCTGAAACTGGCGAGGACAGAAAACAGCAGGTTCCGTGGCATTGTGCTTAGAGTTGTAGAAATCTGCAGCCGGCGGGTCGGCTTTGCCCTCTCGGGGGGGACACGGCCACCCGCTGCGTTTAAGGACCTCACTTGAGCCGCACTTCAGTTGCCCCCCAGTTCCAGGACAACCCCTCTTTGCTCTTTGCATGGCACATTCCGGTTGTGCTGCGTTTTACACTGCCTCGAACCCACGCTCACCCCTGCTGCTCTTTAAAGGGGTTGGATTGTCCGGGCACTCTGGGCCAGAAACGGGTACCCACCCTCCTCGCGGGGGCAGCAGCCTCACCTCGCTTTCTCTCGCCCACTCTAGGTTACACTTGCATCTGCCCAGGGCAGTTTTCTGGCAACCGCTGTGAGCTCGGGGACAGCCCGTGTGAATCCACGCCCTGCTTGCATGGCGGGACCTGCCTCCGCTCCGAAACAGGCTTCACCTGCCTCTGCCCGCAGTGGTATCTCGGGGAAAGGTAAGACCGAGGAGCAGCTTTCGGTTGTGTTCCCCGGGGCACAGCCCTCGGCTTCCAAAACACCTTTAACCTTGGGCGCTGTTTCTCCTGGCTGAGGGGAGCTCCTAGGAGCAGCCGTGTCCCCAGTCATGACCTTGATACCCCATCCAGCCCTGGCCAGGCTCACTGCCCCATCCCTGGCTCTTTTTGGATTGCGGCCTCAGACTCCCGAAGGCAGACGGAAGCAGACAGTGAACCCGTCCCCGAGCGATTGCACTGTCACTAGCTGTGCCGGGTGCACACGCTTATTGGAGCCTGAGAAAACAATCTCGTTCAGCCGGCGCTTCCCTTGTGGGCTGCGAATGTTTTATTTGGTGCCCGTTCAAAGTGTCCTCTGGGGACGGAGCTGTTCCCAGAACTGCTCTTTTAACAAGTGCACACTTAACTCTGCCAAACTACCTGTGACGTGCCCAGGCTCATTCGGGGAACTGCGAGGACGTATTGTTCAGGGGGAGATAGAGGACAGCACTGGGTCTGATACCTGTAGAGCAGTGGCGGGGGGGAGGGAGGGAATAATTGTTGATGGGGGGGCCACGCCAAGATTTTGGGGCTGCACTTTTCTATGGAGGGGGTGATTGGGCAGGGGGCGGGGCAGCACGCAAAGTCTCCCCCCCTCTCCCTCACCAGGGGCACATGGCGCCTAGAGGGAGTCGCTGGCTGTTTTGAGCAGCCTTGGGTTGCAGCAAGCAGACAGCCTGCTTCCGGATCTCAGCAGGGCGGTCTCTGGGCCAGATGCGGCCCACGGGCTGGAACGTGCCCCCCCCCCCCCCGTAAGAGCTTTACAGCTGAAAAGCAAGTTGGTTAGTATCAGCCAAGAGTCAGTCTCCTATGGCTACTAGGTGGGGGTATCAGTCCTGACCCTCCAGGGATCACCTCTGCCAGAGAGCACCCCGGCAGCACCGATAGGAATGTCCGACCCCCGCTCCATCCAGCCCAACACCCTGTCTCCGAGAGTGGCCAGACGCAGACCCTTCAGGGGAGGGCGTAAGAGCCCTGCGGCAGGCAGGAATAGGATCATCTGCCCCACAGAGGCGCCCCCCCCGGCCTCTAACAAGGAGAGACCGGCTTACGCCCTGGAATGCAAGGCTTAGTGTCCCTTCCCACAGTCGTGTGGTTATTCATTCTGATCATTCTGGATAATCTGCACAGCCACACGAGGGCAGGGTCAGCAGACACGCTGAGCACGGACAGCGCCGAAAGAGCTAACACGGCTCCCAACGTTGATTCCACCCTCCGCGTCAGCAGTGAGACGGTTACGCCTGCTGTAACCCCCCGTCCCACGCGGGGCTCCGGGCTGCCCCACCGCATGGCCGGAAAGAGCCCGGCGCAAATGGACTGGCAAGCGGAGCTAGCACCGCTCTGCTGCCTTTGAAACCGGCCCAGCGGGTAGACGGGCCTGGTGGGTGAATATTAAACGAGCCCCTCTGTTTGGGGGGGGGGGAATATACAAGTGATCACCAGGGGGCGCTGCTGTACCTGGAACAACCAGCCTGTCGAGTCAGGCAAGGCGGGGGAGGTAGTATCTTATATCTTACTAACAGAACACCTCGATGGGATCATGAGCTGTCGTGGGCACAGCCCACTTCTCCAGATGACCGGAGTGTTGGATGTCTAGAACCAACATATATAAATAAATGTTGGTCCTAGACAGCCAACACTCCAGTGGGCTGTGCCCATGAAAGCTCATGATACCATCTGTGGCGGCGCATGGGGGTTCCCCCGCCTCCTGCACCCCCGTAATGGCACGAACAGACTCCACCAGCCAGTGGAATAGAGGGAGTTTATTGCTTCTCCAGATACAGCACAGCACAGATGTAATCCGGTTACTGGGCCAGGCCTAGGATGCCTCAACCCCCCTTGAGATGGGGGAGACCGGGCCCCTAAATCCCAGCCCTTTGCTTAGGCTGCCTCCTCCATGATTCCAGGCAGATCCTCAAACTCTCTTCCAGCCCTGCCCCCCAGCCAGGTGCTGGTCTCCGCCCTCCTTCCTTTGTCCCTTCCTGGGAGGCTGAGCCGGGTGTCTGGGTTAATCCACATTTGGGAGAGTCAGTGAGAATCTCCCATCGCAGCGCAGGGGGACCCCGGGTCTCAGACAGCCCCCCACTACACCCGACCATCGACATGTTTTGTGAGTCTATGAAGTGCTACCAGACTATTGGTTGTTTTTTCAGTTTCTCTTTTCTGGGGTGTCTGCTGGTGAGAGGCGCAGGTTTTGGAGCCACGCGCTTCGGCAGGTCTGGGAAAGGTGCCCTGAGTGTCAGAGTAACAGACAAGGTGGAACAGATTAGTTTAGCATAAGCAGGTGACCTGAAAGGGTGTGTGAATGTCTCCCTTAGATAAATCTTTACACACAGGAAGGCCGGGACAGAAAGCTGGAAAAGAAAAGAAAAGGTGGCAGAGTGTTTGCTACTGGATGGGACCCCTAATCCAACGTTAGGGGCCCTGGAGGCGTTCTGAGTTCTAGAATCATTTCAACGGTTCTGGGGTTCCCATTCTAGTCAGCAAAGAGGAGAGCGTCCGGGCTTTCCATGGGGGTGGAAAAGCAAACTCAGTAGTTCAGGCTTGATTCCTCGGACTTTTCATCAAATCTCTACATGCCGAAGGGCTGGGCTTTACGAGAGCATCTAGAAACCACCCTTGTGTGAAAGCTACTCCGGACGCTCCCCAGATGTTTGCTTCCCCTGGGGAGTCAGCCCCATCGGAGGCAGATTCTCAGAGGTGATTCCCTCTCCTGACTCAGCAAAGACTTCAAGGCTGTGTCTAGACTGGCAAGTTTTTCCGCAAAATCATCTGATTTTGTGGAAAAACTTGCCAGCGATCTACACTGGCCACTTGAATTTCCGGAAAAGCACTGACGATCTCATGTAAAATCATCAATGCTTTTCCGGAAATACTATGCTGCTCCTGTTCGAGCAAAAGTCTTTTTCCAAAAGACTTTTGTGCAAAAGGGCCAGTGTAAACAGTATAGTACTGTTTTCCGCAAAAAAGCCCCGATAGCGAAAATGGCGATCGGGGCTTTTTTTTTTTGCGGAAAACCATGTCTAGATTGGCCACGGATGCTTTTCCGCAAAAAGTGCTTTTGCGGAAAAGCATCCTGCCAATCTAGACGTGCTTTTCCGAAAATGCATTAAAAGCATTTCCGGAAAATCATGCCAGTGCAGACGTAGCCCCAGAGTAGAGAGAGTTTCCAAGCACCCAATTTCCCCCAGCAAGTGAGGGGCGTACTGGAGAATCTTCCTCTGCCTTTGGAAAGAGGAGTTTTCTCTCTTGGGCTGTGTCCAGACTCAGGGGTTTTTTCGAAAAAAGTAGCCTTTTTTCGAAAAAAAACTTCACCTGCGTCTAGACTGCAGCCACATTCTTTCGAAATTAAATCGAAAGAACGCAGCTTTTCTTTCGACGGCGGTAAACCTAATTCCACGAGGAAGAACGCCTTTTTTCGAAAGTGCTCTTTCGAAAGAAGGTGTTCTTGAAAGCAAACAGGGCTTTTTAGAAAGAGAGCATCCAGACTCACTTGCTGCTTTCTTTCGAAAAAGCGGCTTGCTTTTTCGAAAGTTCCGCGTGCAGTCTAGACACTCTCTTTCGAAAGAGGCTTGCAGTCTAGACATAGCCTTGGTCTCTGGCATGACAGGGATCTGGCTTCTGTCTCGGGGTGCGGTTAAATGTACCGAATGGCTGAAGGAGGCAGAGGCATTCTCAGGGTTGCCTGGGTGACATGACAGGGATCAAGTGCATCACCTACAGAAAACCAGGGAGAAGGAACCACATGGGAGTCAGTGCTACCATGAAGGGACTAACAATTGGATAAAGCAGCTGCTCCAGACCAAACGTACAGATTGAACCTCCAGTCCAGAACTCTGTGGTGTTAGTGATGTTAGTGAGCTGCAAGTCCACTTATCGTGGGTGTGGCCAAGTTTCGCACGGTCCCATAAAGTGTGTTTACAGCCCCCAGTCCTGGCTCTCGGGGTTCCTTGCTGCTATTTAGCTCTAATTTACCCCTATGTGTCCTCGAAGAGCCCAGCAAGCTGTAGAAGCGTGCGTCATGCTGCTAGAAAATATTGATTTCCCATGGTTCAGCAAATTCTCTGCTTTGGCCCCAGTCAGGTCTCAAGGGCACCGGACTACAGAGATTCAACCTGTACCACAAATGTGGGTATAAAATAAGTGGGAGTGGCTGGGCTCGGAGTTTGCCTTTATAAGCCGGCCTGCCCCACCCCACAACCCTCCCGCTAGCTGGAGGGACAGGAGGAGAGGCAGCTCTGCTTCTAGTCCCTGAAAACTCCCGTAATTTATTGCCACGGATGCATCCCTGTGGGCCCCTCCTCACCTTCCCCACACCACGCCGGGGAACGGCTCATTCAGAAATAAAGCTCCCGGCCACACTCGAGAACTTGGGAGCGCAATGGATAGAAATCCCCTGCTGACAAGACTGTGTCTCCTGAAGGGAAGCTGCTTCCTGGCTAGCGAGCAACCGAGGCCGGGCAGAGTTTGGTGCTAGCAGGCGCTGGGGCTCTGAGAACGGAGTTGTGTGGAGGGATGGGGCTGGAAAGCTAGGACACCCCCCAGCCCCGGCTCTCCTCCCAGCATACAAGGGACTCCCCTTGAGTAGGAACACGGGTAGCTTGGCTTTCCAGAGGAGCCGCCGCCCTGCTTTGGCGGGGAGGAGCTTCGTGAGGTGTCCCCAGCCGTGACAGTATCTCCCTTCCCCGCCTGCAGGTGCGAGAAGGTGGCTGAGGAGTGCCAGGACAACCCCTGCCGGAACGCGGGGCGCTGCATGCAGGCCGGCGGCTCTATCCACTGCATCTGCACGGGGGACTACGAGGGGGCCTTCTGCACGCAGCGGCTCGTGACCCCCGACATCGCCCCCGCCAAGTGGGGGATGGGCCCGGTGGAGATCGGCGTGATCGTCGCCGGGGTGTTGGGCCTGGTCATCCTGGTGGCGGCTTTCGCCTTCGTCCGCAAGCGCTACTGCCGCCCGGCCAAGGCTCACAAGCCGGTGGCCAGCGAGGACCCGGACCTGCTCTCCAAGAGCGAGTTCTCCAAGAGCGTGGGCGTGGCCACGCACGCCCCGCCCCCCATCGAGCTCAACGTCCTCAGCAACGGCCCGCACGGCCACCCGGCCCGGGGCACGCCGGAGCAGCGCAAGCCTGTGCCCGCCGCCGAGTTCGTCACCTTCGGCGCGGGCCACGCCCAGAAACCGCGGGGCACCATCGTGTGCAGCGTGGCCCCCCACCTCCCGGCTGCCCCACCCTCCAACGCTGACGAGTCCTTCCTCAAGAGCTCCTGGGCCAGGGAGCAGATGGGTCAGTGCTCCTCCCTCGCGCGCCCCTCCCTCCTGCCAGGGATGGGTCCCCAAGGCCGCCAGGCTTGGGAAAGGCCGTTGGCACTGGCAAGAGCCGGCGTAGTGTGGACAGGTGCTGTCCAAGCCAGTGCCACAGCTCTACCCACACAGTTCAGTGCCTCCTGCTACACCCGCAACCCTGCTAGCATCCCTCAGGCCTAACTGGCTACACCTTCACCCCTCACCACCAGCTACACCCAGCTGTCCTCCACCCGCAACCCTGCCAGCACCCCCCAGTCCTAACCTGCTGCACCTTTCACCCCTCACCACCAGCTACACCCGGCTATCCTCCACCCGCAACCCTGCCAGAACCCACCAGTCCTAACCTGCTGCACCTTTCACCCCTCACCACCAGCTACACCCGGCTATCCTCCACCCGCAACCCTGCCAGCACCCCTCGGTCCTAACCTGCTGCACCTTTCACCCCTCACCACCAGCTACACCCGGCTATCCTCCACCCGCAACCCTGCCAGCACCCCTCGGTCCTAACCTGCTGCACCTTTCACCCCCACCACCAGCTACACCTGGCTATTCCCTCCACACATAACCCTGCCAACACCCCTCACACCTGACCAGATATACCCCACAACCTCCCCATTGTCCTGCCAATACTTCGCACTCCCAACCTGCTACCCCCCTCCCACATCACCTCACCATCTACCCCCACCCACCCACCCACCCACACACACACTGCCCTGCCAATCCCCCTCACTCCTGACTGGCTACATCCTCTCACACGTGACTAGCTACCCCCCACTATCCCCTACTGCTCTGCCAACACCCCTCACTCCCGACTTGCTACACCCCTCTTTTCTACTTGGTCTCTCTTCCATTCTCTGCTCTATACCCAGGTTTGGATGGCTGGCGAGGGAGGGCAAGGGGTAGGGAGGAAGAAGGGAGGAAGAGCTCTTGGGTGGCTAGGTGTACACATAGTATACTTGATTCTGCCTCTGGCCAGGGGTCAGTGAGATGTCCTCGAGGCCCCTTCCTGCCCTGCTTGCTCTGACCCTAGGGAAGCCTGGCTGTAGACAGCTGTTAACCTGGTTCTGATTTCATTCCAGTCTACCCAGCAGAAACCACCTACTGGCCGCCCAGGTACCGACCATCGGACGTGCAGGACCATCCCCTCTACGACATCATTCAAGGCCCTCCCTTGCCTCCTCCCCCCCACGTAGACTCCGAACCAGCTGGGCTTTACGGTGGCTTTCCCTTCCCGCTGGACCAAAGCAACAAACGGGCCCCCATCCCTCCACGCTACAGCAACCAGAACTTGGAGGACTTCCTGCCAGCCGGCCCCGTGGACCTGCCGGCCTCTCAGTGCCAGAACGAATACACGGCCATCAGCTACTACCCTGCACAGCTGCTGCAGAGCGAGGGGACCTCCTGCCCCCCGGACGCCGGCTGCAAACGGGTGAGCATGCGTCTCAGCGTGGCCCAGCCGTCCTACGCGGACTGCGAGCCTGGCCTCAGGGCCCTGCCTGCCCCGCCCCCAAACTACGAGGGCTCGGACATGGTGGAAAGTGACTATGGGAGCTGCGAGGAGGTGATGTTTTAATGGGGGCGCGTGCTTGGAACAAGAAGGCAGCCGCTCGAGCTGTGACTGGAACGTGTCCAGAGGGAGACGTAACCGGGGTTTGCTCCCCTCCCGGCTGGGACGGACAACTCTCCCATGAACAGCTTCCCCGCGCACAGCCGGGCTGTAATACACCACGGACCCTTCTCCCGGCGTCCTGTACGGCGCCCCTGCTGTGCTCCAGGGAATGGCTCTCTGTGGCACTTGCCTTTGTGGTTCGTGCTCAGCGAAGGGAGTTCCCCTGGCTCCAGCAGTCAGCCATGAAGGCACCACGTCACCCTGCCCCAGGCCGGAGCCTGGCATGGGGAGAGAGGACCACAGAACTTTGGGACAATCCGTTGCCAGGGTAGCAGAAGGTGGGCCTGGATTGGTTACTCACTGTAACCCAGGGAGACGTGAGCCATGCCTCTGATGAGGGGCAGCGAGGATTCTCTTGCACCTGGCTCCAAGGACTAATGGTGGGCTAATCCTTCTCTGAGCAGAATTTTGACGACAGCCCGCCCCACCGTGCCGTCCATCCTCCGGGCTGGCGCCTCTCGTGGCCGTGAGCAAGACGCGGGAATCTAACTGTTACGTTAGTTCATGTCTGGGCTGGTCTCCCTGCAGCTGTAAAGAGCCCAGAGAAAGGTTCCTTTCTGAGGAGACACGGAGCAAAGAATTCTGCCTCTCTTACCTACCTCAGGGGCTGGAACAGTTCTTATAATGGGGGTGCTGAGAGCTCCTGAATCCAGCTGGAAAGCCTGTATATCATGGAAACCATCTCAGGCAAGGGAGTTCTACAGCACACCCCTAGTTCTAGCAGCTATCACAGGTAGCTGGAAGGAGAAGGCACAAGATATCCAGACAGGCCCAGAATTCAGAGCAGGTGTTTGATTGGACAGTTACTTCCGTCCCTTCCCATCTGGAAATCTGCCAGGCTCCATGTGCACCGCAAGTATTACCCGTTGTCCACCCACATCTACAGCAGCCCTCCTGCTGGGGGACACGGCTCCGCTGTCATCAAATGAGGGCTTGTGGGTATAGACGGGACCTTGGGGTTCTCGGGCCCAGGGACTCCTGTCTCCGAAAGGCCTACTGACAGCAGCTCCTGATGTGCAATGAACCACAGACATATGAATGCAAGTCCTGTGCGTGTGTGTGTGTCCGTGTGTATTTGTGCAGCTGTGAATATACACACCACAGCCGGGGAGGAGACTGTGCACTGGTCCCTCCCAGGTCCCCTCCCAGAGAGACACGGCGATGGAACGAGGATTTCTGAGGGGGTTCGCCTGGCTCGCGGAACGGATGGTTTCTCTGGGAGTTTTTCATCTTTGGTTGTGTGCTTGGTTTCTGAACGCAATTAAAAAGAGAGGAGGGTTTTATTATTATTATTTTAGTGGAAAATGAACTGGGGCTTCTTTGTCAACGGCAGGCAGCTGCCCGGCTCTGCAGAGAGAGAGGCATGGGGTGCACAATTCGGAGCTGGATGCCCTACATTCCAGGTGCCATCAGCGTCTGTCTCTTAATTCACCCCTTTCTAAAAGACAAGAGGCCCCCTGCAAATGTTGGCGCGGGCGCTGTTTCAGATTCAAACACCCTCCAGGTCTGGAGGTCTTTGGATCCACGGATTTGGGCCCCGGCTTTAGATCCAAGACAATGAGGGCAGGGGAGTTGGGAGCAGCCTGCCCTAGGCTCAGGAACAAAACTCCAGATTCCCTGCATGTCTTCCTAGCGATGGGCTGGAGAGGTCCCAGTTGTACGAGGGGAGTGGCCAGGACTCACGCCCTTGGCAAACCCCCACTTCAGAGCAGAGCGATTTTCCAGGAAATGAGCAATTTCAGACAAGACTCCCCTTTCATTTCACTCACCCAGCGCCGTCCATCGGGCTTATGGGGCCCTAGACAGTACTGTACTGGTAAACTAGCGCCCCATGCCCGATGGCAGCCCAGGATGGGGAATGACGATTTTTGTTAGAGGTGCGATTTTATTATCTTCAGCAACACACTAATGAAATCGGTGAAAGCAAATTGTGAGCCAAGATCCTGTCAACTCCCCCCATAAAATCAGAAATAGGCTTGGAGCTGGCAAATGCCTGTGAAAAGGCTCCATTCCCGCTCGAATGGCTCTTTCCCAGGTCAGTGTCTGCTCATCGCGCTGGCTGGTTTTTCCCTTCTATGTGAACTAGCTCCTCTCCGGAGGAAGCAGAGCTACACACCCGGGGTAGGGTTCTATGCCTGGCTCCTGAGGCGTTTTGTGACCTTTTCGCAGGGCTGCCAGATTCCTCCGCTCTCTGGCCAGGTTGGGCTTTTCCTACCATGGTTACTACCGTGACCTGCCTGCAAAGCCAGGGCACGTGATGTGAGAGCCGGGCGCGCCCCGTGCGACCCATCCCAGCACTGCTGCGGCGCCGTCGGCCAATCCCACACATTGTAGGGACGCCTGCGCAGGGAAGCAAAACTGCCCCGTCCCAGGAGACCGGCTTGGCTCTGACAATCGTGCGGCCCGTTGAGATGAAGGAGGGACACTCGTGCGGCCACTCACTAGCCTAGGCAGCCCCTCCCGGCCTTCCATCCTGTCAGTGACCATTGGTCACCACCGAAGCGCGTTATTCCCTCTATCGCAACGGCAACCAAAGGGTTGGACTGGAAACATCCGCAGTGGCGCGCTGGGGCAGTGGCGCTGGGGGGTGTCCCTCAAGCCAGCCAGGAAGCGTGTGCAGAAACGTGCACCAGAGCCCTGGCAGACTGCGAGGACGGGAAGGTGAACTCCCACCCCAGGCTCCTGTGGGGCCCCCTGCGGAGTTAGTGGGTGCCGGGCCCGGCCGGGGCGGGTCTGCATGGATGGAGGGAGACCATCTGGGCCCACACTGCAGCAGGAGTAAGGTCTCTGGTGCCGTGAAAACCAAACCCGCCTGATGCGCTTCCCGGATTCCCGCAAACGGCTGTTTTTTTGGGGGCTTCCCTGTCCAGAAGGCCTGGCTCAGATGTGGGTCACCACAAGCAGGCAGACCAGCAGGACGAGGGGGGAAGGGCTCCTCGCTGCGCCCCTAGGCAGCACAACAGGTTTGGGGTGGTGTGAGCCGGCCCTGCAGCCCCATGGGATTGCCTCAGCTGCAGGAGAACACCCCCGGGGGACGCGACCGCCAGGAACAGCGACGCTGAGACTTACGAACGGCTCCACCCAGCGTCCAGCCCCCTCCGGAGCGCTCTAGAGCCTGTGGCATGGCTGAGGGGTGCCAGTTCTCAGCTCCCCACCCAAAGGGGCAGGACTTCCCGGAACCTGGGTCACATGTGGGGGGGGGGGCAGGGCAGGGATGTCAGCTCAAAATCGCCACCAGGGGGAACAGTCCCCCCCGGGGGTGAGCACACGCACAGGAGGGCAGAGTGTGGGGCTGGGAGGTGCCCCATCCTCTACCCCCCCCAGGTTAGTCTGCCAATCACCCATTCCCAGTGCCCCTCTGTCCACTCCCTCACCTCAGCCCCCACTCCCTCCCCCGATCCCTCTGCCCCACTGGGAAGAAGCCATGTGTCTACATTTTCCACCCAAAGCCACAGATTACATTCCCCCCCAAAATAAAATGGCCAAGCCTGACTCACCAATGGCAGCATTCCCCAGCCACTCCCTCCCAAACGTCGTTTGTCTTGGATACGGGAGGGGGGTTGGGATCAATGTACCTGTAGCTACGTTAACAGAAGCGTGAATTCGCAGCCAGACACCTCAAGGCGGTTTGGGTCTCATCCACTCACCAGTGCCTCACTGTACCAGTACATGGCAACAGACGGAAAGCAGTTGTGGGGGGATGGACTGTAACTTGGGAACCCCTCAGTCAAATAAGCCCCAAGTTGGCAAGCCAACCCTACGGCACATCCCCATGAAGCACACCAAATTTCAAAGCCACCCGCCTCCCCATTCCGACGGTAGAGTAGCCCTGACAAGCGGCAAGTTATAAAGCAGAAGGTGTGCCGGGTATAGGCGTTCTCAGGCTAGGTTCCTGTGTTTACACATCTGTGCAGGAAGGAGGGGACGTTTTCTCAAGTACTTTTCTCAGTTTGGGTCCCCCAAAGATTTAGGGGGTCTCCACACACCCCACTGGCAAAACTCAACAGCTTGAGACCTTTGGGACCCGCATCGTATCCATAGTTTGATCTCTCGCTCTGCACAAGCAAAACCCCAAAACCCCACCAGCGGAGGGCAACCAAAATGATTAGGGGCTGGAGCATATGACCTACGAGGAGAGGCTGAGGGAGTTGGGTCTGTTTAGTCTGCAGAAGAGAAGAGTGAGGGGAGATTTGAGAGCAGCCTTCAACTTCCTGAAGGGAGGTTCCAAAGAGGATGGAGAGAGGCTGTTCTCAGTAGTGATGGTTGGCAGAACAAGGAGCAATGTCTCAAGTTGCGGTGGGAGAGGTCCAGGTTGGATATTAGGAAAAACAATTTCACTAGGAGGGTGATGAAGCGCTGGGCTGGTTCCCTAGGGAAGTAGTGGAGTCTCCATCCCTAGAGGTGTTTAAGTCTCGGCTTGACAAAGCCCTGGCCGGGTTGATTTAGTCGGGATTGGTCCTGCCTAGAGCAGGGGGCTGGACTTGATGACCTTCTGAGGTCTCTTCCAGCTCTATGGTTCTATGATTCATGTAGCCAGCGCTTCCCGGTACAGAGAGGAGACACTGAATTGTATCAGAGTCAGGTCTGAATGAGTCACACGGGGCAGGGGCAGAGGGGGCTGAAGGAGATGGTCTTGGTAGGAAAAAATCAAAGTACCCCCCCTTTCCATCCCCTCAGCGTGTTGAAAATGGGCTTGGTGTGGGGGTGGACAGCCACTTTCGTTCCTCCCTTTCTGAAAGGCCAGGCAAGAGAAGTTCAGCGTGAGAGACCAGCCTGCCCCTTCCCGAGGGAGGGACTCTTGAAGTAGGGGGGGAGGGGAGGAATTCTCTGTTCTTCAAAAAGATTCCCTTCCGGGGCCTTCCCAGAATGGTCTGAGAGGAGAACGGGGGTCGTCCGTGTCCCCCACCAACACCAGAACGAAGGGAGGTTCTAGCCACAAGGTCCATGGGCTCTGGGGGCTGTTTGAGGGGCAGATGTCCCTAGATCCCGATGGGCAAGTTCCCATTGTGCAGAGCCGAGGTCGAGGCTGCATTCACTCTTACCGGCTTGGGCATGGAAGAGGCAGTGGGGCAGGCCTCCAGTGGCCCTATCTCCAGCCCTTCCACCACACAGAATGTCTGCCTAACAAAGGCCACGTGGCAGGGATCCAGAAGAGGGGACCCTATTTCCCGGAGGTGGCCGACCCCAAAGCCAGAGGGCAGCCAAGCGGGCAGGGTCCTTTCTGCACATCGATCCTGCTTTGGGATTGTTCCCTCTGCCTGTGAAGGCCCTGAAGCTCCATCACCTTCAGCGAGGGTCTGCAGAGGGTGGCCACGGTGACGGGACCCCCAAAACGCAGGAGAAATGGTTCAATGCTGGACGTTCAGAAAGGGATGGGGGGAGGGGCTCCTCGTGGATCACAAGCTAAGTCTGAGTCACAGTGTGACACTGTTGGGGGGGGGAGGGAAAGCAAACATCATTCCGGGTGGCATTCACAGCAGTGTTGTGAGCAAGACACGAGAGGCGATTCTTCCGCTCTATGCTGCGCTGATTAGGCTTCAGCTGGAGTTGTGTGTCCAGTTCTGGGCAGCACATTTCAGGAAAGAGGTGGAGAAGTTGGAGAAAGTCCAGAGAAAAGCAACTAAACTGGTCTAGAAAACCTGGCGGAGGGAGACTCTGGCACAGTGCTGGGGGGGAGGGAGGGGGAAGCCTGCTTTGGCAGTGTGGTGTGGAAGTTGGCCCTGGCTAGAAGAGCAGAGAGAGGGAGAAACTGGTGGAAGAGAACAAGAGCAGCCATATTGGGTCAGACCAAAGGTCCATCTAGCCCAGTGTCCTGTCTGCTGACAGTGGCCAATGCCAGATGCTCCAGAGGGAGTGAATCAAACAGGCAATGATCAAGCAATCTCTCTACTGCCATCCATCTCCACCCTCTGACAAACAGAGGCCAGGTACACCATCCCTACCCATCCTGGCTAATAAGCATTGATGGACCTAATCTGCATGAATTTGGCTGGTTCTTTTTTGAATCCTGTTAATGTCCTGGTCTTCACAACATCCCCTGGCAAGGAGTTCCACAGGTTGACTGTGCCCACATTTAGAAAAACTTCCTTGTGTTTGTTTTAAACCTGCTACCCATTCATTTCATTGAGTGGCCCCTAGTTCTTACCTTATGGGAACAAATACACAACTTTTCCTTATTCACTTTCTCCATAGCTTTCATAGACCTCTGTCATATCCCCCCAGTCTCCTCTTTTCTAAGCTGAAAAGTTCCCAGTCTTTTTAATCTCGTTTCATATGGCACCCAGTCCAAACCTCTCATCATTTTTATGGCCCTTTTCTGAACTTTTTCCAATGCTGAGAGATCTTTTTTTGAGAGGAGGAGACCACATCTCCACACAGGATTCAAGATGTGGGCGTCCCATGGTTCTATATAGAGGAGATCAGATATTCTCTCTCTTATTCTCTATCCCTTTTTTAAGGATTCTTAACATCGGGTTAGTTTTTTTGGACAGCTGCTGCACACAGAGTGGATGTTTTCAGAGAACTCACCACAAGGACTCCAAGAGCAACCTGAGGATCCTGGGGCGGGGTTTCTCTGACCAAGCCGCCAGGCTGGCACCGACAGGGTGGAGGTAAAGTGGAGGCCCCACAAGGTGCCAGAGCCAGGTAGCCTGCCTGGGAGGGCAGAGCGCTGGGACAAGTTGGTGCCATGGCTCCTTCCTTCCCCCGCATCCTGCGCGCCCCCTGCGCTTGGGGATGCTTGGCTTGTCTGGCGCGCCCCCTGCGCTTGGGGATGCTTGGCTTGTCTGGCGCGCCCCCTGCGCTTGGGGATGCTTGGCTTGTCTGGCGCGCCCCCTGCGCTTAGGGATGCTTGGCTTGTCTGGCGCGCCCCCTGCGCTTGGGGATGCTTGGCTTGTCTGGCGCGCCCCCTGCGCTTGGGGATGCTTGGCTTATCTGGCAGCGCCGCTGCTCCCGGCCCCGGGCAGGGAGGAGTTAACAGTCCCTCGCCGGAGCGAGCGGCGCTCGGAGAAGGGCAGGTTAGCCTATAAATGCGCCAAGGAGCCGAGGCGGCAGCGGAGGCTGCTTCGGAGAGACTGGGGGGGCACGGGGCTCCGCTGGCCCGGAGCGGCAGGTCTGAGCGCTCCCCCTGCGGCTGGGAGAGCGGATGGAGGGGCCGAGGCCAAAGAGCGAACAGTCACCAGGCGCCGCGGCGAGCAAGAAGGGGAAGCGGAGGCGCACGGCAGCGCTCAGGCGGGGGAAACGCAGCGCACGGGCAGCCTGACGCACGGCTCGGGGCGCACGGGGCCGGTCCTGCCGCGGGCTGCAAAGTTTCTCCCCGCCCCTGGGGAAGGGGAGCGCGAGCCCCGGCTGCCCAGGGACGGAGCTGAATGGAGCCCCTGGGATGAACCGGCTGGGAAGCGCATTTGCGAGGCTGGAGCGGCGCCCGGGGTCCCCCGGGACCGGGCGCTCGGCCCTCAGAGCGCGCCGCTGGGAAGGAGGCGCCTCCTCGCGCTGAGCTGGGAGCTGCTCCCAGCTCCGAGCGCTGCCCGTGGGGGCTCCCCAGCCAGCGCCACAGAGCCCCCTTGACGTGGGTGGGGAGCAGCCCTCGTGCGCCCCACGGAGCAGCCCCAGCGCTGGGGAGAGGGGGACACGCGTGAGCGCAATTCGCAGCTCCCCTCCCCAGTGCGAATCCCGGGAGGAAGGCGAGAGAAAAGTGACCCTGTTCCCCCGGAGGAGGGAGAGAGCCAACTTCTAAGAACCTGCCCCTCCAGGGGCCCCTTCGCCATGCCTGGTGCTTTGAGTGGCCACACCCACCCCTTGGCTTCCTGGAGCTCTGACCTCTTGGCCTCTGGCGGATTTGAACCTGGGACCTCTGGTGCTAGGCACCTCTACCGTTGAGCTAAAAGCCAGCTGCTCATCACCCCGGCTGTAGAGGTCTCTGGTTCTTAACTAAGTGCCGCTGTATGGGACAGTGACCCACACTAGGTGTGTGGGTTACATAAGCTGCTATCCCTGCCGCTGAGGCCTCTGCTCTGTTCCGCCCTGCCTGGCAGGGTAGATGCCAGAGGATGGAGGAGGCCGGTCCTCTGCTGAAGAACCTGTCTGCTGGCTCGGGAAGGCAGGACGGGCTTTACCCCTCCGGGATGGTGACCACGCTGGCTGTCATCCTCATCGTCACCATCGCGGTGGACATCCTGGGCAACCTCCTGGTGATCCTCTCCGTCTTCAGGAACAAGAACCTGAGAAAAGCAGGTACTGGCCTTGCTAGGACGCGGGGGACCTGGCAGGAGCAGCTCTTCGCTCTCCGCAGGGCTCAGGGCCAGCTGCATCCCAGAGCTAGCAGGATCCACTTGCGTGTGGGGCTGCAGGGTGTGGGGCTGCCTAGGAGGGTAAAGTTCTCCCATCCTACCCAGCTGGGGTTCCAGGCACGTTTCTAGTAGTGGCTGCAAACCAGGCCCTGGAAAGGCGAGTCCCCCAGGCTCCCCAGGGGAAATGCCACTGTCCACACAGATCCAGGTCGCTGGGTCCTGACTTCCACACCCAAGACACATTGCACCTGGGCCACCTAGGCTAGTGAGTAGGCCTCCTCCATCTCAGTGAGCTGCAAGATTGTCGAACCAAGCCAGTCTCCGGGAATAGAGACATTTTGCTCCCTGCACTTGCGTCCCTAGAGTTTGCGGGGTGTGCCGATTGCACGCACGCAGAGCGCTGCTACGGCTCAGAGGGAGCGTGCGGCTCTCTCAGCCAGCGCTGCGTGCAGCCAGCCGGCGCCTCACTTCGCGTGCCCTGGCTTTACGTGCCTGTCACAACAGTTATACCGGTGGGGAAAAAACCTATGTGAATGGAAACCAGCAGAATCCGGGGGCCCTGCACATGGCCAATGGCAAACAAAATGCCTGGCGAGCCGCACACCGAACCTCGATGGGCCACAGGATGCCCCCCACTGGCTTATAGAGCCACGGCCGAGACTTTCCAAAGTGACTAGTGATTTTGGCCACTTGCCTTGGAACGCCCTAAAAAAGGGCCCAATTGTTCAGAATGTGGGGACTCGGTGCTTTTGAAAGCCCCTTTGAAGGTGTCTCAGCTGGGGGCAGCCTCAAAACTGAAACACCCCAAATCACTTGTCACTTCTGAAAACCTTGACCCCAATTCCCCCAGCTGGCTTCAGCGCTCATCACCCTCCTCTCCAGGGGAATTCTGGCCAACTTCCCTGTGGGGTTTGGAGTCTTTCTTAGCTCAGTGATGGTGTTTGGAGGACTGCCCCTGCGAGCTTCTCGGAGGCTTTTGTAAAGTGCCAGGGGAGAACAGGGCACAAAATGAATGGTACGAATTAAACAGCTATCTCCCATTTGCACAGGCTGATACAGGCAGCAGCTACAATTCAGCTGTTTTGAGTTGTGGTCTGCTCTGTGCACTATGAAAGTTATCAGAAATTCACAGCTTTAGGCTGTTTCTACTGTAACACAGCAGAGACTTTTGCTGGCAAATGAAATTTAATGTGGATAAATGTAAAATAATGCACATTGGAAAAAATAACCCCAACTGTACATATAATATGATGGGGGCTAATTTCGCTACAGCTAATCAGGAAAGAGATCTTGGCGTCATCATGGATAGTTCTTTGAAGATGTCCACGCAGTTTGCAGCAGTAGTCAAAAAAGCAAACAGGATGTTAGGAATCATTAAAAAAGGAATAGAGAATAGGACGGAGAATATCTTATTGCCCTTGTATAAATCCATGGTACGCCCACATCTTGAGAACTGTGTACAGATGTGGTCTCCTCAACTCAAAAGATACACTGGCATTAGAAAAGGTTCAGAGAAGGGCAACTAAAATGATGAGGGGTTTGGAACGGGTCCCATTTGAGGAGAGATTAAAGAGACTGGGACTTTGCAGCTTGGAAAAGAGGAGACGAAGGGGGGATATGATAGAGGTCTATAAAATCATGAGTGGTGGGGAGAAAGTGAATAAGGAAAAGTTATTTACTTGTTCCCATAATATAAGAACTAGGGGCCAACAAATGAAATGAATGGGCAGCAGGTTTAAAACAAATAAAAGGAAGTTCTTCTTCACACCGCGCATAGTCAACCTGTGGAACTCCTTGCTTGAGGAGGTTGTGAAGGGTAGGACTATAACAGGGTTTAAAAGAGAACTGGATACATTCATGGAGGTTAAGTCCATTAATGGCTATTAACCAGGACTGGTAAGGAAAGGTGTCCCCAGCCTCTGTTTGTCAGAGGGTGGAGATGGATGGCAGGAGAGAGATCGCTTGATCATTACCTGTTTGATTCACTCCCTCTGAGGCATCTGGCATTGGCCACTGTCGGCAGACAGGCTACTGGGCTGGATGGACCTTTGGTCTGACCCAGTGTGGCCATTCTTATGTTCTTATCTTACGCTTTGCTTGCAAGCCCTGCAAAGCTCTTCTTATCAGAGGAACCTCATGATATATAAGTCTATAAGGAGCCACAGGACTACTCATTGGTTTTAAAGTTTCCGACTAACACCTCTGAGCCTTTTAAACGCAGCTAGAAGGTTTTTCGTGTTCCCTGGCCTGTAGTAAACCCAGGTTTCAAGCCAAGGTCTTGGAGGCTAATTATTAGTGATCATCTCTGGAAAGCACATCAGTCGTGTCACGTAAGAGTCATGGGTCCGGCTGCAGCACTGGATCCCAAAGCATTTTACAAATAGCAGCTCACTGAGTCTGACCCACAATGCCCAAAGGAAATGGTTGTAAGTTGGGGAAACTGAGGCACAACAAGGGCATCTGCTAGGTTTGGGGGGGTCTAACAGGAGACAGAGTGGGCCTGATTTACAGAGGTGCTAAGTAGCCACAAACCCCAGTGACCTCTATGGGGTCACTGGCCATGCCTCTTAGAGCAGGCTGCCTTTTCCCCACCCCCAGAATGGAGGGACCACAGGGCAGCCACTTTCGAAATCTCGGGTCTGCAAGACAAAAGCCAGGAGTGGAACCCAGGCGCCCAGTCCTGTTCTATGACGGCTGGCCATGCCTCCATTTCTAGGGGCCACCCCCTGGTCGCTCCCTCGCTGTGCAGGGCCAATGGGGTCCTTTGGACTTCCCGCTCTTTGCATCGGGATGCCCTGCTCCAGGGCGACAGAACTGCATTGGCATGACCAATCCCGCAAGGGCAGAGAGCCTGCCCAAGGTCAGTCCGCTATGCCAGCATTGGAGCACAGGCGGTGTCCGGGGACGGACCCCCAGCGTCCTGGCATTCGGACTTCACTGCAGGGAAAAGCCGAAAGGGAGGAGGGGCTAGGAGAGCAGACAGAGGACTCCGATAGACTCCTGCGCCCCTGCCCGGCCCTTCGGGGGGAAGCTCCTAAGCGCTGCTTCGCGTCTGCTGCCTGTACAGTCGCGGCCTAACTGCTAAGCCCATAGCCGGGCCGGAGCGGTGCCATCGAGAGCCAGGTTTGATCTGGCCCTGCAGAGCCGAGACACCTCAAAAGGAGGCCGAGAAGCGCAAAGGCAGGACCATGGCTGTCAGCACAGGCGGACGGATTTTAAACTCTAGAGCCCATCCTAGCAGACGAGCGTCTCCAACCCCCTACCCCGGGCAGGAGTGGCCAGTTCCACAGCCCTGCTGGAGCAGAGCCAGGCTAGGGCCACGGAGCGCAGCCAGCTCCAACGGAGCCGGTGCATTCAACGCAGCGGCTCCCATCTGCGTCGGCCTCGGCTACGCGCCTTGGCTGTGTTTGCTCTCCCCGGAGACGTGGTGTAAAGCCCTGGCCTGCGCTCTCGGTCGCAAGCAGGGCAGGGGCCAAGCCGAGAACAGGATGAGGGAGGGAGGGGACAAATCTAGTCAGCCTTGGAAGCTCCCTGCCTCTTCCCTCCCGCAGTTCCATGGCCCTTTCTGCCTTTCACCCGAGGCCGAATTCTCAGCACCACCCCTTCCCGTTCCCCCAAAGCTGCTCCAAAGAGGGAAAAATCCCCCATCTCTCCTCAGGGGAAGGAAGAAAAATCCCCTACGTGAAAAAACACTGAGGAGCTAGGGCAGGGTGGGCAATCATTCTTTTACCAACGGCCACTTCAGACATTTGTGAAGTGCTCCAGAAGGGGCGGGGCCTCCGGTTGAAGGGGCGGGGCCTCACGTTGAAGGGGCGGGGCCTCACGTTGAAGGGGCGGGGCCAGGATACTTCCCTGCTTCCCCACCCACAGGCTATGATTGCTCTGGTTGTGGGGGAGCACGTGAAGTCTTTGCTCCTTCCCCTAAGTTTCCCCTAGGTGCCCATGCCCTGGGGGTGGGAGACTTTGTGTGCTCCCCCTTCTGCTCCCAGGCCAATCAGGTCTGGGGGAGCACGTGAAGTCTCCTCCCATCCTGCCAGGAGCAGGTGGTGCTTGTAAGCGCCGCACACTCCCCAGGCAGATTGGGAGTCCTCTTTCTCCTCTTTGGGGGTGTGAATTCCCATCAGCTCTGCAGAGAGCACTTCCCTGCAGGCCAAAGAACTGCAACACAGCCCTCCGGCTTCCCTTCCCCGGGGCAGCAGCGCCGCTCGCTCGGCGGAAGTGGGCGCCGGGGGATTTCACGAATCCAGGGGGAGGTCCAAGTCAAAACGCTGCCCGCAAAGGCAGTCTGGCGCTGGGAGTGTCGCAGCTCATGCCGATGGAGAGTCTGCATCTCAGACTTGGCCCAAAGTTCTCTTACTTCAATGGAAATGAGCGAGTCGCGATTACTCACAAGAGTCCGTACCCAGGGAGGCCCAGGGTAGATGCCCGGCTCTCCCACAGATGTTTTGTGCAACTTTGGGCAAATCACTCCCTGCCCAATTTTCAAAAGTGGGTTTCATTTTTGAAAAAAAAAAATTTTTTTTGCCACTAGCCCATCTGGACCTCAGCCCCTACCTGTACTAATAGCACCGCCCTGCCTCCTAAGGGCGTGGGAGGAGAAATCTATTAGATGGATACTCAACGGCAATATAATTTAAATAGCGGAAGGCTCCCGTTAGGGAGTCAAGGATCCATTGTGCTAGAGGTGGTACAAACAGAATAAGATGGTTTCTGCCCCAGAGCGCCACACATTTAAGATAGTGACAAGAAGACGCCATAAGAACTAGGGGTCACCACATGAAATTAATAGGTAGCAGGTTTAAAACAAACACAAGGAAGTTTTTCTTCACGCAGCGCACAGCCAACCTGTGGAACTCCTTGCCAGAGGATGTTGTGAAGGCCAGGACTTTAACAGGGTTCCAAAAAGAGTTAGATTAATTCATGGAGGACAGGTCCATCCATGGCTACAAGCCAGGATGGGTAGGAATGGTGTCTCTAGCCTCTGTCAGAAGTTGGCAATGGATGACAGGAGAGGGATCACATGTTGATTCCCTGTTTCTGTTCACTCCCTCCAGGGCATCTGGCATTGGCCACTGTCGGCAGACAGGATACTGGGCTAGATGGAGCTTTGCTCTGACCCAGTGTGGCCGTTCTTATGTTCTTAAGGGGATAAACAGACGAATAGGGATGGGGGCACAAGGCAGCAGTGAAAAGACGTGGTCGTGATAGTTAAAGTGGCCCTAGAGTGATGCATGAGCCAGAAGAAAATCCAGCTCCCTCCCCCAGAGCCGCCCCTGCCATGCAAAGAGAAGTAACAAGACCGTAAAGCAAGCGGAGGCCTGTGGAACAGGCACAGGAACCGATCTATTTTGCAAGGAGGTCTTGGTTTCCTGGACATTGTTGCATTCCCATCCTGGGTTCTTCTAACGGGGTTTTTTCTGTGTGTGCTACCCTCCCCAGGCAATGCCTTTGTGGTGAGCTTGGCCGTTGCAGACTTGCTCGTGGCTTTTTACCCCTACCCCCTCGTCCTGATGGCGATTTTCCACGACGGCTGGGTGATGGGGAACCTTCACTGCCAGGTCAGCGGCTTCCTGATGGGCATCAGCGTGATCGGCTCCATCTTCAACATCACGGGCATCGCCATCAACCGCTACTGCTACATCTGCCACAGCCTGAAGTACCACAAGCTGTTCTCGGGCACCAACACCGTGTGCTACGTGGGGCTGGTCTGGGCGCTCACCTTGCTGGCCATCGTGCCCAACCTCTTTGTGGGGTCCCTGCAGTACGACCCGCGGGTGTACTCCTGCACTTTCGCCCAGTCCGTCAGCACCCTCTACACCATCGCCGTGGTGGTGATCCACTTCTTCCTGCCCATCACCATCGTCAGCTACTGCTACCTGAAGATCTGGGTGCTGGTCCTCCAGGTGCGCCGGAGGGTCAAGCCGGACCTGCAGCCGAGAATCAAGTCTCACGATTTCTGGAACTTCCTGACCATGTTCATGGTCTTTGTGCTCTTTGCTGTGTGCTGGGCGCCGTTAAACTTCATCGGCTTCGCCGTGGCGCTCGAGCCCACGCTGGGATCTTCCATACCCGAATGGCTCTTCACCGCCAGCTACTTCATGGCCTACTTCAACAGCTGTCTGAACGCTGTGGTGTATGGGGCCATGAACCGCAACTTCAGGAAAGAGTACAAGAGAATCATCCTGACTCTGTTGCAACTGGCTTACCGGAGTGAGGGTGACTAAAACCAGAGCACTGAGCCGGGAGGGACGAGGCGGTCAGATTTGACAGCGTTTACACTCGGCCCCTGCTGCCCTTTTCGGAACAGTGACGCTCCGCGGAGGACACAGCTCCATACATAAGCTGTCTGTAACAAGAACACAGCTCACCTTGCAACCGGCTGTCCTCTTAGACTGGCAGGAGGTTCGCAAACAGCCCCTCCTCCCATGGCGTGGTCTCCCCGGCGTCAGTTGGTAGCTGTGCTGAAAACACCCAGGGCCATGTGATTCACAGTGAATCATTTATTCAGCGAACTGTCCACGAGCATCTCCGAAAGTTCTCTAATTTGCCTGTTATTCACCAACTAATTCTCTGTATCTCCAAAATGTTTGAGAGCAGCTGGCTGAGTGTTGGATACCCAAAATTCAGCCGGTTTTGTCTGGACCCATGGAATAGCTGCTGTTCTGTGATTGGATGACGTTTCCTGTGCGAACCCTCACCTCTGTCATTTAGGATCCGTCTTCCCTAAATCGTCTCCAATAGCCACTCTTTGTTATAGCAGCAAACTTGTGTTGGCGACAAGGTTACCCCAGAAGGAAAGCAGAAGGGGGTGCTGACTTAGCCAATGGGGATTCAGTGTGTTTGTGGTGTGGCCGCGGGGTGGGGAGTCAGACGGGACTGTCAGCCAGTAGGGAGAACAGAAGGTTTATTAGTTGACAGGGACATGGCGTAGAACAGACTTGTCAGCACAAAAACCAGAAGCAATCAGCACCGTCCATCTTGGGAAGGGGAGGTTCAGAGCCAAGGGCCCCGATTCACCATCCTAAGCCAGCGAGACTCACTCACACACACCCAGCAACCCAGTTCCCTCTGTAGCCAGCCCCGCCTCTGGCCTTCATCCAGCTTTCCAGATAAAAGGTGTCACCTGGTTACACCTCCCTCCCAGGCTCAGGTTACACAAAGCATCCACCTTTGTGTACAGGCAGGAGGCTGTCACACAGAAATTCCCATCCCCATCTAGCTATTGGTGGAGTGCCCTGAGAAACTGAGGCACACACAACGGGATTACTACACGACAGCAGAAATCCTATGTAACCCAACAAAGAGAACAGAGCGAATCCAATCCCCACTTCTTCACGAACGGTGGGGTTTTCCAGAAACTCTCGAAGGAGACAGATGCCTCCAAAAGTCCCAGCTTCTGTGAAAATACACAAAAATGGTGGCATGTTGTAAGTCCCACGATTCCCTTGAATGAGCTGAGGTGGCGAAAGGAAAACCTGTCACCAGACGCCTTAAATCCACATCCGAAGACGACAATCATCAGCCGGACGTGGCTGCTTCTCCACTGAAAAACCATCGCAGCGGGAAGGCGAAACCACCAAAACGAGGCTGCATCTCGGCGTCTGAAGATAAATCCACAAGGACAAGTCCTGTGCCAATGCCAGCGGCTCAGAGAGAGTGTTACCCCAGAAAGACATTGCACCTCGAGTGAGACCAAGCCTGCAGGCGCCTGACGAGCTATTTAGAGCGCACGGGTGAAGATTGTTCCCATGCGGAGAGGAAACCAATTTCTCTCGTTGGGTATTTAATTCAAGAGATAATTTGGCCTAGAGCAGCGGTTTGCAAACTATGGGTCGTGACCCAGCACCGGGTCATGGAATGTCGGGCTGTGACGGCGCGTTGGGGGTCCCCCGTCTCCTGCACCCCGAAATGGCACAAACAGACTGCACCAGCCAGTGGAATTGAGGGTGGTTTATTGCTCCTCCAGGATACAGCATAGCACAGATGTAATCTGGTTACAGGAACTGGGGCTCAGAGGCCTCAGTGCTCCCCTTGAGATAGGGGAATCCCAGCCCCCTCCCCAGCTCCTTCTCCCCTGCTTTCCAGACAGGAACTAACTCTACCTCTCCCAGCCCTGCCCCCAGCCAGGGCAGCATTCCACCTCCCTTTGTTTCTCCCCATGGGGGGTAGGCTGGTTCAACCGGTATGGTACCTTTGCATAATAAGGTTTTCCCTGATGGGTCTTGCTCCAGACAGCAGAGGTCACCACAGCCCAGCAAGTACCCCCACGACGTCACACAGGCCCTGGGTCTCGTGGCTGCAGGGGGGGAAGGTGAGCAGCAGGGGGCGCTAAGGCAGCTCCCTGCCTGGCCTGGCACCGCAGACTGCGCTGCACCCCAGAAGCGGCCGGCAGCAGGCCCCCTCCTGGGTGTGTGTGTGGGAGAGCGCACAGGGCTCCGTGCACTGCCCCTGCCCTGAGCGCTAGCTCCGCACTCGATTGGCTGGGAACCTGCTGCGGCTGCTTCTGCAGGAGCCAGGAGAGGCAGGAAGCTGCCTTAGTCCCCCCGCTGCACTGCTGCCCAGGTAAGCCTCTCCTGCCCCACCCAACACCAGAGCCCCCTCCCACACCCCAAAGCTCCTCCTCCGCCCCACCCCAGAGCCCGCATTCCCGTCAAATTATGTTGGGTCGCAGCATCCATACTTTTCTTCAACTGGGTCACGAGAAAAAAAAACATTTAAAAACCACTGGCCTAGAGGAAAGAGAGTTGGGCCCAGACCTTTAAGGTATTTAGGATTCTAACTTCCATTCATTTCAGAAGAGGACTTGGGCCTCTGTCCCGCGTGGCCCTGATCGGCAGTGGTTCTGTGGACGTGCATTGGACAGATTGTGGGACAGAGATGTGAATAAGGAGGGGTAGCTTAGTGGTTTGAGCATTCGCCTGCTACACACAGGGTGGTGAGTTCTATCCCTGAGGGGGTCATTTAGGGATCTGGGGCAAATCTTGTCAGGGATGGTATTTGGTCCTGCTGTGCAGGTAGGGGACTGGACTAGATGATCTCTCAAGGTCCTGTCCAGCTCTATGAGATCTACACTATCTCCATATATTGAAGGAAGATGGAGCCACCACTTAGATTTTTCAGCAAGTCAGACCAGCCATAAGAAAATCATTCCCTGGTCTTCCTTGCATACGCAACACCTAACCCATGTTGCAGGCTATTTTCCTTTGATCCCTGGAGATGTTCTGGTCTGGTAACCTCGGCATGTAAAGTATAAGTTGGCTTTTGTGTATGGCCATTAAGGAAGACATGAAAATATGTTTTAAATCAGTGATACTCAGACTGAGCCTCAAAGGGCTCTTTCATGGATGGTCGATGGCTCTTTGCAGCACATGATATCATAGAAAATACTAGGACTGGAAGGGACCTCGAGAGGTCATCGAGTCCAGTCCGCTGCCCTCATGGCAGGACCAAGTACTGACTAGACCATCCCTGATAGACATTTATCTAACCTGCTCTTAAATATCTCCAGAGACGGGGATTCCCCAACCTCCCTGGGCAATTTATTCCAGTGTTTGACTACCCTGACAGTTAGGAACTTTTTCCTAATGTCCAACCTAAACCTCCCTTGCTGCAATTTAATCCCATTGCTTCTTGTTCTATCCTCAGAGGCCAAGATGAACAAGTTTTCTCCCTTCTCCTTATGACACCCTTTTAGATACCTGAAAACGGCTATCACGTCGCCCCTCAATCTTCTCTTTTCTAAACTAAACAAACCCAATTCTTTCAGCCTTCCTTGATAGGGCATGTTCTCTAGACCTTTAATCATTCTTGTTGCTCTTCTCTGGACCCTCTCCAATTTCTCCATTTTTTATTAAAGCGCCGTGTGAGTTAATTATTACTCAAAGTTATTAACCAATCTGGATGCTTTTAACCAATTGTAGTTTATAAAATAATACCAGCTGGTCAGTAATTTTGCTGTGAGAATGATATGCACACACACTAAATCTTGTCCCTGTCACACTGTTTAAATATGAATCAATAGTAAATGAAACAATGAATTCACACGGAAGTAGCCCCTTTGGGTAATGTCGATTGCTAATTTGGCTCCTGAACCACTGTGGTCTGAGTATAACTGTTTTAAAGGAAGGTTTCTAAGGATACGTCGATAATGTACTATGAGTGGGATTTTGAAATGAGCCTAAATTACTTATGTTTCTAAATCTTATGGACTTTCAATGCAACTTAAGAGTGGATTTTTCAAAAGCACCTCTCTATACAATGTATACAGAAAGAGAGAGATTGATTACGAGCATTTTGTCTCCCTTGATAGACATGAAAGAGAAAAAGAATCAATGTTTTTTTCCTCCCAACATGCAATCATTTGTTTAATGAGGTTCTTTTCACCTAGGTGCAAAAGCCAATACAATACCCACTTGAAAAGCTTTGCTGTGGATTCAGTCCGATCTGATTCACTTGCACATCCTTCGTTGCTCTGAAAGAGCAGAAAGATCACTAGTCTCACAATGGGCGGGGAATCTCCCGTATGCGCTCCCTGCCCCTAAATAAACACGATGTTTCCTGAATGGCTACAGAATTTTTATGGCAACAGCACTGACAAGGCAACAACAACCAAAAAAAAATTATTTTTTTTTAACTTTTTAAGTCGTAGCACATGGTATTAAAGCAGTGTGTGATTTAATTATTATTCAAAGTTGTTAACCAGTCCGGATGTTGGAAACCCATTGTAGTTTATAAAATAATACAACTTGGTCAGTAATTTTGCAGTGAGAATTATGTATGCACATACACGCACGCGCGCACACACACACACACTAAATAATTTAAGTCGCTGCACATGCCATTAAAGCAAAATTACTCTATTCCATCGTTGCATTATGACAAACTGGAAAGGAATGTCTTTGGGATCCTAAAAATCCACTACCCCATTCCCCAAAATAAGTAAATCCGTACCACGCCACCAAAAACCTTACGGCGCAACAATTCCTCTGTTTGATTACAAAAGGCAACAGTGATGGTCTCTGATCCAGGACTGGCCAAGCGGTTTCCAGCCAAGCTGTTTTGACAGACCACTGGGGCATGGCGTTTTCACAGACATGTCTGTCTGCTTGCCAGAGAAAATTCTGTCAAATCCAGCATGCAAAAAGATTTTGATTAAAACCAAAACTTTAAAGTTGAGTCTTTTAACCAAAAGGGAGGGAAAATCCAATTTTCCCATGATACCCTCCCTAAAAATGCCTTTTCTCTGAGTAGCTCTAATTGTTCCCATTAAAAACACCAGACCAGATCTAATTGCTACAGAAAGGTTACCTTGTGAGACAGATTCCTAGAGAAGCTGTGAGCTCACATGGACACAGCTATTTGCTTTTTTGTCAGGACCCGAGTTTGACAGACCTTGGGGAGGTTACTGTGTCTTCCATTCAGTACAGAAACCTCTAATTTGTGCTAAAAATAACGGCCTTCGTGTGCTTTATTTCATCTGGCTTTGAATATTTTATGCCTCCGTTTCTCAGACCCCGAGGGGAAGGCTCACCCATGCCAAAGGGGAATGAACAATGCGAATCTTTTATTCAGACCCACCTTTTCAGCTGGGAAGATTAGGCTTAACAGATGCTTTCTCCAAAAAGCCTGAACATGGCAGGAAAAAAACTTGATTAAGAAAACAAACAAACAAACAAACAAACAAACAAGGAGACAAAAGTTGTTGGGCCAAAAAAAAAAAAAAAAAGCAGGTCACTGTGCCTTTAAGAATCCCCGCGCTTCTCACTTCCCCTCACCCCGCCAGACTTCCATCCAGGACGAACAGAAAATACCAGACATTTTACATGTCCGGTATTTTCTGTTTTTTTACTGGACAGGGGGACAGAAAAAACGGACTGTCCGGGTGAAAACCAAACACCTGGCAACCCTAGGGAGGATCCCAAAGCACTTTAAAAACGGATGCATGAAAGATGCATAGGGGTCACTTCTCCAGTCACAGAAACGCCGCCTCTTGTAACCGTGCACCGCTCCACTACTCAAAGATGTGGGGCACGAGATAAGACCAAGGATTGTGGCCAAGGAATCTACAGCCAAAATATAATTCCAGAGATTGTGCTGGCGAGGACACTCCAAAGGCATTAAGGAGTCTCTAATGATTCCCAGTCATGCCAGCCATCAGGCTTGCATCTCATCCCAGTTCACAAAAAAGTCTGCATCCGCGGTGTTACACCAGGGATGAGTTTGCCCTGATCGCCAGTAACTTTTAATTTTCACTTACCCCAGCACTGAAGAGACAGTTTCCAAAGGGCTCCGTCCAAAGTCTAAAACTCCCATCAATAACAGAGCAAGGAACCCTGTTCCCCACATTTACCGTACACGTGCCCAATCATCACATCAGTGCTCTGCTCTAAGAAAGGCCCTTCACTTCCACAGACCCCAGAAATGTGTCTAAAACCTACTGTGCACATTCAACAAGGCCACTGGACCTCGGGCGCAGCAAAGAAAGCTTGCAGTACGTGCTCCGCTGCTTTGGATCGTTGGATCAGCAGCTGCTGAAACCTGCTGTAAATCCACCACTGAAGCCACATTTGTGAACGAGTTTGCAGCAGGACAATCCAGGACACCACAGGGCATTGCTGATTTGGGCTGGTTATTGGATACCGGAGGTGCTGACATGTAGTGCATCTCCTGCTGGTCAGAACAGACATCAGACATTGAATTGGTGAACTCGGGGGGGGGGAGGGGAGGAGGGAGGGTGGAACAATTTGTACAGTGGGCGGGTGCAGAGCAAAGCTCCCTTTACTTTTTTCATCCGTGTGGGGAATAAATTTTGTTATGCGCACCGAGGCATGTGTGGAGGTGCACCATCAGGAGGAACATGCTGCTGCTGCCTGTGGGCACTCTGCTAATCAGCTGGGCAGCACTTGAATCTCTCCTGGGTGGCCGCCCAGATGCTCAGTTTATAGAGAACTCCGGTGCAGAGAGCCATGGAACCAAACTGTAACTCCAGGCCTCCACTTCAGGTAGGTGGTTTGGCACCTACAGGTGAACTAATGTTACAGGCAGCGACAGGATCCAAGCACAGCTAGTGACACATACTCAGAAAAGCACTTTACTGAAGATCGGGTTAGCTGTCCAGTCACTGCCCTGGAGCTGGGTTGGTATTTGAGCTGTTTGTGTAAATCAAAGAGGCAGTTATGCTAGAAAATCAATTGGAGTCACCTTCACATCTCAATGCGAGAGCCTCCCAGGTGAATCCATCTGGTGTTGCTAAGCTCAGCTACCAAAGTGCATTATCACCAGAGAAGAAACGGACAGTCCCACCGGCCCGTCCTCTGCTCTGCCTCTCACGCTATTCGCACTTTGAGAACCCAACCTCGTGCACATTCACTCCTGCTGTGCGGAGACGAGCAGCCTCGAAATCTTTGCAAGTCACCCTCTTAGCACATTGCTCCCCGGGGTGGCCAGAGTCCAAAGCAAGCCACAGGGATGGGCTGGGAGTTACATCCCATGGAGACAGAGCCCTTGGGTGCTGGGAAGGTGCTCAGATGTAGTCGTGGGCTCAACACGCAGTTATAAAGCAAACAAAGAGACTCGCTTCGTTGGTTTTGTTTTTACCCAGCGTTTTTTTTTAATATTAGTGCCCGGAGTCTCTCCCTGTCAGAGAGAAGGAACCGGGACCCCCCACTCAGGCATAAAACCAGCTCCAACCACCGAACGACGCCCGTTCGGACCAACTCGACAGACCAGCCGGGGTGACCCCACAATGAATCGGCAAATTCAAAACCGGTTTGACCCCTCCCAAACAGTCATTTCATCCCTCCCGCCCCCACGCCAGCCAGACACAACCTCCCCCACCAACGCGCTGCTAACACCGTCACGCCAACACGCCTCCAAATAAACTCTCATCAAAAATCACTTTACACCCCCCGACACACGCACACGAAACCACGTCTGAGCAAAGGCCTGAATGGCAGACCAGCCAACAGCTGCACCTCCAGCAGCCCGCAAGCAAAATCCCATCTGATCCCCCCGCCCTCCCCAAAAAACCATTGACAACCAGCATGAAATGGTTCCTTCTGACCACTCAAACGCAGCTGCAATTCCACTGCCTTCCCCCCCAAACACACATCAGCTCACTTCTGGCCCACCCAGGAAAGCTGCAACTCCCCCAAACAGCAAACACGGTCCTGTCTGAGCCAACGGCCATCACAGCTCCCCGCCTGCCCCCCCCAGGCTGCTTTCTCAGCCCCAAGCAGCATTTTTTTCAGGCCCAGGACAAACTGGTAACACGGCCCCCCTCTCACACACCTGTCACAATTTACAGCCTGGGCCAGCCCCCCGCTCCCCTCACCAGGGCCTCCAGGCTCCAGTAGCCTTTTTCCCGCCCATGTGGGGGCCTTGCTCCCCCTCCCAGAGAAAAGACTATTCAATCCCCTTCTTCAACCCCTGAACACCAAGTCCTCCCCTGAGCCAAAGGACTCTGGGTGGATTATAACCCCCCTCTCCTCCCCCGGACCCCTCTTCTTACCTGGTTCACTTGCTGCCTGGGATCTTCCAGTGCAAAGGGCTGGTGCTGACAGACTCCTCCACCTGCTGCTCTCCCCTGCAGCTCGGGCCTGGGGCAGGCTGGAGCGCTCCGCCCCAAAGCCACTCAGACACCTGGCTGCAAACCTTTTGTCCCAGAGGGGTGGAGGCAGGCACTTAGGGGGCCTGCTTTGCTCCCAGCCCTGCTCCATGTTCTCAGGGGAGGGAGGGGCTCTCTGAGGAGCTGCTCCAGCCAGAATGAGCTCCACAGGGCTACCCCGCAGCGTGTGGAAGAACACCTGTCCCTCACTCCTCCATCACCCAGCATGCCCTTGGGGAAGGGCCGTTAACAGAGAATGTGCTTGTGCAGACAAGTGGGGGGCAAACAGAAGGCTACTCAAGCAGCCTGAATAAGGGCATTTCCTAGCTTTGCAGCGCTTGGCCTGGCAACCCGCATGTTCTTTTCTTGAGGGTTTTTTTGATGGAATTTCCTAGTTTTTTAAATAAGACTTAACATGGAAAAACCCAGAACGATCACCCCATGGGGCCCTACTGGGTCCACGCACGGCATCATTTGCAGGCGTGGGCTCGTTAGCAACACTACATAGACCTCTGCCACCACTTGAATGAACAGAGGAATCAGTAGCAGTAGAAGGTTGTTATCTTCTCTCTGGACCTGTTACTGGAGGGGGATGGAGAAACACACTTTGCCCAGGGGAACGGGGGGACTCACAGCTGTTGACTAGATAGCAACACAATGCAGCCCCTGGGCTCCTGCCCAGGCTGAGTGGTGTGTTCTCTAGACTTTATAAATTACTCTGCCCTCTCCCCCTACGCTCATCTCCCTCCTCTCCTCGCTCTAGAGTTTTCCCCGTCTGCCTCCTCCTCGGTCTCCTGGCCACGTTTCACCCTCTTCTCATACTATCCCACCATCCTCGGCTTCTGTCCCCATCTCTTTCCTACCCCGTCTTCTGCCTCCCTCTGCTCCCCCCTGCATTCGAGTCAGCCTCCTCTCCTCCCTCTGCCTGCCTGTGTGTCAGCACAGAGAGATACCTAGGAACAAAGAGCCCAGGAGGAGGTATTGCAAGGAAACCTGCAACCTGGGGGGCAGCGTGTCAGTCACTCTGGGAGGAGGGCAGCCTATAAGGAGTGTGGAGGGAATGGAGCATGCCCAGTGCCGGTGGGAACATTGGCGATTTTAGCTGAGACACTTGAAGACGTTTTCATGGTGCAGGCGGGAGCAGGTTCTCTAAAGGCTCCTAACTTGGCCAAAGTGGGTCAATTTTTTTTTAATGGGACCAGTAAAAGGCACCTTCCTGACTCCGTGGCGATGGACCTGCCCATTTTCAGTCCCTGATCTCAAGCACAGCAGCTTCTCAACATAGCAGCCCAGATTTTATTTTTATTTAAATTAGCAGAACATCTCTCCCCCTTCCTCCCCCCCGATCTCATTCTTGGAAACAACTGGTTGGGCTGTTCAGAGCACTTCATCCCACGTGGAAAATTCCAACCCTGTTGGGTAAAACTGGACAAAGTTATAAACCAGTGGGAAACAAGGGCGTGTGATGGAGTGTGTCAGGGTACGTCTACACTGCAACACTAGTCTGAAATAACATAATCCGCATCGACACAGCAGGCAGTTATCTCAAAATACTGTCAAGCTGGAGGGCTTCTTATTCCGACTCCTGTAACCCTCAGGCTGCGTCTACACTGGCAAGTTTTTCCAGAAAATCAGCAGCTTTTCCGGAAAAACTTGCCAGCTGTTTACACTGGCCGCTTGAATTTCCGGAAAAGCACTGACGATCTCATGTAAAATCATCAGTGCTTTTCTGGAAAAACTATGCTGCTCCCGTTCGGGCAAAAGTCTTTTTCCAAAAGACTTTTGCCCGAAAGGGCCAGTGTAGACAGCATAGTTCTGTTTTCCGCAAAAAAGCCCCGATCGCGAAAATGGCGATTGGGGCTTTTTTGAGGAAAAGCGCGTCTAGATTGGCCATGGACGCTTTTCCACAAAAAGTGCTTTTGCAGAAAAGCGTCCTGCCAATCTAGACGCGCTTTTCCGAAAAAGCTTTTAACGGAAAACTTTTCCGTTAAAAGCATTTCCGGAAAATCATGCCAGTGTAGACGTAGTCTCATTGTATGAGGAGTAAGGAAAGTCGGAGACAGAGCGCTCGATTTGGAAATAAGCTACACACTTGACATAGCTCAATTTGCATAGCTTAAAGTTAAGCCCTGCTGTAAATGTACCTGCAGGGAGTCAGCTCTCATTAACAGAGAATGCCGGATCTTGGCTGATCTCTTTAAAAAATACTCCATCATTGCTAATGTGTTCATACCCACGCTCACTCCAGAAATAGGTTTCCAAGTAGTTTTATTGCCATTTGTCAGCTTCCCACAGCAGTGGCTGGCCACCCTGTGGATTCCAAATGGCAAATAATAATGAATCAAATGCAAAGATTGATTTCCAGCCTATTGATACTCCACGCACAGGAGTGCGTGGCGTGCTTTGGAAAACTCACACATGCTACCTGCACTGGGGGAAGGCAACATGAAGAGACTCGCTCACAACTTGATGGCGTCAGGTGCAGCGTCACAAACCCACAGAGGCGATGTCCCAATCAGGACGCTGACCTTTGTAAGCATTAAAAGCCAAGCCGTGACAAAACTCCACTGTGCAGCCCTCGACGGGGCTCGAAAGAGAAGACCTACGCCCAAGATTGCTGAGCCTAGAACAGACTCAGCGTCTGTTTGACATCAGATGCTTAGAAAGAGACTAGAGCCTGTAATGATTTTGGCTGATTACTGCACAATAGGGTTTAAAAAACCCTCTTCCTTAGTCCCCACGCTCTAGCAGCTGCCTGAGTGTATTCTGTGGTTTTAATAAAAACCTTATTAAAGCTCATAACAAAACAGACATGCAAGTCCATGGAACAGTTTGGGGAAGGGTGAGACTGGTAACTGTGTGTGATCCGTGATGAAACTCAGGGAGATGCAGCGACGTAGAATGCAGGAATGCTTCCCTCTTTGGCAGGGGCGGGCAATAATTTTTTGCCAGGGGCTACTTTGGAAATTTTTGAAGTGGCCACGGGCTACACCGGAAGGGGCGGGGCATCAAGGGGAGGGGGTGGGGCATCAAGCGGAAGGGGCGTGGCCATATTTCCAGGTTCCCCACCTCCAGACAATGATTGGTCTGGGGATGAGGGAGTGCCTTTGCCCCTCCCCCCCATATTCTCGCTAGGTGCCCATGCCCCCGGCATGGGAGGAGACTTCCCACACTCTCCCTACCCCTAGGCCAAATAGGGACTGGGGGGCAGGGGAGCATGCAGAGCCGCCTCTGCTCGCCTCCTGCCCTACGAGCAGTGCCTACCACTTCCAAGTGCCATGTGCTCCTGGCAGGGCGGGAGGAGGCTTTGGGCACTCCTCTACCCCCTAATTGGCCTGGGGTGGGGGAGCAGTAGGGCTTCCATGAGCCAGATCCACCCACTTGGCAGGCCGGATCCGGCCCATGGAGGACATTTTGCCCACCCCTGCTCTTTGGAGAGGCTCTGGTCTCGAGCTAACGCAGCCTTTGGCGTTATCTTGGGGCGACGCGAGTGTGGAGTTTCCTTGGGAGCGGGAAGAGAGCCCGGTGTTTGCAGCTGGCTCCAACATTCCATTTTCAAGTCATGCAGTGGGGCCGACTGGTTGAAACAGCGATGGCCAACCTAAGCTAGGGAGTGGGCTGCATGGGTGGGTGGCCCTCCTCCATCTCAAGACTGCCGTACCTAAGACCATCTCCCGGTCTCACTGTGCTCGCATCCCTAGAATGGGCGGGAACGAACCGTCGCAGCGCTTCGATTGTAGGCAGAGGGAGCACATGGCAGTCACTGTTGAGTACAACCAGCATGTACCTCACGTCACAGGCCCTGGCTTGACATGCCACTTCAATAACACCGGTAGGAAAAAAAGCCACTTGGTCAGAAACCAGTAGAATCTGGCAACTCCGTGCATGGGCAACTGTTAAACAAAACATCTCGTGGGCCACAGAGAAACCCACTGGGGCTGCCTGTGGCTCTTGGCTCGTAGATGACTTGCCACCAGGCTAAAAATCTATTAACCAGCACTCTAGCCTTGAAGACTCGGTGCCGTGCAGGAGCTAAGTTTTGTCAGACATCTATTCCATCCCTTCCCCATGGCTGGGAGCTTCCTGCAGCCTGGCACGAGACACAGCTCAGACACTTGGGCCAGGCTGGAAGCTTAGAGCAATTCAGGACTTTGCTCCATTTCTGGGAGCTCCCAAAAAGCTTAAGTGGGGTTAGGAGCTCAGCCTAAAGCAGAGCTGCTAGATTTTAGCCGAGGGCTTCAATTAAAAGCCTTTTCACCTTAAGCAGGGGCATCTATTGCTTAAGAACTAGATATATTTATGGGGACAGATCTGTCAATGCCAACCAACCAGGACGGGCAAGGATGGTGTCCCTAGCCTCTATTTGTCAGAGGCTGGGAAAGGAAATGGAACGGATCACCTGGTGATTCCCTCTTCTGTTCTTTCCCAGATTTTGGGAGCTCTTCCATTAGAAAGTCTTTATTTTCTAATGGATTCCTGGCTTTTTTCCTTGATCCACAGCACATATGCCATGATTGGTGTAACCAGAAAACCCACACGTGTTTAACCCAAACTACAGTGCATGGGAGGAGGGGGAAGCAGTTCCCTCCTTAAACTGCATGACCTCTCTGTGCTTTAGTCAAACAATGAAACAAGCTCAACTGATTAAGTTCAGAGCACATGCAGAGGACACCCAGCGCTTCAAAGGAATAGGCTGTACATGAGTAAGACCAGATACAATTAGAAGTGGGGTACAGCCTCCCTACGGGCTGGGACAGACTGATGCTCTATCCTCAGCAGGGAGCTGCTGCTGTCACAGAGGGAGAAGTACCCCTCCTCCTGTCAGGCAGCTCCATGGGCAAGTTCTGAGCCACTGGCCGGCTGGGGTTCATTAAACAGCTGCAAGGCAGCGCTGCTGCACAGCTGAGAGGGAATCTACACCCCACCCCATTCTACATTCACCTCTAAGCTCAGTCACCTACATCCTGGTCCTGACAGGCCATTTCATCATTTACCTTTGAGGGCTGGGACCCTGGACTTTCCGGTCACTGATAAAGCACCTTGCCCATTCAGAGTGCCAAACAGTATTGACCGGTGCTCAATAAGAATTACCTACTTGTCAATATAAAGTGATCATAGCTGGTTCAGTAAACAATGGCCATTTAACCAAAAAGATAAATGTTATCCAACATCTAAAAAATAAAGTTAGTATAAAAAAATCACAGACGCCTGTAATAAAATAAAAATATAGACCTTATTTATTGAATAAAACAAAAAGTGCATGATCCAGGTACCACACCAAATACACATACGTTTTTCACTGTGCAGATATACATACTGTGTACTGGCAATATACATATATGCAGGCACAAAAAAATGTCCACGTGATTAGATTTGATTTATTTACACACACGCTTTTCCTGGTCCCTAACTGTGCTGACAATCCAGAAATCAAACGACAGGTCTTACAGGTCATCCAGTCCAAAGCAACTCATCAGCCCTTCCATGGATGAGTAGCCCCAGGTAAATGCACCTTGTTCCCCACCCTGTTATTTTCCTTTACATGCAGGGGGAAAGGCCCAAAATTTAAGCTATTCCAAAAAATGTGAATAATGTCCTGATCACAAGAATCTACAAGCACCTCCAACATGAGGGCTTCAGCACTGATTATAGTCTGAATTCAGAGTTACTTGAACTGCCAGGTCAGCAGTTCATTCTAAACCCCAGCAACCAAATGCTGTTTTCATCTGGGGTACATTCAGGGATGCTCCTTTGACTTTGAACAGAGTTTCTACCCTGTGTAACAAGAGCAAATCGAAAGCAAATTTTGTCCTGGGTTTCAGCAGGGTTGATGGGCACATCATAGGCTCTTCCCCTCTGCTCTGCCATCGAAGAGCCTTTTCCTTCCCTTGACAGGAGAGGTGGTACCACACCAGAACCAGAGCCCCCCCAGCAGCGAAGAGGGACAGCATGAGACGTGTGTAAAATGAGACCAGTGGCTCCCAAAGCCGAGGTGGCCACTTCTGTAATATCCATTAAACACCATCAGACGGCCTGGGCAGTACCAACAAAACCGTTTCCCCCTCTTCTGAGCCAGCCGCGAGCTGGCAAGTTTCCGCGAGCTGTAATTCCGCGCTGGCCAAGCGCTCTGCTCGCAGCGCCCAGAACGGCACCGTGTCGTACCAGCACCAGGCGACCGACAGCGGCAGCTTTTAAATGACAGGGGCTGGGGGCCAAAGAGGATGCATGCGATCAGTGATTTCACCCCCACAGTGCACCGATACGAGACAGAGGGAGGGAGGGGAGGTTCATGCAGCCCTGGGGTTAATGTGAACTGCCACTTCCACCGGAGGAGGTGGGGGAGAGGGAGAGGACAGAGACAAGACACCATCGCAGCAGCCAAACAGGACTGCCTAGAGGCCAAGAGCAGCATGTGGGGGTGGGCGGAGGTGGCAGGGGAGCAACGTGCTCATTAGTGTTCCACTTCCGCTGGTCAGCTAACAGGAGGCAGAGGCCGTCACCGTCTTGCGCTAACCAGCGGGAAAAGATTTTTAGGTCAAACTCTGCATCCGTGCTCGGGATGGCGGACGCGCGTCGTCTGGTCACTGATGAACGGTGACAAGCCGCATGAACGGGACATGCGGTGCGGTGCCGAGCCAGGCCGTACCAAAGCAGGGCGCCGACAAAGCTTTCAACGGCTTCTCGCCATGCAGAGATCCAGAGCAAAGTCAGGGTAAATGAAAGAGAGGGGAACGAGAGAGAGAGAGAGAGAGAGAGCTGCCTTCCCTCACGGACCAAGGGAGATCACCCTTCTTCCTGCTTAGCAGCTAGCCCAGTCGCTGCTTAATGCCCTGAAGAACAAGGGGTATATCCCAGCTGGGGAGGAGAAGAGGAACGCAGGGTCACTAACCCGATTCAGCGGTAGTGCTAGTAGTGACTTACCGCAGGGAGAATAGTGATAGAGATGCAGCCATGTTAGCCTGCAGGGAGGTAGCACCGGAGCAGGGGCGCTCGCTGCGGTGGGTGTAAACACAAGCCATCCCTTACAGGCAGGGTGGCGAAGAGGAAAAGGGGAGGGGTGAGCTTAAAGTACCACCACCAAGGGAGCACCCCATCCCAGGCACTATTGTGAAAATCCAAGTGAAAAGGAGCGTTGGCTCCTAGTCCAGGAACACAATAAACTGCCTCAGGAGTTAAGTACTTCAAAGCCCCTAGACACCAGCACAATCTGCTCTGTGTGCTCTTTGCTCCTAATGCTTCTGAGAAACCCCACCTCCCGCAGTTAAAAAAACAAACACCACAGCTAAACGGCCTCAGGGATTTAGCACAATCCCCCCCCCTCCCCTGAACCCCAACCCACCTGCTTCCTCCCCCACTCAGCCTCTGCAACTTTGCTCCGCAGAAAGCCCACGCGCCTCACATCTAGGCGGGACAGAGCCAGAGATGGAGCGTGGCGAGGATCTAGGCTGAAACACACCCAGGCAGAACGGCTTCCCATCCACAATGGTGTCTGATGCTCTCAGGTGCTGCTCCCCTAGAGCGCTTGCCGCACTGAGGCCCTGCTTACACAGCGTCTGACAGGGTGCGACTGGCAGCCTGCCGGGGCGGCGCACACAAGAGATTCTCTCGTCGTGCAGTTTCCTGCTTGTGGCCTCTGTAACGTCCAGACGACACAGCCCCTAGGGACCAGGGCTCTAATGGGTCGCTCATCGGCTGGAGTTTCTCTGTGGCCACAAGAAAGTGCTGGAGGAAAAAAAAGTTGGCACAAAACGCCTGGGGAGGTTGGGGAAGGCTCAGAGTGGTTGTGAAGCTGTACTCCGGAGCCCTGGAAGAGCCCATGGGTTTCTAGAGTACCCAGGGGAGGGAAGAAACGTGCCCTCTTAAAACTGGAGGACCTTGGCACCTGGACACCATCTTAGCCAGCAGCAAACAAAGGCCCTGCCTCCCGACCGGAGGCCACCAGGCACCACTGCAGGCCACCTGGAGCCCGACGGGGAACTGCACACTAAGAGGAGAGGGAGCCAGGGTGCGCCCTCACGCTTTTCACCAGGACAAACGCGTCTGAAGAGGAGAGGGGAAGAGTGGCCGCGACTCTGAGGAAAACCCAAAGGGGCGGTACGGCCGGGCAGGGCACGGTGTCACGGTCCCGAGGCATGGGTGGCGTTGGAGACTGGGGACGTGGCCAGTGCCCAGAGGGACTCGTAGGTCCCCACCACGAAGCCCGCGAAGCCCAGGATGCTGATCAGGAGGTCTTTGGCCACGGTGACAGGGTGGATGCCTTCGGAGGAATAGGTGGCGATCTCCAGCAGGGGCGGGATGATGAGGGCCAGCGCGCTGCTGCTCACGGAGCCCACCAGCGAGATGACGATGTCCAGGCGGGGGATCAGGATCGCCAGCAGGCCTGGGGGAGGGGGGGGGAGGGAGAGAAGCACAGGGCGGTTAGTGCTGGCACCGGGACCGCTGCCCTCTGAGTGCAGGGGGACGACACAGGCCATCTCACTGCAAGGCCAATGAGGTAGCTGGGCTCTGTGTTCGGCCCCACAGGGGAATCGCTCTGCCCCCCCGCCCACCAATCACAGCAAACTTTGCTAGAAGGCAGAAGCTGGGGTGTCTTCTCCCCTCCCTGCCCCATTCTGGGCCAGCGCACAGCGTGGGTAGAGCCCGATCCCATCCCGCCACAGCCTCTCCCGCCCCGGAGGTGGCACAGGCCACGGCTCTCTGGGCTTTACGCCCAGCTCTGTCAAACGACTCACTGTACCGTGGGCACGTGAGTCTCTGGCCTGCCTCCGGGGACAGTACGGCTAGGTCTACACGCGTGGCTTCTTGCACGAGAAATATGCAAATGAGGCTAAGCGTGGAATATCGCCGAGCCTCATTTGCATACCTAATGAGCCGCCATTTTTGCAGAAGAGGCGCTTGCGCCAGAAGGAGCTGTCTACACGGCCCCTTCTTGCGCAACAAAAACCCTCTTGCGCAATGCCCTTATTCCTGAAAATAATCAGCGTAGCGGCATTGCGCAATCAGGCCAATCAGGGTCTGTGGGAGAGGGAGCACGGAGGTGTCCTGGCCCCGCCCCTTCTGCCAATGGCCCCGCCCCTTCTGCCAATGGCCCCGCCCCTTCCAGGGCAGCACAGGGCCACTTCAAAAATTAGTGAAGAGCCCCTCCCCCCGCGTCTAAAATGATTGCCCACCCTGCCGTAAAGTCTGGGGGTACGAGGGAGCGATTTGGAGCGTGCAGGAGATCAAGTTACCGAACTGCTGCTAGAAAACAGTGGAACAAGCCAGCTGTCATGGGGCAGATGGGCCAAGGGGAAGGGACGGTCTCACAGTGATGCTCCGACTCAGAGCCTGCAGCGCCCCAAAGGAGAAGAGGCGGTCGCGGTGATGGAAGGCTTGGAGGACCGTAGTCAAACTAGAAGGATCCTGGTGGAGGGAAGTGAGGACCCCTCCGGTCACCCTCTCCCCCCAACAAGATGGCACAAAAACGAGCCACGCAGGGCTGGCGGTGCACACAGCGCCTGGCTGCTCGGCCCTGGGCGTGGGTCATACAGCCTTCGGCGCTCCCCGAGAGAGACGTCGCACGGAACAAAGCGCCACAGCGCGGCCAAGACAACCACACGGCAGCTGCCCCATCCGTGCGGTGGGATCAGCCAGCCGTCTCCCCCGGGGAGGTTCAGCCCTGCACAGGGGAGCGCTGAGGCGCCGCAGCTGCCAGCAGCAGGTTGGGAGCAAGCGGAGGCGAGAAGCAACGAGGAGAAGTCAGCGGGAGGAATGGGCAGCTCACCCCCCAGCAGCCAAGCCCTCCGGCGATAGGGGAGAACATCCAGCACTTTGCAGCATGTGTCTGAGGACGATTAAGATGGGGGGGGAGGCCAGTCAGGGTGTGTCTGGAATGAAACATTAAATAGCACCATTGCTCTAAGGGAAACACAAGGAAAGGCCCAAGTGGGGCAGTGACCACAGATAGATATGGAGGGTTTGAAGACCCCTTCGACCTTTCTGGGCAGCCAGAACTGGCTTCCTCTCGGCTGGCGGATCTCTGGGGCACAAAGAGGAGAGTGAGTCATTCGAAGGAAGGAAAAGAAGATCCCATGACAGCTGTGATTCTGCTCCAAGTACAAGGCGAGGGAGATCCCAGGGGCTCCCAAGGACCGTGCCAGCAAAGGGAGTAGGATGGATGCAAGTGGATGGGAGCTGCTGAATCCAGTCCAGCTGAACCACCAACCAGGGCTTTCACCCGCACAGGGGACTTGGGGGCCACACCCCTGCGCTGCCGTGACATTCCCACGGAGCCCAGGCAAACTCACCCCAACTGGGTCGCTCCTTTTGATCCCACCCTCTCCCCCGTGGCGACTTATTCAACAGAGCGGGAGGACGTTTCTCATCAGCTTCTTCCCGCAGGGCAGGGGAGGGAACGTCACCCACAGCTCACTTCAGGCCGCGCTGCCATCCTGCAACAGGGCCTGGGTGGGGATGTGCGTTCTTGCCGAGATCAAACGGGAAAAAGCCCCCCGAAAAGGGGCGAGGAAAAGCAGCATTGCAATCTCTAGTGAAGGGCGTCTCAGACCGCAGCAGAACTGAGCTGAGGCCACGGGCGGAAAGAGCCACTTCCTTTCTGCAGCTCAGTTACTGGTGTGCTCGTTCTTTTCACCAAGCCCACTGACTGGTGGTGGGGGGGGAAATGGCCCAGGGCCCGGAGCGCCCGGCTGTTACACCAGTAGCTGGAGCTCCCCAGCCTTGTAGAATCGCCACTGGAGTTTTGCTCATACTCCACAATTGGTCACGCTTCTCTTACTTTCTAGGGGTGGCCAACCCGCTACAGACAAAGAGTCGAAACATAGTGGATACACAGAGCCGAGGAAAAAAAGTGAGCCAAAAAAAAAAACAAACCACCCCCTCCCTGACCCTACACCCCAAAACTCTGCCCCAGATCACAACCCCCTCCTTCACCCAAACACCCTCAAGCTCTCAGTCTCCTGCACCCCAGTCTTTTACCCCATGTGCCCTTCTGCACCCAGCCTCCATCCTAGACCCCACACCTCCCTCCACAGAAAAGTGCAGCCCTTGACCACTTTCCAAAATCTTGGAGTGGTCCCAGCACCAAAAATTATTGCTCACCCCTGCTCTATGCCAAGAGGAGACCACCTCCCGCTGACGTGTCATTGGTGTGGGGTCAATGTAACTTGCAGCCCTCAGCGAAGGGGGGGTCTGGGATTCACATTCCTGAGCGACACAAGTTAGATCAACATAAGCGTAGACCTGCCCGAAGAATGACTACTACCTAGGTAGACTGCCTTTAAGATTACTGTGGTCCAGTTACGTTGCCAACAAGGCTCATTCAAGAGGCAGGCAAGAGCAACCACCTACATGACAAGTGAACGCTCATTTCACGACTCCCCGTTTCTCTCCTCTCTGAAGAGTAGCTGGGAGCGGTAGTGGATTGACAGCGCAACGCAGAGGGGAAGCCCACTGATCCACAGGATGGACACAGGACAGCTAGCAGTGCCTCTGCACCGAGACTCAATGACCACTTATAACAGGGAGGATTATTTTCCATGCCCAGCTGAAAGGGAGCAAGTTAGGGAGAAGAAACCGTTCTGGGGCAACTGTTGGCGTCTGCCGGTAAATTCATGAATGCAAAGGTGATTGGCCAAAGAGGAGTTCTTCTGGGCCAGCCCTCGGACGTGAGAACACAAGGAAATTTCTCATGCCTCTTTCCTATGCCGCTGGGGTCTACTTAAATGAATTAACACAGCTCTGAACAAACACGTACAAAAACAACTTGTCTTTTGGAAGGCTGCTGAACTGGAAGGGGCTGCTTAGGCAAAACAGCCTCAGGAAAAGACTGCTTCCTTCCCCAGCCCAGGGCAGGCAGCGAGACTCGGATATCCCGAGCCCTAGGTTTGCATTTTGCAGGCTGATGAAAGGAAAATTGCCCAGCGGTTACATGAATCTGAATTTAGACGACTGCAAAAAAGCCGCTGGTGCCGGACTGAAAAAAGAAAGAACGTACACGCCCTTCGAAGCAACTGCGCTGCAAGAACGGCAGAAAAAGGTACGTGAAATCTCAATTGCTAATTAGCCACAGCAAATTACTGAACAGGACTTGGTGGCTCTGGAGAATCAGCTGTTTCCAAATGCTTGCCCTGAATTCAAAGGCACAGCACCAAGAAACCCAGACTTTTCGCCAAGGACGGCACTTAACCTGGGGACATATGGATGAGGTTTATTTTTTTATATATATATATATATATATATATATATATATATATATAAAAAGAGGTCTAATTAGATCTGCAGGGTTTACAGCTCATGAGGAACAGCAAGATGGAGGGACATTGCTGAGAATAGGGGAAATAACCACAAGAGCAGCAGATGAACATGTCAGAGTGGACAGCTAACCAGATCCTTAAGTTCTAGTCCCACATCATAAGTAACATCCTGTCGGGAACCTGGCTTGCTGAACCAGTGTGCAATGGCGGTTTGATTAGCAGAGTTACTCCGTCACACTGGAGAACTAGCACTGCCAGACGGAATATTCTCGGCAATCCCATTGACTGGTCCTGGGCCTACTTGCTCTTGTGTTATTGCCTCCACGTGGCAACTTTCACTTCCGTGGCACTCTAGTGACACACCAGTAAAGCAACAGGTAGGAAGAGCGTGCTAATAATTATACTTAGCTGGCTGAAAGGCTGTAGCCAAGAGCAGTCTCAAAGCACTTTCCATTGATAAACAGCCATCAGCCTCAACATCCCTGCTAAATGTGATTGTCCCCATTCATGGAAGCAAAGGGACATTAAGTGACTTTCCCAAGGTCACAGTGAGTCGTTAGAGTCTCTAGCAGGATTTAGAGAATACCACTTCCCTATCTCATGGGACTGTCCTAAAGATTAATGCATTAAAAACTCCAACACTACAGTAGTGGGGCTGATAAGCACCATAGACAGAAGTTCAATAAAATAAAGTAATTAATTTTAAAAAAGGCTGTAAAGGTCAAAGCCCCAGAGAGCCAACTTACTAGAAGAGGAAACGATGAAGTAGGGAGTTCTCCAACCCCCTTCATCTCTGGTGCGCAATGGCATTATTAAGGCTTTTCAGTTACAGAAAATCCTAAGAAAGAAAGAAAACTGGATTCTGCAGAACAAAAGATTCTCCGCAGTGAAAGTAGGGCATTTCAAAGAGCAATCACAATGACCACTGAGAAAAGGAAATTGGTTGATTGCTTTGAAAACATGGCCTGTCAAAAATATACCGTCTGTCTGCTACACAGTTATAGAGGGTCAAGGAGGCTCCAACTCCTCTGAGGCCAAGATACAGAAAGCACAAAATTGAAGGTCGTTAAACATTGCATTTTTACATTCAGGGCTTGTTTGTTTAAATATGGGTCACCAGAAAAGAGATCTCTTGTGCAACGGAACAAGCAACATGCTTGGAAGGAAACGTGGCTCTTTTCAGCCTGCATCCCAGCCCCCGACACCCAGGTTTTCAGTCCAGGGGTCATTCTGCCAATACAGCAGCAGGACTGGGGCAGCCAGGAAACGCAGCCACCTTGCACCTCTGACGAGACATCAATTCAACTCTGACAGCCACTGGCTCGGAAGGGGCCAACACCTCGTCCCACCCACGTGTGTGAGCGGGAAAGAGGCTGCAGCCGCCCAGACATGGGGTTTACACTGGGTTCGGTTGCTAAGCTGCCCTGTGACACTAAAAAGCAAAGTACAGACCCTCTGCTGTAAGCAGCTCGCGTCAGTCCACTCCTCTGACAGTTTTCCAATGATGCTGCAAGCTCCGGGCCTTGGAAGCAGGAGCCATCTACTGCCACGGCATGGCAAGCCTGACGGATTAGCTTCAGACTGGCCATGGGGGATGGGAGGGCAGAGAGCTTAGCTCAGAAATCTGTTCTCTAGGGAGGTCTGCTGGAATGGAACACCCAGTGTCACCGCACAGGCAGCAGCTCCCGAGTTCAGACCGACTTGTCCCCGTGCGGCGCTCACACCATCCATGGCTTTGCACACGTGCGCGGCAGTTCGTCTCCTAGGAAGGCCACGGCAGTGAGAGGCCAACAGGGTGCAGAGCACATGTCAGCCCTCGCTAGTGGGACCGTGACCCCGGGAGCACACAAATCTGGTGGCTGCTCCTGCCTATATCCGGGGTGCATATGGAAAAAGGGGAGGGGAAAGTAGCCTTCAGGTTTGTCGACCCTTACCACGCTGAGCTGCTGCGGTGCGTAGTGGAGCTGCTACCCACGCCAATGGGAGAGTTTCGCCTGCCAGTGTAAATACTCCACCCCCCACAGAGGCAGTAGCTGTGTTTGGCATAAGGACGTTAACTGGGAAACTTCACCCTTAATGGGTGATGCTTAATGGTTATGGTGGGGGCTGGAGCAACCCCCTCCCCCCTCATCTGCTGCGGGCAGGGGACTGCTCCAGACTAGGCAGAGCAGCTGGTCCACAGTAGGGCAGGCCTCCTTGTTCACCCCTTTAATTAGTGAACCAGTTAAACGTACGTTTAACTGACTAAGGATTTACATCCCTAGTTTTTTTTGTTTTTTTTTTATTCATACAAGATGGTTTATTAAGCCACATCATAACTATAGACATCTATTCAGGGAAAATGCATTTCCACTTAATGCAATTAAATCTACATCTCAAAAGTAGTAATGCAAGTTGCTCAGATTGTAAAGACTAGGGAGGCCAGGGAGCTGCTGCAGAGGGGGCCTATTTGAAATCATGGGATGGTGGGCGGGCAAAGCCCGCCCACCTTCTAAAAGCCCCTCCCCAGCCTTATGGGAGGGACACTGGACCCATGTCCAACTGATTGCTTGGGACAAATAATGACTAAAGGATCAAGAAGTGCGGGCTAGAGGTTCAAAATAAGGGAGCCGGATGGGGACACCGAGCAGAGAACCCCGGACAGCGCCCACTGCTCCTCAAAGCTGTCGATGGAGCCAGTGGACGCCGCCCAGAGGAACTCTGCCCGGATTCGTGACACGAGGGAAGAGCGGAAATAGGCCCCACAGTCGCAGAGAACCCCCTCGTCTAACCTCCTCCTCCTGCTATTATAGATGGCAGCTTTCGCTAAGGCCAGGAGGAGGTTGACGAGGAGGTCTCGCGACTTTGTGGGGCCACGGATTGGGTGTGCGTAAATAAAAAGGTGAGGGGAAAAGTGCAGCCAGAACCTCAATAAGAGGTTCTGGAGGAGCCGGAATAGGGGCTGCAACCTGGCGCATTCAAGGTAGGCGTGCGCCAGGTTCTCCCTCACGCCGCAAAAGGGGCAGGTGTCTGGGATTGGGGTGAACCGCGCTAAGTACCCTAGTTTGGCAGGAGAAGCCCTCCTGGCGACACCGCACCGTCTGCACCAGGAATTCGGTCGGTACAAGCGCATCCCGGGGCAGTGGATTTTCCACACGCCCGAGCCATGCAATTACACCAACGTACGTTTGTAGTTTAGACTAAGGCTTGGTGTCCAGTCTGACCTCCCCTGTCCTGCTGCAAGTCTCCCTGGGAAGGTCAGGGGCACGGGAGCCGAACGTGGTCTCAGACTGATCCGAGGCACAGAGGACTACAGCTCTCGTGGGCGAAGCAAGTAACCGCAAACCACTCCGCCTGGTGCTAGAGTACGCACCGGAGTTCTGGCCAATACAGGGCTTTCCTCAATGAGACGACAGGTCTTTTGTAGGCCAGGTAGCAGGAGCCGGCCCCCGGGAAGGCATGCTGCAGCTAGCAAAGGGGACTGCACGGTCACTGAGCAAGAAGCACAGAGAATAGGAGACATTATCACAGCCAAGCCAGCAAGCAGCTCACTCTACTAGCGCTGGAGTGAGCGATTCCTTCTCCGAGCTCATAATGCAGCATCCTCTAGCGCCAACAGGGGGCGCCTTGGAGCAATTTATGACCTTGTGGCATTCCTGGAACTTTTCCAGTATTCCTGCCCCTGCTCCGTTTGCCTGGAGTTCAGTGGTTTGCGCTAGAGAAATATCGGTGCATTGAACTTTTAGTGGGACCTGCTCATCTAAAGCTAGTCAATTACCCTCTGCAAATAAGTTGCTGCTGGCACAAGACAGATCAGGATGACTGGCAGGCACCTGCGGCCCATCGGGGTTCTCCGTGTGGCCCACAAGACAGGGTGGTGATCGCTGCCCACCTGCAGGGGTGCCAGATTCTGCTGGTTTCCGTCCACGTAGGGTTTTCCGACTGTTACTGCAGTGACACGCAGGTAAAGGAAGGGAGGTGCATGCTGGCTGCACACAACGCTGAGTGCCATGCGCTCCCTCTGCATCCAATCCCAGCACTGCTACGGTTCAGTCGGGGCCCCCCGCAAATTGTAGGCACGCAAGCGCAGTGAGCACAACTACCCTATCCCGGGACAGCGTCTTGGTTACAACAGGCTTGTGGCTCCGGAGATGGAGGCCACTCGTGTCCTGCTCCCTAGGCTAGCTTGCCCATCGCTGATCACGATGCTCGCTGGAGTAGCACAAGGAGCAGTCTGCAAACACAGAAGTGGCACTAAGCAGAGAGGGCCCAATGTAATAACCCTGCCAGGATCACAATGGCCCCTCTCCTCTTCTCTCCTGTGGCCACAATGGGTAAAAAGCAATAGCTGGGAGAGACAGCTGCAGGGTATGGAAGGCTCTTTATGAAGAGATCTCCGCAGCTGAGGGCACTTTTGGAATTCTCTCTCTTACGTCATCACCAGATCTGCTTTTCCAAGAGAGACTGCCCACCCACAGGGAGCATGCTAGAACTGGCTTTTAATCTAAGCAATTGTGTGCCCGGACCATGAAGTCGCAGATCACACACCCTGACTTGGGTAACAAGCTGAGTCTCAAGCCCTGATGGGCCTACAACTGAGCAATGGAAAAAGGAGAAATCTTGTTTTCCCTCTGACAGTTTTGCACCCAAATAATAATGGCAGGGGGCTAAAGAGAAAACCCTCGGAGCCTGAATGTTTCTGTAGGGGGAAAATACGGCTGTAGATCTTAAAATTTAAAGTGTTCTGACCACACTGGAGCCCGACTCTGCCCTCACAGGGTACAACTCCCACTGAACTGAACAGGAATCATAGCTACACGGCCGAAGCAACCTCTCAATTTGCGCAGTCCTTACACCTCAAGGCAAATCAGCTTGTCAGGAGAGTTGGTTAGCATCAAAGGCAAGATTAGAACTCGGGTCTCTGGCTCCCAGGCCTCAGAAGCAGGCTCAGCCGGTGGCCCAAACACCGCATTGGCCATATTGCGCTACAGGCAGCTATGTACAAGCAGAGACCTCACCAGCACCACAAGCTACCTCCAGAGTCCATCGGCCATCAGGCGAGGGAGCAAAGGAAGCCTGGATCACACCCAAAGCACCATAAGGAAAGAGGTTTCAGATCTTCATGGAAGTCACCAACTCCAATGCTGCAGTTTGAAGGGGCTGCCTTGTCCCATTGCTTAAGCCAAGTCTGGTGCTTGCTGAGTTCTGGCTCAGGCTAAGGGTATGAACTTAAGGATAGGAGGGAGGGTGCTGAGGGGTAACAAGAGCCAGACCTCCTGTTTTTGCACCTCATTTTCCTCTCACCTCTTCCTCCCCCTTTGCCGCCCCCACCCCAGCTTCCAAAGGCACAGCCCTACAGACACCATGCGCAGGACAAGCGGAGGAACAGGCTGCTAAATGAGCCATCGCAAGGCCCCTACCGCTCCTTGGATCGCGGCGTCTCAAAGCAAACGAGATTAAAACAAGCAGCAAACCTAAAACCGCCAGCTGCTGCTCTGCCGCCTCAGGGGACGACTGTGGAGTTTTCCCACAGATATTCATGCAAAGGGCTTCCAGCTGGGTAGGTTCTGAAGTGCCAAGCTAAAAAAACCCCAAACAGCACCCTCACTTTGGGCACCGAGGCTGTGACGCAGGCTTGTGCCAAGGCCATTAGCACATTCCAATTAATATTCATGCAAACCGCTTAATTGCCCTGATCCCCTTAGAGCCTGCGCTCTTACACTCACACCCCTCCCAATGCACAAACCCGTCAGGGGTCCGCGCCCCTGACCGCCCCCTTAGCACCTCTGTGGCGATGGTTAATCCGCCCTCTGTGGGACCGCCTGCCAAAACCCATCTGCTTTAACCCGTTGTTCTTTCCCAGCCTTGTCAGAGCCGCTCAGTTCCAGCTCTGGATTCACTCCAGCTAGTCTACGTAGCTGCTTGAAGCAGTCGGCTCTGGCTCTTGGAATCTCTTAGACCCAGACAGGCTGCACCGGGAGAGCAGTGAAGGTTTTGAAGTGCTCCCGAGGGCTCTCGGAATGCTCTGTTGTAGCACAGTCTCCTGTAGTAAGGAGACCGCATGCCCTATTTCATCTACACTAGCCCATGCTAGCCCTCCAAATGCTGGTAACTTCCTGTCCTCTTATTTAGGACTGTTCTTCAGAGGGTAAGTATGATCTTTCCGGTACTGCCCTGCGTCCAGAGGAGAGCAGAGAAGATGAGCATCACACTGCCTTGCTCTCCTTCTAATTCCTATTTTCAAACTCAGGGAGGAACGAATAAGTCAGTAGAGCAAGGGTGGCCAATCCATTACAGACGAGGAGCCAAAATAGTGGTGGATACAGCACAAAGAGCTAAGGGAAAAAAGTTGTTGGGGGGGGGGGAGGGGGAGAAAAAAAACCCCAAGCCTGGCCACTGCCGTTTTAAGAGCAAAGCAGGCATTGCCCTTTTAAGGCAGCCATTTTGAAGTCTGCACGGGACACAGCAACTCTGACTCGGTCTCTTTCAAACCGAAATGCAATGCCCCTTTCAGAGCCGTGGGTACGGGAGCTATAATTTTTTCTTTGAAGAGCCACATGGGTTGGCTACCCCTGCAGTAAAGAATTAAAAAGTCCATGCTTATTACCAGGGCTCGACAAACTGCAGCGAGAGCTACTCGCCAGCCCCGCGCGCACCAGACCAGCACTGCGCAGGCGTGCAGCGCCGGTGAATTGGGCACACAGAGCGAGCGGCTGAAATCGGGCGAGGAGAAACAGCGGTTTGTCGAGCCCTGCTTATTACGCCGTTGGACAGTAGATCTAAGGAGTGGGGTGGGAGGAGATAAAATGTCAGATGGAAACTCCTCTTGCCTCTCAGGTTTCAGAGGGGGAGCCGTGTTAGTCTAACTGGAAAAACTTAAACGAAAAGTCCTGCAGCACCTTAGAGACCGACAAGACAAGTGGATGGTGGCATGAGCTCTGGTGGGGACCACCCACTTCTTCTGCTCTGAAAAGCAGCAAGCGGAGCAGTAGGGTGTGTGCATGTAAAGATGGTTTTTTGGACGGGGGGTCGGGGGTTATCAACCTGGCTGAACCAGCCAAAGCCAGAGTCAAACCCCCCCCCCAGCCTGTTGGGGTGGGGAAGTCGGCTTCTAGCAGCAGATACTGCTGTTGGGACAAACGGGATGCAGGAAAACAAGCTGAACTCAATTCGTGATTTCCCTGTAGGACTCACTGGCCGTAAGTGGTTTGGAAAGGAGGTGGCAGCCATGGTCCCCCACCCCCGCCCCCTCCGCGTCTTCTGGCTTGCGAGGTCCGAAGAGAAGGGTTCAGAGGAAAGCTCTGGCATCTGCCCACCCAGGGACCCGCTACACAGCGATTCTCACTGAATTCACTAACTCAGTTTGAGCCCGTCCACACTGGCCCCCTTACACACCCAGCCTGGTGAGAACTGCTGGCTGCCCACGGCCTTAGCCTGCTGCGGAACCGGTGAATTAATGCTCGCTGCCGTGGTATCGAAGGGGACAGCAGAGGCCAGCACGAGAGCAGCCGCGGTTCTGTACCCCTGACTGGGAAGGCTAGTTGGCTGCTTGCACTCTTCCAGAGGAGACCCGCCCACAGACACACGACCTGCTTTGTCCCCTGACAAGCACCAAGCCTCTGGCAAAGCGCCCCTTAGGCAAAGGCCTGCCACCAAGAGCTCCTCCATTCACCGCTGGCTCTGGGTCCCACCAGACGCCGCATCTCGGCTGCCTTGTAGCCCAGAGGCGACCGGCACCCTGAAAGGAGGGCCAAGATGTTGAAGAGGATGCGGGATGGGGTGGGCAGTATCAGTACAAGCCTTTAGTCTGTCCTAGGAGACTGGCTACTGCCTGGGGGCTCAAAGTGCCATGCGGCGACAACACAGAGACGAGACAACCGATTGCCCTGGCGAGGGCTGCACGGGAGGGCCAGGAGTGCAGTCTTCTCGCCAGCCAGACGTGAAACGCAGCATCGCCGGCTGCTGTTCCCGGGTAGCCAGGGACAGACCCAGACCAGCCCCTGCCCGATGGAGGATGCACTCCTCATCTCAGCCAACTCCTCGGTACGCGGGAAGTCTGCACAGCTTGCAGGCAAGACCAACTCCAACCACCTGCCGGCGGCACCCAATCTCTCAGCCTTCAAAGTCCCTTGGGGCGAGGGCTTTTCTTGGGGCTAATCCACACGAGGGCGACTTATAGGAGCTGCTCCCCCTGCTCCGGGGGTGGCCCGTTCCATTAGCCGGCTCTGTTAACACACCGATTTGGGCTCAGCCACTCGGTAGTCGGACAAAGAGCCAGGACAGACGAGAGGAATGGCCCATCCACTCTGGATTAAGGGGGAGCGCTTCCCCGGAGTGGAAGCATAGGGGTCGGGTTGGTGAAAGCCAACATTGCCACTGGCAAAGCTGCACCAGGGCGTCACCCTCCTGGCCTACGACACTGGAACAGTCCCCCTCAGCAGCACAACTCTGGGCCAGGAAACCCCCCCCCGATGAGCTGCTGGCAGGAGGGCTGAGGCTCACGCCATAGAAGCTACCGACGCATCATCTCCAGATTCCCTTCTGCCTTCCTGCCCGCTGCCGTTAAATGCCGGCTAAGAGTGGTCCTGTGGTGGGGACGAGGGAGGTGGAGATTCTCTGCAGCAGCCACAGAGATTCGCTTTCTAAACAGACTCCCCAGGAGGGGAAAGGAAGAGGCCTGGAGAAGCAGGTCAGGTCTATCTGAAAGCGAGCCTGGCTGATTGGACACACTCCCCACGCCCTGCCTTGCCCCCCCACTACCGTCTTCGCCAGCAACTTTAGTCACCGGAAGAAGTTTCCTCTCCGAAGGCTTGTGAGCCACTTACAAGCCAGGGAGAGCAGCTAGCCGCTGTCAGGAGCACGCACGAGCCCGACGAGGCAGTGCACACTGCAGACAGGGCGGTACTGGACTGCGCGTTCAGCGCACCAAGGGGCCTGCCCCATGCTTTGCTTTCTGACAGGGCCTGATCACCGGCACTTCAGTAACGCCTCCCCGATACGCGACCCAACGGGGGCCAGGCCCATGCAAGCTTCCAGTGAGCTCCAACGCACGGCTCCTGGGTTCACGCAGAGCCAAGCAGGGCAGCCGCTGATTAGAGCCAGGGCAAGGAAGGAACAGATGCTTGGCAAGTCCTAACCAGCAATGCCACTGATCCCAGGCCTCGGGCTGGCCTGGGCAGAGCCTCCCCATCGTACCAAGGGGCGCCGGACTGCCCGGAGGTTTGGTAATGCAGACCTGTGGCCAGTGAGCACTGCCGGAGATTCTAGGATTAGGTGCCGACGCTTTTCCAAGGGTTCCCACCCCGCTCCCTCCCCTGCCATAAATTCTGGTCCCAACGCTGTACGCAGACTGGTCAGCGTTTAAAAACGCAGGAGAGAGGAATTGATTCTGCAGGGTCTCCAAGCACAGCCAAGAGGGCAGAGACGACGCGCAGCTGGAGATCATGGAGGGGGTTAGGGGGTGAAGACCTGAGAGGGGGCACAGCCCTGCCTGCCACCCTGGGGTGGGTTACAGAGATTTGGGAGGGGGAAACCCCACTCGCTCGCACCCGCCACACGCTGACCTGGCTTCTCAAGTTCCTGAGCGCCCCCTCGCCCCTCCAAGCGCCCCCAAGGGGGCTGGCGCCTACTTACACGTCACGCAGACGAGGCACGTCCGGAGAAGCAGGTTGAGCCACAGGGCCCAGCGCTCCGGCACCTGGGAGATGGCCACGGGCAGGATGATCTCAGCCGGGACGTAGAACTGCAGCGCGAAGGTGAAGAAGATCCCAATGGAGTAGAGCAGCTTGACAGACTGGTACAGCCTGCAAGGGAACAGGGGACGCCCGTCACCTCCGAGGTGGATCGAAGACAAAGCCAAACCACGGCCACGGCTGGGAAAGAGGTGGGCTTCGATCCCTGCCTGGGAAGCAGCGCAAGAGGCATTCCGCTGGGGGCAGGGTGCATAAAATCTACTTGCCTGCCTCCCCTTCCCCCCCCCAGACACTGGTGTCTTTTTCCTTCTCAATCTTTTTTTTTTTTTTTTTGGCTCTTCTCACTTTTGTGTGGCCCCCAACCGATTTTTCTGTGGGTCAGTGGCCCCCAACCCAAGAAGAGCTCCCCACCCCTGCCTACAGCCCAAAGCTGAAAGGCACTTGCCCTGGCAGAGGGCTCTGCAGCCACCAGGAGAGCGATCCCAGCGTGGGCTGGTGCCCTACGAGCCGACAGGACTGGAGCTGTCGACGACGAGTGGTTCAAGAGCTCTGACCCATCCTGACCACCAGGAAGGTACCAAGGGCCACAATGACACAGGTATGTAGGTGCTAAGATGCACCTGGGTGCCTGGAGGGATTTGCAAAACTGTCTAAGGAAAGCACCTGCCATTGAACACAATGGGAGTCGGGTGCCTATACTGCCTGGCATTGTTTGGGAGGTCCCACTAGATGTGGCGTTGCATGTCTGGGCACCTAAATACCTTTGGCTTTGGGGGAAGCTCTACAGGCTGCACAGTCAGCCCCTGGCTGAAAACAAGCTGCTGCCGTCTTCTCCCACTGCTCAGCCAGGGAGACGTGTCATACCCTCAGCGGGGCGGGTGGCAGGGGCCAGGGACCTGAACTGGTGAGCACACCCCCACACAACACCACTGGCTACCACACTCCTGCTGACTGGAGCCCAACGGCCTCTGTGCACAGCCCCGGCTGGGTTAGCTGCCTGACCACAGTCCCCAGCTGCACCTGCAGGGCCCACCTGCCAGGTTAATCCCTACCGCCTGGCCACCCGCTCACCAGGAAATGGCTGATCTGACGTCAGTTACCACCCGCCACCCACGCCGGCTCCCAGCCAAGGAACTCCAGTTACGGAAGCGGTCTCTCATTACCTGTTCCCTGGGCTCTCTCATCCCTGCCTTCGCTAGCCAAATCTGGGTTCTTGGCGGGAGGAAGAAAAAAAAACCCCCGCTCCTTTTCTCCTCGTCCTGCAGCACGCTCGAGTCTACTCTGCCTTCAAATGAAAAAGATCAAGGGGGCCTTCCAAGCAGTTTAATCGGCTTTAGACACGAGTATTTCACAGCTTTTGATGCCTGTCTTTCCCCGCAGCGCGGGGGAAGGGCTGCACGGCCAGGATTAGCACAGGCTTAGGAAGTTCAACGCGACGCCGACATCACCGCCGCCTGCACTTTCACCTGCTCTACTAAAATAAAACCAAACAGGCTATTTTTGGAGCTCGGCGCGGAGCGTTTGGGGGAAGGGACTCGTCACATGGCAGCGCTGAGTGGGGGGGGTGGCCCGGTCGGGACCCTTGCTCACACGCCAGTGCCCAAGTCTGCAGCGGTCACCCCAGGCACCCTCCTCCAGTGAGACACGCCAGCGAGACAAAGGGAAGGAGTTTGTCTTCTCCACTTGAGAACGGCCCTGGTCTCAGACCAAGAATGGCTGGGGGCTACCACACACTGGGCCATGTCAAAGGAACTACGGGCAAGAGAACCAACTTTTTAGGAGTTGTACAACCAGGACAGTTTAGACGCGGTGATTTCGAAAAAAAAAACCTTCTTTCGAAATAACTCTTAAACCTCATTTTTTAAGGAGTAAGGGTTCTTTTGAAAGAAGGGGTTTTTCTCGAAATAATCGGGTCTAAACAGCGTTTATCTTAAAATAGGGTATTTTGAAAAAGCAGCCGGCCGCGATTATGCAAATGAAGCACGGGACATTCAAATCCGGCTTCATTTGCAATTTCACTTGCCTGCATTTGCAGGTCTCTCTCGAAAGAGGAATGCAGTGTAGACATACCCTCAGAGAGGCCTTTGAAACCTGTGTCTTACAAAAAGAAGGCCGCTCTATAGCTGGAGGGCTTAGATGAGAGCACTTGGCAGCACCTTTGTTTGGACTTCTGGGGGCCAAGCAATTTTCTTTTTAAATCCTGTTCATGGTGACAAGGCTCAGCTGTGAAACACTGACAGGAGAGCGGGATAGTAACAAGCGCCTATATAAGACACAGCCTCAACATCTGGCCATCTTAGACAAGACAGTCCCCCACAGCTGACAATTCACCAGCTTCTATTTAGATTAAATTCTGATTTGGTGACTCGTGAGGCAGCGGCCGGCAGCCTGGGCTGCCTCCTGACACACATCCATCAAAAGGCCACACGCAAGCCATTCCTGCAAGCACCCCGTAGCTATGTGTTGCCTTTGATGAATAAGCCAAGAGCGTTGGACTGAAACGCACAATGCAAATCCAGTAAACACAGCTGGCACTTAACTTCAAAGAGCTTTTAAACCCCTGACTTCACAGCCCTATCACTTCAGTTTCAAAGATAGGGGAATGAAGGCAGCAAAATTAAAACTGTATCGACTCCACGGTTAGTCAGTTACACGCCTCTTACCATCCTTACCGCAGACTCATAGACTTTAAGGTCAGAAGGGACCATTATGATCATCTAGTCTGACCCCCTGCACAGTGCAGGCCACAGAATCTCACCCACCCCTCTTACAATAATCCTCTCACCTATCTCTCAGATATTGAAGCCTTCCAATACTTTGAAGACCCCAAGATGCAGAAAATCCTCCAGCTGTGACCTGTACCCCATGCTACAGAGGAAGGCGAAAAACCTCCAGGGCCTCTGCCAATCTACCCTGGAGGAAAATTCCTTCCAGACCCCAAATATGGCGATCAGCTAAACCCTGAGCATGCGGGCAAGACTCACCAGCCAGACACCAAGAACGTTCTCTATAGTAACTCCTATCATCCCTCCATTGACCTATTTACCTCTGATAACGAATGGTCAATTAGTTACCAAGATCACGTTATCTCATCAAACCATCCCCTTCATAAACCCATCTAGTTTAATCTTGAAACCAGATAGATCTTTTGCCCCCACTACTTCCCTTGGAAGGCTGTTCCAGAACCTCACTCCTCTAATGGTTAGAAACCTTCGTCTAATCTCAAGTCTAAACTTCCTACTAGCCAGCTTATATCCATTTGTTCTTGTGTCCACATTGGTATTAAGCTTAAATAATTCCTCTCCCTCCCTGGTATTTATCCCTCTAATAATGTGGGACAGGGCAAAGGCAATGCAACCTCCATGCACACAGAACCTAAGAGCAGTCACACTGGTCCATCTAGCTCTGTGTCCTTTCTTCAGACAGCAGCCAGTGCCAGGTGCTTCAGAGGCCATCAACAGAACAGGGCAATTTATTGACTGATCCAGCCCATTATCCAGTCCCTGCTAGAAGTTTAGGGACACCCAGAATATGAGGTTACATCCCTGATTGTCTGGGCTAATAGCCATTGATGAGACCCACCTCCATGAACTTAACTAGCTGGGGTTTGTAAAAGCAGTTCTAGTTTGACCTTCACAACATCCCCTGGCAGTGAGTTCCACAGGTTGTCTGTGCATTGTGTGAATTACTTCCTTAGGTTAGTTTTAAGTCTGCTGCCTATTAATGTCACCGGACGATCCCAGTTCTTGGGTGACAGGAAGGAGTAAGTAACATTGACTGGAGACTCACCAGCAATTGGGCAGGTTGAGAGTAATGCTGGCCTGGATGTCGGCTCCGAATCGCAGGTACCCCAGAACCCCCAGGCTGATGTACAAGACGGTGACGAGGGCCATTCCCACATACAGGATCGTAGGGAACTGCCGGGGATTCTTCATTTTGTTTTCCAGGGGCAGCACCTTGGAGGCGGAAGCAAAAGAAAGTGAGCTGGTCTCCCTACCCTTCACCACCACAGGCTGCAAGCCTAGCGCACCACCTCGAAGCAAGGCTCTTCCTGCATGGGGCTAGCTCAGGAAGACTCTGTGGGTCTGTGCCCCAGGGCCAGAGAAGACCCTAAGGAGCAGCGAGCACCAGGCATGACCCGCAGCTGATTGGGGCTGTTTAGCCACCTCCGCCACGTGGCCACAAGACCCAAGGAAACGAGGCAGGGAGTCATGTGGCAGCAAAGACGGGCCCTGCCACTGCAATGCAGAAGAGCTAAGGAGGTGGGATGGCCACAGGAGGATGAAGGCAGGCCACAGGGTGGAGTGTATGGTTCCTGTGTCTGGCATGGGATAGCTAGGCTCCCGGGAATCATGCTGTCAGATCCTAATGGGGTCAGCCCATCTTTTCACACAACGTAACAGCACCGATACCCCTGCCGTGATCGCCTCTGTGCAGGTAAAGATGCGGGCCATTGTTCTCTTACATCCCGTAGGACCAGACTTCTCCTATTGCTGGCTGCATTAGTTGGTCACCACTGTCCACTTTGGGGAGGGAGGGGTTAGCACCACCATCCCCGTTTCCAACCCAGTCTCCCTGCACCGCTGGCTGAGAATGCTGTGGCTGAGGGGGACTCTCTCATCCCATGGTGGGGGACTAGTTCATACTGGGATGGTGAAGTTAGACTTCAGTTTGTTCTACCCCCCTGTGTGTACCCTGTAAGTTTCCATTCCCACTGTCACTATAAAGCAGGGGTGGTCAATAATTTTCGCAGGGTGGGTGTGTCTCTTGATAAATTTTGCCACGTGGTCACAGGCTGGCTCCACCTCCAGAAGGGGCAGGGCTTGGGGAAGAAGGGGCGGGGCCTGGAGACTAGCCTCTTCCCAGAGTTGCCTGGGGCCAGAGGCTTTGAATTAAAACACAGAAAAGGGCTCACGGCTACCAGCCCTGCTGCTACCATGTTGCCTGGCCACCACCCCACGTTGCTGTGGCTATTTAAAGCACCCGCAGCTCCAGCCCCTGCCAGGGTAGCACCGTGACCCGGACCTATGAGCCATTTAAACAGGACGCTGCTGCCTGAGCCACCACCTGGAAATTCAGTGGTACGGGCAGTAGGATATAAATACAAAGCAACCAGATGCAGCCCACGGGCCAGCTCAAAAAGCGTTAGGCAGGGTGGGTCTAGCGCGAGGGTCGCATCTTGCTCAGCCCGGATAGAAAGGATTTTCAAGAGATCGGCTTCTACCCTTAATAGATAAAAGGATCCCCTGACACTCTCACAATTCTTCCTCATTTCTTAAGACTGATTGGTTTTTCCAATTCGTCTCCTGCTGAAAGCATCAGCCCAGCCTCCCTCTAACGCCACTCAGGATGTACCAGAACGCCTTTACTCATGTACTTCCCTCTGTATGGTTTCTGCTATTCTCACGCTTGGCGCAAAGGTAATGTAGCACTAAAGGAGTTGCACTGTGTACAGAAACCTGCTATGCCTTCCCTGCTTTCCCAGCATTCTCCCACAATTTCAACCAGAAGACGACAAACTGGCAAAAGCACAATTTAAGATCATTTCAATTTTCCCATGAAATACTGAAAAACAATGGTGCAACGGTGCCTTATGGGAGTTGTAGTTTGAGTGCCTTAGGCTCCCATTCTCCTCTCAGATTTGGGCTTGCTGTCCGGACTACATCTCCCATGATGCTTCCTCCCTGTTTGGAAAGGGCAAATTCATTATAGGAGCCACGGGCTGTAGCATCATGGGAAGCCAAGTCCAGACAGTGACCCCATTCTCTACAAGAGAATGGGAGCAGACGGCCTGCAAATTGCATCCTCCAGGTAGCACCACCGTGCCATCTTGAATCAAAATATTTCAGATGTTGGGCATTCGGTTTTTCAAAATTTTCCATGGAAAACAAACACTTCACGAACAATTCCACTGAAACCCAATTTTCTGTCTGAACTGCTGAGACAATTTTCAACCAGTCCTAGTAATCAAGAGTCACCACAGGAAAGGCAAAAGATGACACTTTCGTGGGGGGTATTGTAGGAGTGCACTGTCAAATTTGCAGCATGTCAGTTTATTCTACTCAAGATTTTAGTCACGTAAGAACAGCCAGATTGGGTCAGACCAATGACCCATCTAGCCCAGTAGCCTATCCATGACAGCAGCCAGTGCCAGACGGTTCTGGCAGTTGCTTAACAGGAACCCAGAACATGTACTTCCCTCTGTACGGCTTCTCTGTTGCATCTTGGCTAACAGTCACTACACTTAGCTACCATATCCTCCATGAACTTACCCATTTCTTTTTTGCACTCTATGCTTTTGGCCTTCACAACATCCCCCAGCAAAGAGTTCCACAGGTTTATTGTGCATTATCTTATTTTTAAACCTGTTTATAAATTTCATCGGGAGACCTTAGTTCTTGTGTGCTAGGAAGGGTCAAATAACCTTTCATAGTCAAAAGTCTCAGAAGAGTTGTCGTGTTAGTCTGTGACTAAAAAAACGAGTAGTCCTATGGTACCTCAGACTGATACAAATATATATATAGGATCATGAGATTTCATAGACAAAACCCACTTGCTCATTTTGCCCACGAAAGCTCATGATACCATATATATATATATATCTGTTAGTCTCCAAGGTGCTACTGGATCACTCATCGTCCTTCATATTCACTTTCTCTACACTAGTCACGATTTCATCCTTAGGTCATATTCCCCCTTCTGTCTATTTTCTTCACTGTAGAGTGTCAGTCTTTTTAATTCAGGTGGAAACATCCCCTCGTCATTTTTATTGCCCTTCTCTGCACTAGGGATGTAAACTCCCGTTTAATCAGTTAACCGGTTAAACATTGCTTAAACAGGGCCAGGGTGGAGCAGCCCTCCGCCCCCATGACCAAGTGTTGAAGCGCCGCTGCCCGAGGTGCACTGGGCCTGCTCCAGCTGGGCTGCTTCAGTTGGGCTGGAGCTCTCCCACCCACATGGGACCCTGCTGGGTTGAAGCAACCCCCTGCCCGCAGGTGTAGGGGGACTGCTCCAGCCTCCGACAGTTAATCACCACCGGTAAGCATCACCCAGCAAGGGCGGCGCTTACTGCTTCACCTCTCACATCCTTACTTTGCAGCCTTTCCAACGTAGCTTTTCTGAGCTGGGACAACCTTAACCACACACAGCCTTCAAAGCGCAGGCACACCATGAGTTATGTGGTGGCACTTGGTCTGTTTTGCTGCCCAGCCCTTTCCTGATGGCTCCCAAGAGTATTAGACATTTCAACCGCTGCTGCACGTTGAACAGATCCTTTCAGAGAATGGCTAAACGACGCTTTCTTGAGCATTAGCCAGCTTAGACCTGATCATTTTATATGTATCGTTGGGGTGATGTTTTCCAATGCACTTGCTATGTGAGTATCAACCCTGAATTTCATCACCATTTTGCACCCCGGTTTTGAGAGAGCCCTTCATAATGCTTCATGGCTGATGACGGACATAACTGTCAATTAATTATGGGTCACCTGCAAGTTCTGCCACCTCGCTGGTCATCCCCTTTTCCAGATTATTTATAAATATGTTGAACACCACTTATCTCAGCACAGATCTTTGGGGGACCCACTATTTACCTCTCTTCATTGTGTAAACCAGTCTCTCAACCTTTTTTTTTTTAATAAAGTACCCCTTTTTAAAAAAAAAATTATAAGTACCCCAGTACATACGTTTTCAGACTTTTTTTTTTCTACCATTGCAACACATTTGTTTAAACAACTTAATCATAACCAGGCAGGCAATGAAATTTTTGGGCGTAAAAAGTACAAAAATAATAAAGCGCTGTAAAACTTATAACAAAAATTCAGTTTTCTTCAAACTTCAGTTGTGTTGACGTACCCCCCAGACTTCTCTCGAGTACTCCCTAAGGGTACTTGTACCACTGGTTGAGAAACACTGGTGTAAACCAACAATTTATTCCTAACAGTTTATCTTTCAGCCAGATACTGATCCATAGGGATCTTCCCACTAAACCCACAACTGCTCACTTTGCTGAACAGCCTTTGCTAAGGGAAAGGCTCTTCAAGTCCAATTTCCTTTCCCCACTGAATCACCCTTTTGTATAAGCTTGATGATGCACTCAGGGAATAGGAATAGATTTGTAAAGTGAAATCTTGCCTCACCAAAGTTGCGTTGCCTGTTCCCCCACAAATCAGCTTCATTTGCCAGTCTGATAGTTCTATGCTTTACTATAGTTCCAACCGGTTTGCCAAAGTTCAGTTTTCTGGCCGATCATTGCCTGGATTGCTTCTGGAAGGGAGTCCTTTTCGAACACAGGCAGACCATTAGCTATCAGCCAGACAGCTAGTATAGAGGCTGCTTTAAGCGACAGGCTACATGTCACCTTGCTGAGTGTTTTGCAATTTCATATCCGAGTTCCCGCTGACCTCTTGGGTGAATGCCATGTGGGCTTGAGGACTTACTGCTGTTTAACTGAGCAATTTGTTCCAAAGCCACCACCACTCAGAGCCGTCCCATCGATAGGACAATTTGGGGAAGCTTCCCCAGACCCTGCACTTTGGGGGCCATGCGGCGGCTGCCTCAACCGTCCTATGGATGGGAGGGTCCCAGGGGATTATGGGGGCCTAATGCAGGATGGCAAAGGGGTTACTTTTCCACACCCACCGTGGTGGCAGAATCTGTCATGGCCTGGCAACCTGCTCCGCTCCGTTATGCTGCCCTCTCTAGCCAGCACACTGTGGTTCTCTGCAGCAGCACCTTAGCCATAGGGCCTTCCACTTTCCACCACCACGGAGAAGCAGGGCTCAGCAGGCTAGGAGAGGGCAATAGAGTGGAGCAGGGCAAGCTGCCCTGGCTCCCGCCACCACAGTGAGTGTGGGAGAGGGGTGACCCCACTGCTGCACTGCACCAGGCCCCACAGTGCCCCAGACTGTGTGGCTTGGAGAAAGCAGGGTGGTGTTTTGCCCTGGGCACTGGTGAGAGTTGCCCCAAGCCTCGCCTCCTGTCCCTGCCCCCCCAGGGCCAGACCTGCCTCTACTGATACCTCAGTCTGGAATAGTTCTTCAAGTCTGTCACCTAAAAGGACGGGCTCGGGTGTGGGCCGCTACACAGACTGATGCAAAGAATTAGCTTCTCCACAGTAGCCTGTTTTTCCTCAAGGGCTCCGCTAGCACCTCGGTCGTCCAGCGGCCCCACAGACCGTTTGACAGGCTTCCTGCTTCTGACGCACTTTAACTTTCGCAGTTAGCCCTTGTGTCCTGAGAGCTGCTCTATTGCTTTAGACTGCGCCGGTTTTTAAAGCGGGCTCTCGAACAGGTCACCAAAGCACAGCTGCTGGAGAGGGAGTGAGAGAGGTGCAAAATAAGCCAAAGACAAAGCTTTGGTTCCCACTGCCCCGTGGGTGCTTTGTGAACACTGCTGGGGTCGGAGAACTTGTACACAGTCCTGTGCAGTGCATTTTGTCAACACTTTGGTGTCTTGGCTTGGAACTAGATTACCGGGCTAGATGGACTTTTGGTCTGACCCCGTGTGGCTGTTTTTAGGTTCTTGATGGACTTGCTGCTTCCACCTCATCTGTTTATGCTGCCAGGTTGCCAAGAAATGACAACAGCTGTCCTCTTACCCGTGGAAATAATCTGGGCTGTTTAATCAAAATAATAAGCAGAGCTCCACCCACCCGCCACCTCCTCCATATTAGCCTGCTGCTCTAGTGACAGCACCTCCTAGGAAGAAGACTTATGTAATTAGCACCAGAGGAAACTGAACCACAACTGCTGTAAGCTAACAGGCTACTCAAGAGGCTACCCAGGTAGCCTGCCCGAAAGCTGTTCCGTCAGAAAACCCAACAGGAAAGCTTTAGATCCAAGGAGGAAGCAATTGAACAATTTCTGCTTTAGTATAAAGGCTTTCGAGATTTCTTAAAAGGGCCCGATCCCCTCCCTCCGCCCTAGCGGCAGCGAGATTTGACAGAGGGAAGCTCTGTGTACACAGTGAATGCCAGTCACCCCGGCCAAAAGTTCAGCTCACAGAGGTTTATCTGCACATACAGCTCCCCTACAGAAGAGAGCAGAAGAGCGTGGCAGATTCTGGCACTACCCACAAGCCAACACTCACCACTCCGATCCCTTCGAAAGCAAAGATAGCCGTGCCAAAAAACAGCGGGTAGGTCTTCCAGCCCGCGACAAGCGGCAGGTGGCTGGGGTCCGGAATGCCCTAGAAAAGAGAAGTTTGGATTGAAGCGCGAGAGGGGAACCAAGGCCCGTTTCAAAGGTTTCTTTTCAGCAGCGTTTGCTCAGTTTCAAATCACCAAAACCGCTCTGCCAAGACACGGGCTAGAACGCTCCTGAGAGCAGACGTAAGGCCAACACTGTCAGGGCGGCGCGAGTTCCCACAGTGCCGGGCATCTAATGAGACCTACCGTACCCCTACTATTCTAGTGCCGTTGTTTACAAACAACAGGTCCTGACCCAGCACTGGGGCATGGAACTAGGGCTGCCAGATGGTTTAACCAAAAAAAACCAAACAGCCCACCCCCACCCCCAAAAAAAACACTGGGGAAAAAGAGGAGGAAGACCAAAGCTGTTGAGAAAAAAAAAGGACCCCGAGAGTTATTAAGCAAAGAAAAGAAAAGAGAAAAGAGAAAAGAGAAAAAAGAGAAAAGAGAAAAGAGAAAAGAGAAAAAAGAGAAAAGAGAAAAGAGAAAAGAGAAAAGAGAACACAGCACCTCCCCTTTTAAGTGTATGCAGTCAGAATAGGGATAGGAAGAAGCTGAGCACTAAGACCCAGGGAAGATATTGCTTCCCCTTGTTTCAGGTCTTTAGAATTTTTTGCCAGCAGTCATCTTGTTTTCTTTATCTTCCCCCCACCCCCTCCCAGGTAAGCAGGGGGAGGCCAGGGGCTGGGCCCAGTTGCCGAGTGTGTCGTAGGGTTGCCAGATGTCCGGTATTTTCGCCTCCTGGCCAGGGAAAAAAAAAGTCAGAAAATACCGGACACCTGGCAACCCTACATGGAAAATCGGGCACTCAGTCTCGTGGCTGCAGGGGGATCAGGTGAGCAGTGGGGGGGCTAAGGCAGCTCCCTGCCTGGCATCGCAGACTGTGCTGCACCCCAGAAGCGGCCGGCAGCAGGCCCAGCTACTCGGTGATAGGGGAGAGGGGAGGAGAGCGCACAGGGCTCCCCACACTGCCCCCACCCTGAGCGCTAGCTCCACCCTCCCATTGGCTGGGCACCTGCTGCTGGCTGCTTCTGGGGGCAGCCTGGTCTGCGGTGCCAGGAGAGGCAGGAAGCTGACTGGGAGCCGCTCAAAAAAAGCCCCTCCTGCCCCAGCCCTGCCCCCACACAAAGCTCCCGCCTCCTCCCCAAAGCTCCCCCTCAGCCCTGCCCCAGAGCCGACACTCCAGTCACATGACACTGGGTCGTGGCATCGACAATTTTCTTCAACTGGGTCACAAGGAGGAAAAAAGTTTGCACCCCCTGGTCTGAGTGGACATGCTCCCCTCACCACACATCCACGCCTCTAGCAGGCTTAGCCTGCAGCAGCCCCTAAGAGCAGGGGTAACCAAACCGCAGCTCCTTCGCAGTTTAAGTGCAGCTCCCGGACCGCTCCGTGCCTCCCCGACCATGCTCCACCTCCCAGACTCGGGGTGGGCGGGAGCTCTGGGTTTCTGCCCTGCAGCAGGGTGCTGGATCTCAGGTCTTGTGACTAGTGGAAGGGAGGCTCTGAGGGCTACAGCAGAAGCACTGATGTCAGACACACACCCCGTAGCCATGCATGAGCTCCAAGACTCCCTCCTTCCCTGCCAGGCTCAAGCCCTGGGCCCCAGCAGGTGCGCCCGGCTCTCAAACTGCTGAAGACCACCCTACACGGTGCCAGGGTGAGGTGTGGAAGCCGTCAGGAAGATCTCTAGACCGCACAGGCAGGTGGCTTTAGGTAACCGCACGTACCGTAAAGATATACCAGTTTATCATGACGAGACTGCACAGCATGACCAGGTTGGCCACCATGGAAAAGATGGACAGGAACTTGAGATTCTGGATGTAGACGAGCAGCACCAGGAACGGCAGCAAGGAGAGGATGAACAGGCGGGAGTCCATGGCGGGAGCCAGCTCGATGGTTTTGTTGGAGTAGCAGTCATTGGTGGTGCTATTTGCTGCCGAGATGACCTGCAGAGAAGAGCCAAAATACCCCGGATCCTGAATTGTTCCCTGTCACAACAGGAACTTGGCAACCGATTTCACACGGCTGATGAGGAGTCCTAGTCATGTAATTATGGTCTCCCTTTAAGAGCCACAGAACCGCTCTTTTTTGCAGTTAGCAGGCATTAGCAAAAGATTTAAATATTGCAACTTCTTTTAATAACCCGACACCACTCTAGGACAGGGAGGGAGGGGGACAGAGCTCCCCTACAAAAACACTTTGCACTTCTATAGTGGCTTTCATAAGAATTTTAGTGCGCTTCGTAAATACCAAATGAAACTCAGCCCTCCAAGTGAGAAACATCATAGTTCCTAGATGAGGAACGCGAAGCACAAGGACGCAGAGACTCGCATCAAGTCCAGGCCAGGCGTGCAGTGACAAGCTGGGAACAGAGCCCAGTTCTGTGTTTTACAAACAAGAGCATCCTCCCCTTGCCCGGTTCAGAGATCCTGGGTATTGAAAGACACTTGAGATAAGCTGTCAGATTGCTGGACGGCCGAGGAAGGATTTCCAAACAAGTTACAAATAACCTTCTTTAGCCAATCTAACCAAAGGTTGAACCTCTCTAGTCCGGCACCCTCAGGATCTGACCGGTGCCAAACCAGGAGAGGTCAATATTGTCTAGCAGCATTGTCAACACTTCCACAACTTGCTGGGCCTTTAGCAGACATTTACAGGTCAATTAGAGTTAAATAACAGCACAGAACACTGAGAGCCGGGACTGGTGATTGTAAGTAAACTGTATGGGGACCACAGGAAACTTGGCCACACTTATAAGTGGATCTGGCTCACTAAAATCATGGGCAAGCCACGGATGTTGATGGACCAAAGAGGTTCAACCTGTAGTCTATTAAAAAACCAGCACAGTATGTTTACAAAGAACTCAACGCACACTCACGCCCTGCATAAAGTAGAAACATCCTGATTCCTTTTTGGCCACACCACGATTGGATTAAAGGCACTTTGCTGTTCGCACACAACGTGTTACCCAAGCCATAACCACTCCCGGGGTGGCTAAGCACAGCACAAAACAGAAAGACAATCTACAAACACTGAATGCTCAGGATCTGAGGGGAGAATTTACTTCATGATCATGTAAAATAAATGCCCCCCAAATATTGCTTTCTGAAACCCCACCCTCAGCCAGTAAACACGCAAACTTCGAAGCTCCATTTCTAACTGTCTGCTTCGTGGCACATCAGCCAGCTCCCAGAGCGCTCCATTATGAAAGGCATGTGAAGGGGTTCCCTTGGAAGGAAGCCTGCATGGAAATAGCATCATCCAGCCAACGGGGTCGGAGAACTAACAGCGGCTGCATGTGCGCACCTGCCCCCGATTCCTGACTGAGTGACAGGGTCTGGGAGGGGCAGGTAAACCAGCGCATCACACAGAGCAGACACACAGATCGGTCCCCTCACACACGAATACACTGCCCTCTGGAAATAGGTCTCCCCTGAAAGAGAGAGGGAACCAACGCGGGGAACGTAACAGCCATGCTGAGTCAGACCAAAGGTCCGTCTAGGTCTTCTGAAAGATCAATGCCTGGTGCCCCAGAGGGAGTGAACAGAACAGGGAACCAACAAGCAATTCCTACTCTGCCACCAACTCCCAGCCTCTCACAGAGGCGAGGGACACCGTTCCTACCAATCCTGGCTAACGGCCATTGATGAACGTATATAGCTCTTTTTTTAAACGCTGTTAAAGTCCTTGTCTTCACAACATCCTCTGGCAAGGAGTTCCACAGGTTGACTGAGCTCTGCATGAAGAAAAACTTCCTTATGTTTGGAGGACACACATGAAACCCCTGGGAATTCATTCAGGTGTATTCCTAAACCTGGGGACTAGAAGATCCTCTCCCTCCATCTCCTGAAGCTATTGGTTTTCATGACATTACGGCCCAATTTTCATACCAGCCCCAAACATACACACACTTCTCCCCCCCTCCGCCTTTCCTAGACCAGAAAGAATTTACAGTGATCTGAATAAAACATGTTTCTAGAGTTCTCACACTTCCACCCACATCTGACATCACACGCACACCCCCAGGAATTTCTTGCAGCGGCTAAGCTCACTGCCGAGTGTGTATTAAGTAGTGTACTAATGCAGCCTCTTTTCCAGATACATCACAGCATCAAAGGGGCTCCCACAGAAAGCTCCCTTCATGCTGGGGAAGCAGCTGGGAAGAGTTTTCCACCAACATTTTGGGGGACACTTTGCAGCTCCCCCGGATCCTGCCTGGCTCAGAGCAAGGGAGTCACCTCGCTGGTGCTCAGCATGTACTTATCACTCTGGCCCTCAAGAGGCACCGGCACGAAGGCAATCTCCTTGGTGATTATTTATTTGAAAGCGAGAGCGCTTCCGTTTTATGCCCTGCCTGCCGGATTCCAGGCATTTACAGGGAAAGGAGTAACTGGCATGGGGAGGCAGGCAGGGGACTCCCAGCTTGCTCGCAAGTTTCACATCTCTCCGTCTCCAGACGGTCGTATTTTGATCTAATGGCAGTTCCCGGGTTTAGGGTGTAGGGGCTGGGTGGTGGCAGCACATCACGTCATCTGCAGACCAGACTGAAGGATGCGATGGTCCCTTCTCACCTTAAACACTTCCCTGCCCTGGAAGTTAGCAGTCCAGAGGGGACAGACCTAGTTTGTTTGGTTCTCTTGAAAAGGGCTCTTTTTCCTGACTTCCTGCTACGAGAGGAACCCCCTTGAAACTGTCTCAATAGGAGCTTCTTGGTGCTACAGTCCTACCCGGTCCAACGTGCCATCTGATCATGGCTGCTCCCAACGGCTTCACAGGAAGGTGCAAAATTCCCACAATAGGACCATGTGGGATGATGCCCTTCCCCTCTGAACTCCTGAACCCAAGGGATGTGGCAGGCAAGTTTTATCACCGCCGATTTTTTTCCCTCGGGTGCTCGCTTAGTTCCCTCTGCATATGCGGAAGACATGAAATCTCGCCAGGTTGAGCCTCGCTAGACCAGCATTCTCGGGACCCGACCGGTGCCGAATCAGAGAATTTGCTGAACCACAGGCGGTCAATATCGCTGGCAGCAATACCAACACTGCCCCTGCTTACTGGGCTCTGAGACGACATTGAGGGGTAAATTAGAGCAAAACAACAGCACAGAACACCGAGAGCCAGGACTGGTGGCTGTAAACAAACTTTATGGGATCGTGGGAAACAGACACATAAGTGGACATTGGCCTAACTAAACTCACGCCAGACCACGGATGTTGCCGGACCAGAGAGTTTCAGCCTGTAGTAGCCTTTTACCTGTGACAAACACGCAGTAGAGGGGAGGTTAGATCTGTCACTTTCTCACTTTGCACAAGTGCAGCAGGGATACTGAGCTATGTCCTTCGGCTGAAGGGTTTTTGTTTCCCTGTGCTGCTCTAGTTATGGAAGCAAGACGCTTCTCCCTGGGTTTTGGTTTTAGTTTTAGTTGTAGGAGGGACAACCTGGGCCCCTCCCCCTCCCCAAACCTGGGGGAGAATTTTTAAACGAGCACTCCCCACCCCCCTTATCACCAACAAAAGCCAAAATCTTACCTGCTTCAGATTGTCAGCCAGAAATACGAAATACACACAGCAGAACCCCAGCTGGGTGAGAATCAAGAAAAATCCCACTACATACCTGTGGGGGGAAGAAAGCACGTAAGAGTCAATCACTAATGCTAAGCCCCCAGCAGCCTACAAGACACTGACTCATGTAGGGGTGTAAGCGACTAATTGACTATCCAATAAGCAAAAGCTTGTCGGACAGTAGACACACGAGTCAACTAGTCGCTTCCCCGCCTTGCTGCTTCTATCAAGAGGCAGCAAGTGGGGGTGGGGGGCAGGGGAGAAGAGGACTGGGTGCTGGGGGGAGCCGTGGGAGGGGGCAGGGGCGTAGCGGCAGCGTTCCAACTTTGAAATGTACAAGAGTCCCCGCTGGGGCTCTTGTACATTTCAAAGCAGTAGCACCTGCATGGAGCCCAGGGTCAGCGGGGGGATTCCCCACAGGCCCCGGGCTCCACGCAGTGTCAATCTTTGAAATGCACAAGAGCCCCAGTGGGAACACTCGTACATTTCAAAGGCAGAACATCCCGCTAGTCCTCATCAACTAATTAAACAGTCAATGGAAATCCCACCAACTATTTGATTAGTTAATTCATTGAAATTTGACATTCCTAGACTCATGCTAGAGGTGCAGCCTTCGATCCCAATGTTACATCCACAAGGCTAGTGATTCTTCAGCCAGGCTGAGACACAGAGCTGGAGATGATAGGGTGATCAGGATTGCTTGCTTTGGCTGAGGGTAGCAGGGAGTGTTGCAAGAGGTAGGAGCTCCCCTCTCCCTCTGTTTCACCAGGAAGCTCAGACAGTAGCGGGCCCTTCGTGTGCTCTCACCTTTCTGAGGCTGAGCCAGCAGCTGTCAAACTAAAATGTTCCGGGAAGCTACAAGGTGGAATCTCCCAACTCAGAGACAGGCCAGTCCCTGGAACAGGCCTGTCGGACGCAGCAGTGAGCAGCGAAAGGTGTGTGAACAGATCTGTTTCACAAGAGTGGTTTCCAATTGCTGTCGTAGCACAGAACTAAGATAGGAGCCTGCATCTTGAAAATGCATAATTCTCTGCTCTCTGTCTGCTGCATCTCCCATTTTAGAAGAGGTTTAAATTTCCAGTGCTAAACATGGGTAGTCTCACATTGTAGCCTCTAAAGATTCAGCCCGAGACCAGTAAAAGCATCTAAAAAATTGTGGCCATGGAGGGGACATGGTTGCAGCATGGAGAGATGCAGAGGCACACAGTTCACACTGGGTGGAGATGAAGATCTGGGCCTCCATAGATTTACAAACCAGAAGGGACCAGTGTGCTCATGTATCTCATCTCCTGTAGAGCACGAACCAGAGAGCTGCCCGTAATAATTCCCCAACAGATCTGCTGGGAAAACAACCAGCCTCAATTCCAAAGTCACCTGGGGTGAAGAACCCACCACAACCCAGAGTGAATTGTTTCAATGGTTCATTACCGTCACTGTTCATTAGGAGGGTCCCGCCCCACCCCTATGAGTTTGGATTGCCCTTTCCTGGGGCAGGATCAGAGCCACACAGGGAAGGCCTGTGTGCAGCAGGCGCGCTGCTAATGTACTGCAAACCTGCAAAACCGTGGAGCTCTGAAATGGACGAGAAGTCTGAACAGGCTAAGCTTTGTCAGTGTCCAGCAGGGGACAGGAAGCCGTGCCAGCACGCAAGAGGGTCGTCAGCGTTATTTGCCCTTTACTTGCGAGGCTGCAGAGCAAAGAGTTTACTTTTCCCACCTGGCTGCACGCCCTAAAATACCCATTTCCACTACATCACTGCTGGGCGCACGGGGAAAAAAAGCTTCCCGCATTTCCAGGCAGTACAAGCAATTCCAGCGAAACAAAGGCCAGCATCCATTCTGTGTGTATGATCAACAAGGGAGCACACCACAGTTGGGTTTGGCTGGAGCGTAACGCTTCGCTTTGTGCAGCCCCTGAGAGTCAGACAGGTGCTACACACAAAGCCAGGCTCCTTCAGATGGCACAAGGCCGAGAACGGGGATGTTACGTTTCCCTGAACTGAAGGAACCGGTGAGGTCTTTCATTCTACTTGCGATTTGATTAGCGCGTCTTAGAGTCCAGCCAGCTCGGCCTCTCCCAGACCAAACCCAAGGCACGCAGAGAACATGGTACCTTCCCCAGATGGCATGGGACCGAAGCCAGGTGCTAGGGGTGGCTTCCAGCCCGTACATCACAGCGTCCCCATAGTCCACAAACGGCCTTTGATACCTGAAGGGAGAGAGGAAGGTGACAATTACTTCCTAGTTTCAGCGGCACCCACAGTGGTAATAACATGAGATTGCTGCTATTAGATGCCAGTCTGAAGAGGTTTCAGACTGGCAATTGCCAGGCCAGTGGTCCCCAATCTTTTAATAGTGCCCCCTGCAACTCCAGAGGGACCACAGTTGAGAGCAGGGCCGCAAACAAGAGCTTAACAGGAGCCAGGCTGAGAACGGGAGCAGAGCCGTGGTTGGGACCCACAGCAGGAGCCAAGTGCTGGGGCCAGGGCTACAAGTGGAGATGTGGCCAGGAGTTGGGGCTGTAGCCAGTGTTCCCTCTACGTTTTTTTTTTTCCCCATGTGTGTGTGGAATAAATTTTGTTCTATGCACCAAGGCATGTGTGGATGTGCACCACCAATAGAAACACAGGCTGCTTGCTATGAACATTGTGGATGCTCTACTAATCAGCTGGGCAGCATTTGAATCTTCCCTGGGTGGCTGCCCAGGGAACACGGACTGTAGCTGGGGGCAGAGTGGGGCTGGTTGGCACTTCTGTGGGGTCTGGCCCAGGCCACTAAATATCTCCATCATACTCCTCTACTGACCGCAGATACTATACAATGGAGATGGAAGTTTCAGAAGCTTGTGTAATGACAAGCATTAGCTCCACACTATCTGCTCAGTGGAAGATGGGACTCAAGACAACAGACAAGGAGGGTTCCTGGCCACACCTCACAGGGCAATCAGGGAGACAATCCCCAAATCGATCAGGCCACGTGACGTTCAAGGGGCGTCCTCCGTTTTCTGGTTCATCCTTTAATACTTTACCCTGTTAGAGCTCTTCCCAACCAGCGAGCTCAAGGCTTATCATTGGGGTACGGGATGTGCACCTCCCAAGGCCCCTGGGCGGGAGGGTGGGAGGCATCGCCACCCCCATTTTACAGGGGGGAAGCAAAGGTGGAGAGAGATTAAGTGACTCACAAAGGAGTGGCAGAGCCCAGAGAGCTCCGAGCCACTGCACTATGGAGGCAGTTTGAGAGACCGAGGACTGCCAGGTTCTACACTGGGAGAAAGGGGCGCAGTGCGAAGCCAGGCCAGAGGAGCACAACCGGAGCACACCGTGCGAGTGACTCTGAGGGCCAGGCACGGCACAATGACACGCTGTACACCGTCACCTCTACCAGTCAAACATAACCCCTCTGTCCTTAGGGTGTAACGAGTCCTCCTCCCCAGCTCCCGGCGTCTACGGGAAACGGACCGAGTCCTGGCAACGCCTGGGCAACGTATCTAACCTGGGAGCTTGTGGAGAGCCTCTGCCCAATAGGAGGCACTTGATGCAACGCGCTGCAAACATCTAGCTACAATATTACGAAGGGGTTATCCTCTCCAGCCCTCTCCGCCCACCACGCACCCCACCCAGGGAGTCGGGAAGGAGAGCTTTCTGCCCATCAGATGCTTTTAACACTTGGGCTCACTTCCACAGACAGGCGGCTGGTGGAGGAACGGAAAGGAGCCCCATTTCTAACAGGGATCAATACAACTAAGCCGGGCGGGGCGGGGCAGCTGGAAAGGGAGCTGCAGGCCAACACTTGAGACACGACGGCAGCGGGAGCGTCTCTTACTTGCTGCAGAAGTGGTGAGCGCATTTCACCAGGAGGCTCATACAGTGCACGGCAGCGATCCCCATCACCAGCAAACTGAGCGGGCCCAGCTAGACAGCAAGAGAAGGGACGGTTACAACTAGACCGGCAAGGCTGGGTTTCCACAACAAGGGGTGGAGAGCCCAGGACACAAGCAGGACCTGCCTGCATTACAGAGCGGACCAAGGATCCCTTGAAACAAGACTGACCCTGCAGGATGCCACTCTGATGGTGGAATCAGAGCTGTGAGGGGGGAAAAGCCCCGTTTGCAAATGCTGGATGTTTCCTGTAGTACAGCACAGTCACAGGCGAGGAGCAACCCTGTGACTCGGGACAGGTGGAGAGCGGCAGAGCGAGTCCTGCTGGCGCCGGCTGATGCCTAAGTGCCTCAAGGAGCTTTCCAGAAGATCGATGCTACTTAAACCCTGCACGGACCAGCTCAGTAAGGAAGTCCAGGGGGAATCGGAACCGGTGGGGTTTGACTATCCCCAGCCTCCCTCGACAGGGAGCCCCAGGGAGATGGGAGAAGGCCAGCCTGCTCCCTCCAGAGACGCCGACTGTACGGCCTGTTCCAGATGCTGCTGAGACCTGTCCCTCTGGAGCAGGGCCTGAGGAGAATTTTAACCAGCAGGAAGGCTCAGAGGCCCCCGAAAGGCACCAGAGCACCGCACTGCCGAGGAATGCAGCTCAGAGCCGGGTGCTTCTGGGCCAGCGTTCGCTCCGGCAGTAGGACGTGGATGTGAGGAGGACGCAAGGTTTGGTCCTAGGTCTCGACTCACAGGCAGGGGCAACGCCGAAGAGCGGCGAGGAAACGGCCCGGCCTTACGCAACGTGTTTCCCAGTCCAGATAAGGGAGCGGTAGCGGTGCCTTTGCCGCCACTGGTCTGACGGCCGCGGCAGGGAGAGAGCCGCACGAGGCTAAGGGTCGCTGCACGATCAGCAGGAAGGGCCCACCCGACAGCTCTGGAGTCTGGTGCCCTCCCCTTGTCCACAGCACGGTGACCTCAGCACACGGGCAGCCTGCCTCAACGCGCTGCTCAAGCCAGGGCTGAGGAAATGGCACCAAGAGGGAGCCAGTAGCGAAGCCCTGTGAGGCCATCCCCTCACCCAGGAGCCAGCCTGAACCAGCAGCTCTTCACTCAGGCTTCCGGACAGCCAACCAGCCGACGTGCGGTCACTAGCTGGGCATGGACCTAGGACCTCAGCTGTGGCCAACCCTAGGAGCCAGCTAAGCAGGTGGGACCGGACAGAAGGCCTGAGTCCAAGTCAGCAATACGCCACTGTCTAGGAACCGAGCCCTGCCCGCCCCCGGCCTTTGGAGAGGGGGAGATGCCATCTTACCACGATGCCAGCGTTTTTCACAGCCAGGGGCAGGCCCAGCAGGCCTGTGCCGATATTCCCCTTCACCAGGTGGATCAAGGTTTGAAACCATCTGCGGACGAGGAGAGAGACAGAGTCTGCCAGACGTGCCACCGGACAGCTTGGCCCCAGCCCGAACCTGCCGGTGGGCCTCAGTCCGGCCTCCCCGCCACACGACCGTTCTGTCCCGTGCTGCTCTTGGGGCCGAGAACAGAAAACACCCCTGGCTGGATCTCCCAGCTGCCAATACATTTACTAGCCCAGCCCCTGCGGGTCTCTCTAGGGATGCTGACAGCCCCCTATCAGGACGGACGGTGCTGAGGTCTGCCAAAAGCAGCAAGAAATACCCTGGCAAAGGCAGGTAAATCTGGCTTAGATTTGTTATTAAGGACTAGGGGGCTGTTCCCCCTGCTCGCTAAGATCACCAACCCCCCTTCTCTCCCCCGGGCCCATCTCTGGGGGCGGGCAGGCCCAACTCTCCCTGCAACCACCAGGGAGGGGAGGGCCAGGGCCTCCCCCCATGCAGCCAGCCCAGGTGGGACCCCTGGGGACCTCCCCACACACCCTTCCCCCCTCAGCCAGCCTGGGCCTCTAGGGCTCCCCTGCTCCTGCCCTCAGAGCCAGCCGGGACCTCTTGCCCCCCCCCCCCCCCCCCAGCCGGCAGAGAAGGGCCGGGGCAGCGCAGGCTGCATTCTGAGGTAACGGGGTAGGGAGGAACCCAGGTTGCTGAGGGGGGAGGGGCTGCAGGACGCAGAATGACATCATGACATCACTGTCGTCCCGCAGGAAACATTTTTTAAATATATTGAATGATGCTGCTATTAGAAGGAGGGGTGTGGAGATGAGAGTGCCCTACCTTTGAAATACGTTGGCAATGCTGAGTAAGCCCGGCTGGATGCAGCGGATACTGAACAGACCCACAAACTAAAACCTCCTGCACTGCCCAGAGAGCGCCCGTTGGCTCCAACTGAGGGCAAGGAAACGCGGACGCATCGCTGCCAGCATGCCACGGACTGGCGCTGAATTCAGGCGAGACATTTGCCTTCCACAAGGGAAAAACGTGCTGGGGGCCGAATCCTAAATTGCTTTTAAAAACTAAGACACTGTGTCCGAGTCAGGGTTCAAGGGGAAATAAACTCCCCCCCCCCCCCCAAAAAAAAATTCTGCTGAGACCCGGCATCCGTGCAACGTACCAATCTATGCCCACGTACTGAGCTGACAGCAAGCCTGGCGGGCGGAGTGCTTGTGCCCAGAGACCTGGACGGACCAGCACGAGAGAGTGTGCAAAGCCAGCCGCCTTCCCCCACGAAAGGGAATCGTTCCCTCCCCATTACACGGCACGGTCCATGCCCAAAGGATCCCCGAGCAGAGGGGGCGTGATAGCCAGCACCCGCAGGCAGCGCCCACGGCCAGTAACGCCCAGGCAGCCCATGACTTACGTCGTCCCGTTGCTTTCCCCGAACCGCTGGTAGGACGCGGGAGAGGCGAAGCCGTTTGCGCCTTCGGGGGGGCTCCCTTCGGGTGTTGCCTCTGTGGAGCTGTAGTCGTTGTAGTCCTCGCTGCGCAGCCTCCTGGTGGACATAGTGGCTGTGGAAACAGTCACATCAGGTCCCGCGGCGGCGGCTGGAGTCGCTTTGGTGTCCCCTCCCTGGGGTTTCTTTGGCTCTACCATCGTCCCAGGACCAGCTCTCCGTGCTACTGCCACAGCAGGCACTCCCCGGGAGGCTGTTATAGGGAGCAGCCCCGCCGAGGCAGTCTCTGCATCAGCATGCCTAATGGAGCCTCCCGACCAGACCGACCTGTGGAGGGGTCAGTGGAAGTCCTGGCTCCTCCCTGAAACTAGACACACCCACCCTGGAAGTACCCAGCCATTCCTGTGGGGACAGGTCACCCAGGTGACCTGCACAGATACCTAACACCAGAGGTCACTGACATTTGTCCCACTTGCACTGAACAGGCAGCAGACAACCCCGGAATGTGCCACCTACTTGCAGGTCACCTTCCCGGAAGGCTGTTGACAGGCGCTCAGAAGGGAGGGTCCTGTACAGGCAGACAGCGGCTGTACTACGGGCCTACCAGCGAGCGGATACGCTCAGGACTTGCGAGCACCCAAAGGATTCCCAGTGAACAGACACTTTGCTTGTCTAAGTGACTTTGGCTCAGCAATGGGCAACCTAGGCTAGTGAGTGGGCTGCATGAGGGGCCCTCCTCCATCTCAGCGGCTGCAAGATTGCCGTCACCAAGACGGTCTCCGAGGTTAGGGTAGTTTTGTTAACTGCGCTTGGCCGATCTAGAATTTGTGGGGTACCGACTGAACTGTCGCAGCGCTTTGATTGGACGCAGAGGGAGCGCCCGGCTCTCCCAGTCAGTGCTGTGCGCCATCAGCCCCCAACTCACTTCCTGGCTTTACGGTCGGGTGACTCCAGTAACACCGGTAAGGGGAAAAAAAAATTGACATGGACGAAAACCAGCAGAATCTGGGACCCCTGAGCGTGGGCCACACCTGGGACCAGATGGACTGCAGGCGGCCCACCGCTGCTTTAGCTGCAGGTGAGCTACTACCCCACCCCCCACCAACGGAGCGTCCGATCATCTTGCACCTAGTTCATCTTGGTATTTTGAGATCTGTGTTTACAACAAGCAGGTCCCGACCCCCACCGCCAGGACCAGCTCCGGGAATCTTTACCCAGGGTTCAGGACTCCCCCCACCCCCGAATTAGATTGATTAGGAGTTTAAACGGCTTCTTGGATAAGATCTGGTGAGAGAAAACATGGGCGAGGCTTTCAGGAGCCTTTCTACTCTGTCAGTGCTCTAGCAACTGGGTGCCCAACAGAACCAATAGGGTATCCGCTGAAAGGAACGCCTTTTTCTCCCATGGGAGGCCAAGACACAGCCAGAAGCTTCATTCTCCAGATGCCTTTGCACCGTGCACACTGACTCCTACCCAGCCGCCGTTCCTAGCAAGTGGGTTGTTAAGGTGTCTTAGTAATAGAGAGGTAGCCGTGTTAGTCTGATCTTGCTAAAACAAAAGGAAAAACTAGGTAGCACTTTAAAGACTAACAAGATGGTTTAATAGGTGATGAGCTTTCGTGGGCCAGACCCACTTCCGCAGATCATATTCTGGAAGGGGTGTCTTAGGATGGCACACATTCAAAGCCTGAAAACGGAGTAGAGACTTTGGAGGGAAGATGTGGAAATCCACCCAGTATCCAGTTTCACTGTTACTGACCCAGCCACAGCCTCAGAGCAGCCGCCCCCCTGGGGCTGAACACATCTGGCAAAACAAGAGATGAGTCTGCGGCTGGGCTGTAAAATCCCATTAAATCAGTTAACCGGTTAAATGTTATGGTTAACTGGTTAACCGCTCAGGCTTGCTCTGGCCAGGCCGCCAGTTAACTGGTTACCAATAAACACCACCCCACCGGTTACAGCCCTAGTGTGCTGCTGGGGTGTCAAATGGCCGCAGCCTCACAGCCAGTACTAGCCACTGGCTGGAAGCCTGTAATTAATTTGCGGAGACATTAAGAGAGAAATGTTTTAATTATTGCTGAGCTGGGTCCCGGCTCGGTCTCCATTCCTACCACAGGGGTGTCGTAATGCACCTTTACATAACACACCACAAGCATCACAGCCCAGATGTGCAATACACGGACGCGGGCCACCCTGCCGCTCTGCGTCACTCCTGTCAACGCAATCGCCAGACTGCAATGAAAGCGGGACTGGGCCCAGAGCAAACAGCCACGCCCCCTGGACAACAGGCCCCCCAATATTTCCTACAGCTTGTGGGCTGGCTGGGGAGACACGGCAGCAGAGAGGGAGAGGACAGACTATGGGAGGAGGAGTGCAGGTGGAGGAGGGGATCCATAGAGAGAAGCAGCAAGGAGTGAACACAGAAAGCAAGGTGTCACGTTATTGGATTTTGAGGGGAGCAGTCAGGTCATTGCTGCAACCATGGGGGGGGGGTGTTTGTCCCAAAAGTGGTACAAAGGGAGCCATGTGAGGTGTCAAACAAAAGCTACTTTCTACTGGTTCTGTATATGCTTTTCGTATACAGGCAGTCCCCGGGTTACGTACAAGATAGGGACTATAGGTTTGTTCTTAAGTTGAATTTGTACGTAACTCGGAACTGGCTCCAGATTCAGCCGCTGCTGCTGAAACTGACCAGGGGCGGACTACAGGAAGCCCGAGGCAGAGTTGCTCTGCCCCGGGCTTCCTGGAATCAGCCACTGATCAGTTTCAACAGCGGCTGAATCTGGAGCCTGGGACAGAACAGGACCAACCCGGCAGCACCCCAGCTGCTCTACCCCAGGCATCCACAACAAAAGCCTGGTCTGCTGGGGGGGGGTGCACTAGCTGCGCCCCCCCCGCCTCCCCAGCAGACCAGGGAGACCCGGAGCAAAGCCGCAGAGGAGCGGGACCCCGCCGCCTCTGCGGCTTTGTTCCGGGTGTCCCTGGTCTGCTCAGGGTGTCCCTGGTCCGCTGGAAGGGGTCCCCAGCAGACCAGGGACACCCACAGCAAAGCCGCAGAGGCGGCGGGGTCCCGCGCTTCCAAGGCTTTGCTCCAGGGACACCCAGAGCAGATTTTCTCGCCCCGGAGGACGTGGTGGCGGGACCACTGCGCATCTGGGTGGTCCCGCCGCCCGCGAGTTCCGGGGTGAGAAAAGCCCCGTTCGTAAGTGCGGATCCGACATAAGTCGGATCCGCGTAACTCGGGGACTGCCTGTATCTGTATAATGTCTGTGTGTGGAGTTATGAATATGTACTCTGTACAGAGACTGGAAGGTTCTCTGTACGTGGTTGAGTAATGAGCCAGGAATGTTTGCCTATGGACATGCTAATGAGCAAGTCTCCAGGGAACAATGGATCTCTGGAGGCCAAAAACACACCTGGCCATGTGACTCTAGCCAGCTTGGAAGGAGGTCTAAATATGCCACGTGGCCAACTCCATAGTGGTCTTCAGATTTGCTCTTGACCCCAGATACCGCCTCGCAGGGATTCACGAGCCAGGAAGAACTGTGGACCCATCCTGGCATAGGATGTGCACCAAGGACTTTTAAGCCAGCAGCTATAACATCTTTGCTGCAAGCCTGCATCGAGAACTGGGAGATTCGATGCATGTGATGTATGATACTTCAAAAACCTTTCTCATGCTTTTCTTTCTTGTAGTAATAAACCTTTAGATGTTAGATTCTAAAGGATTGGTTCAGTGTGATTTGTGGGTAAGATCCAGAGTGTGGGATCTGTGGCTGGTTTCTTGGAACCGGACAGAACTTGTTCGGGGTAGGTGACATTGGGTTCTAAGACCCCTCACCGGTGTATGAGGCCCAGGGCCATCTGGGACACGGATACTGCTGGAGTGTCAGAGGGGTTTTGCTCGTGAGGCTTCAGGCAGGCAGCTGAAGCGCTCTGTGGGACTAGTTTGTGGCCTGTTTGGGAAGGTCTCCAGTCTGGGGGCTAGAAAGAGTCCCGAATTTGAGCAATTCGCCCTGAGTGGACGCCTTCAGCTGTGCCCAGACCCGGCCTGGTCTGTCATGTAAGGCCAGGAGAGAAGGACGACACAGAAAGAGGGATGGACAGATGGATGCCGAGCCCTGGCTTACTCCCCTGGATAGGGAACTCAAGGAGCTCTGGGCTCATATTCCTGGCTCTGTGCCAGCGTCTCACATGACTTGTCCAAAACCCACGGCTCGGTTCCCTAGCTGGAAAGCAGGGCTCTCCCCCTCCTCTGACCCGTCTGTTCAGACTGGGAGCTCCCTGGAGCTGGGACAGCACCTGACTCCACTTTGGCTCTCTAGTCTCAGCATCCCTCGAATGCAAATAATAAAAGGACAGATGGAGAACTACAAAAGCCAGCTGAGTCATGGCAACAGGGTCAGATACAACCCAAGGGGGCGGGCCAGGGCAGGCCAGGCCAGGCCCCACCTAGCCCAGACAGGAGGAAGATGTGATAAGGGTGGAACGTGTCCTGAAGAAGCCAGGGAATTCCCAGCAAGGGTAGCTCCCCTGGGATTCCAGGGCACCGAGCTCTTCCTGCTCCCCTCCAACCTGTCCAGCCACTTCTAGCATTCCCTCCTGCAGCCAGGTGTGTTCGGCTCCCGGCCCCGCCTCCTCCTCAATACTCCCTCCTAAGTTAGCCTCGTCCTGGCTCCAGCTAGGGGCATAAAATCCCATTTAATTGGTTAAATGTAGGGGTGTTTAACTGGTTAACTGAAAAAGGGGGACAGGCAGGGAGCTACTCCAGCCCCCACTAGTTCACTGGAACTGGTAAGCCTCACATAGTAAGGGCGGGTGATGCTTCCCAGTTAACCAGTCACATCCCTAGCTCCAACCATGTCTCTTCTCCCCAGCCTGGGGTCCGTCTTTCCAACATCCTGGATGCACCCTGGTGAACACGCTGACCATGGAGCAATTTAGCTCCTGGCAGTCACCCTGCCCTAAAGCATTTCTTTGTCAGCATGACAAGCCCGCTGTCCTCCCTCTGGCTCAGGCTCAGATGTCCCATGACAGTCAACTCTTCTTTTTCCTTCTGAACACCCCGGCCACTACCAAGAGCCACTGCAGCACAGAAACCAAGGGTTCTCTGGAGACATGCCACATTTGCTCATGGCGGGACGGGGGCTATGGTAGGAAAGAGAAGAGAGATCTTACCTAGTGAGCCTTGTGCAGCAAGTGTGAGAAGAGCTCGCACATCAAGAACACCAAGATACAGGGACAGCAGAGTGGCATCTTCCACCCCTGCCGCTATCAGACATCTTTGACGTCAAGTTTAAGATCCCCCATTGCAAGAATCCAGTAAGCAATGTCCTCAGTTTAGGAACTGCCCGGGTGGTGCAAATCTGTTCTCTGAAGTTTAGCAACTTAGTTGACCATAGAACTGTTGCTCTGGCTGGAGCCCAACACAGCACAGAGAAGTCACACAAGCTTTCCCCCATATAGCCTTAGAACCACAGAATACTAGGACTGGAAGGGACCTCGAAAGGTCATTGAGTCCAGTCCCCTGCCCTCGTGGCAGGACCAAATACTGTCTAGACCATCCCTGATAGACATTTATCTAACCTACTCTTAAATATCTCCAGAGATGGGGATTCCACAACCTCCCCTGGCAATTTATTCCAGTGTTTGACCAACCTGACAGGTAGGAACTTTTTCCTAATGTCCAACCTAAACCTCCCTTGCTGCAGTTTAAGCCCATTGCTTCTTGTTCTATCCTCAGAGACCAAGATGAACAAGTTTTCTCCCTCCTCCTTATGACACCCTTTTAGATACCTGAAAACAGCTATCATGTACCCTCCCAGTCTTCTCTTTTCTAAACTAAACAAACCCAATTCTTTCAGCCTTCCTTCATAGATCAACCTTTCGTGACTGCCGGGCACCCAGGGCCCGGCACCGCGGGGCCAGCCAAGATGTTTCGGCGGGCGCACATAAATGCATGCGGGCACCGCATTGGGGACCAATGCTTAGACCTTTAAACGTTCTTGTTGCTCTTTGGATCTTCTCCAGTTTCTCCACATCTTTCTTGAAATGCAGTGCTCAGAACTGGACACAATACTCCAACTGAGGCCTAACCAGCGCAGAGTAGAGCAAAAGAATGACTTCTCGTGTCTTGCTCACAACACACCTGTTACTGCATCCTAGAATCATGTTTGCTTTTTTGAAACAGCATCACACTGCTGACTCATATTCAGCTTGCGGTCCATTATAACCTCTAGATCCCTTTTTGCCGTACTCCTTCCTAGACAGTCGCTTCCCGTTCTGTATGTGTGAAACTGATTGTTCCTTCCTAAGTGGAGCACTTTGCATTTGTCCTTATTAAACTTCATCCTATTTACCTCAGACCAATTCTCCAATTTGTCCAGATCATTTTGAATTCTGACCCTATCCTCCAGAGCAGTCGCAACCCCTCTCAGCTTGGTATCATCTGCAAACTTAATGCTTTCTATACCAATATCTAAATTGTTGATGAAGATATTGAATAGAGCCGGTCCCAAAACAGACCCCTGCAGAACCCCACTTGTTATACCTTTCCAGCAGGATTGAGAACCATTAATAACTACTCTCTGAGTACAGTTATCCAGCGAGTTATGCACCCACCTTATAGTAGCCCAATCTAAGTTGTATTTGCCTCGTTTATTGATAAGAATATCATGCGAGACCGTATCAAACACCTTACTAAAGTCTAGGTATACCACATCCACCGCTTCTTATCCTATCAAAGTAAGCTATCAGATTGGTTTGACATGATTTGTTCTTTACCAGTTCCATTAAATCTTATCTTAAAAGTACAAGCGCTAGTGTCCCCCTCTCAGGTCCCCATACCCAAATCCCAGCTACACCCTCTGCTAGCCTGGTATATGTTGGTCCATAAACACTCTCTTTACAGATGCTCTCAGCAAGCGATAGACAGCAGTTAGAACTGTAGCTGGAAGAAAGCAAGGCCCTGCGTACAGACAGACTATTTGGATAGAGCATGTGTATTAACCTGCTTCTCCACTCCCTGGAGCCCGCTGTCACTCTTGAGAGGTTCATTTCAACACAGAAACTTTTGCTCCCAGCATCTTATCCAATCAGGCTCCCTAGTCAGGCAAGAAGTCTCAGAGGGGTCGCCGGGTTAGTCTGTTACTTTAAAAACAACGCGCAGTTCTGTGGCACCTTAGAGACTAACAAATACAGACAGACAGACAGTATCATGAACTTTCGTGGGCAAAACCCACTTCTTCAGTGGAACTAGAAGCTGGAGACACTTCCAGCTTGTCTGAGGAAGCGGGTTTTGCCCACGAAAGCTCAGGGTACCATCTATATTTTGGAAAAACTTAAACAATGAATAGTCTAGCAAAGCCTTAAAGACTAGCAAAACACGTAGATGGTATCATGAGCTTTCGGGGGTGAAGAAGTGGGGTTGTTCCCACAAAAGCTCATGATACCATCTACATGTTTTGTTAGTCTTTAAGGTGCTACTAGACTAGTCGTTGTTTTTTAAGTTTTTCCAGTTACAGACTAACTCGGCTACCCCTCTGAAGCATGTATATTTTGTTAAGTCTCTAAGGTGCCTCAGGACTACTCCTTAATCAAGTTCACACTCCCCCTGCTGTTGAAAGTTTTAATTTATAGCACATGCGAGGAGGAGGAGGCAGCTCTGCCCTCAGAACTGGGGTGCTCAGCTCCCGGCTTTGCAGCCCCCTTCCGCTCTCAAGTTCCAGCCGCCCTGGAAGCTACTTTTCTCCTCTAGTCAGCTGAGCACCAATTTCTGGCTGACTTGCAGTTACTTACACCAGCCCCTTCTGTCCTGAAGTCTCAAGTGGTTTCTCTTCTCCTTGGAGAGGCTCCCGTCCGAGAGGGGTGTTCTGGGAAAGAAACACCGTGTCCTGTCTCTGTACCGCTCTTATTGCCGAGTGAGCTGTGACCATAAAGCAGCTGACAACACGCCTCATGGGTCACCACAGCCACCTACAGAAAATCCATGACTGCAAGCAGCAGGGTGAACAGGTTTAAACTGAGGACAGACAGTCATGCAAGGCCAGCACCGTGCTGCAGAAGGAGCTTCTAGTTTCCACGGTTAAGGCAGGATCTACTGCTCCCTCCAGCTTTGTCAAATGCTGCTCGGATCCTCCTCTCAAAAGGGAGGGGAGTTTCGCTGAAAAGAGATTTGAGATAGGTTATCCGGATGGGGCAAGGGCTGTTCCTAGAGGTTAGGGAAGAGGTGCAAGTCTTCATCTGAAACTTTAACATCATAGTTTAAATAGGCCAAAATCCACTGAAGGTCAGGATGAATTTTTCCTCCGAAGTGTTTAAGCTTCTGGCATTAGGTGAATGAAGGAGACAGACTTACACAGAAAAGAAACAAAATACAGGACTATGTAGCACTTTAAAGACTAACAAGATGGTTTATTAGATGATGAGCTTTCGTGGGCCAGACCCACTTCCTCAGATCAAATAGTGGAAGAAAACAGAAAAGAAACAGAAAAGAAAGGCTTTGGAAGGGAGTAGGGACAGTATGAGGCAAGATAACGGGAGAGAGAAAGGGAAATCTTTGGAAAGGTTCAGGCTCACACTAGACCCCACTATCCCTAGCCCAAATAATGCCCTCCCCATGCAGAAAGAATGAAGTGAGCAAAAAAATCACAGGTGTCCAATACAAGAGCAACCAGCAATCTCCTTCATGTGTAGCTCAGCATCACCCGAGCCATTAAAATGGGGTCCTGCCCAAAAGACAATTAGCATCATTTCAAATCCAATCAGTAAGGCAGACCTCCCCGGCAGATCGACTCTCCAATTCTACCCAGGTCCCTAAAACAATTGGAGATGTTTTTATAACCAACATAGTATTGACTCTCAGAAGAGGAAGATGTAAATGCCAGTGGAGAGTGAATTATTGGTGTATCTACTGTGTCTGAAGTGAACAGTAATAATTGTCAGCCTGGTGATCAAAGAGAAACTCTTTCAACAAAGCAATCTGGCAGTAATTACACAGCAACAGCTTCACCACCTACTCCACATGGTGCATCGAGAAACAAATCATTAGTGGGGGGGGGAGGCTAAGATGCTATTTGAGGCTCAGGTCAGCGATGTTCTCTGTAAAGAAAACAACATCGTTCTGTTACACGCCTCTCTAGTCAGCACTCAATTGCTCCCTCTAATTTTCCCAGAGCAGACCTAGCTGCTCTTCTCCTTTGAAACCCACACAGACTTGCAGCATTGTAATTCGACATCTTCATTTCTGGATTAAAGATTGCACAGTAGCAGGAAGCACAAGTGGTCAATTTCCACTCAATCAGCAAGAAGGCGAACCACGAAGGCAGGGTTTGGAAAAGTACTCAGAAGAGAAAGAGGATTTGAGTCTCCTCCGTGCATAGAACTGTTCTCAGCTAAAAGCAAAGCCCATTTCCTCACCACTTGTAACAGAGCTGAGTAAAGATCATGCAGCCCCTGCTCTGACCATTCATTCAGGCAAGTTTACACAAGACCAGCCCCACGGAAGTCACTGTGGCTACCAAGTGCCTGAAGAGAAGCGTGTGCGTAAGCATTTGCAGATTCTACCTCCAGAACTGAAGTGGAGGAGCCATTTCTGGCATTATTAGAGTTTCCTCCTTCTTTGGTTTGGACATGAAGTGTTGGGGGGGTTCACAATCCTGCTGGAAAGGTATAACTAGTGGGGTTCCGCAGGGCTCCGTTTTGGGACCGGCTCTGTGCAATATCTTCATCAACGATTTAGATATTGGCATAGAAAATACGCTTATTAAGTTTGCAGATAATACCAAGCTGAGAGGGGTTGCGACTGCTCTGGAGGATAGGGTCAGAATTCAAAATGATCTGGACAAATTGGAGAAATGGTCAGAGGTAAACAGGATGAAGTTTAATAAAGACAAATGTAAAGTGCTCCTCTTAGGAAGGAACAATCAGTTTCACACATACAGAATGGGAAGCGACTGTCTAGGAAGGATACGGCAGAAAGGGATCTAGGGGTTATAGTGGACCACAAGCTGAATATGAGTCAGCAGTGTAATGCTGCTGCAAAAAAAGCAAACAGGATTCTTGGATGCATTAACAGGTGTGTTGTGAGCAAGACACGAGAAGTCATTCTTCCGCTCTACTCTGCGCTGGTTGGGCCTCAGTTGGAGTATGGTGTTCAGTTCTGGGCACCGCATTTCAAGAAAGATGTAGAGAAATTGGAGAGGGTCCAGAGAAGAGCAATGAGAATGATTAAAGGTCTAGAGAACATGACCTATGAAGGAAGCCTGAAAGAATTGGGTTTGTTTAGTTTAGAAAAGAGAAGACTGAGGAGGTACATGATAGCCATTTTCAGGTATCTAAAAGGGTGTCATAAGGAGAAGGGAGAAAACTTGTTCATCTTGGCCTCTGAGGATAGAACAAGAAGCAATGGGCTTAAACTGCAGCAAGGGAGGTTTAGGTTGGACATTAGTTAAAAGTTCCTAACTGTCAGGGTGGTCAAACACTGGAATAAATTGCCCAGGGAGGTTGTGGAATCCTCATCTCTGGAGATATTTAAGAGCAGGTTAGATAAATGTCTATCAGGGATTGTCTAGACAGTACTGGGTCCTGCCATGAGGGCAGGGGACTGGACTCGATGACCTCTCAAGGTCCCTTCCAGTCCTAGTATTCTATGATCCTCTCACTTTCCAATGTCTGGAGATATGATGAATAGCACCAGTGAAAGTTCCCGCACTTTACCTGTCCGCCCTCCCGCTCCCCCAGCAACTTGTATTTAGCAAACTGCCCTCTTGACTCCAGCTTGCCACTCCATGTAGGTGGCACTGGCAAACACTTCCCTGGAGCTGCTCTGACCACTAGAGTTTGCTTTTCCCACCTGAAAAAAACAGGACCCCACCTCTCATTGCCCCAGATCTCCAGTACAGCTGATACTTAGTGCAACTCTGGCTCACAACACTGCCCACTACTTACCCTTGGCCTCCCAACACCACATACATGGATCACTTAGTTAATTTTCAGCTTCAAATGAACTGGCACTACCGGGGCATAAGGTCCATGCTGGGCACATGCCACCCTGTGCGCACTTCTCCCAACATAACCCTCTCCTTGCACAGTACAAGCGCCCCTCCCTCCCCATCCCATAGCTCCCATGTTGTGCTGCAGACGCCTGCAGCCCCAGCTTCACACACCCCCCCCAGAGGTGGCCACCCCTGGACTCTACACCCCATCCTGGGCATGCAGGCGGCTGCTGCCCTCTCCATGCACTAACACTGCAGGGGGGTCCCCAAGGGGATCTTCCTCCTTGCAGCCCCGGGCTCCCTAATGCCTGCATACACTACTCCCCCCCGCCCCAAATACCTTCCCCCCTAGCCCCTGGGCACAGCCCCCCTCCAGGCTTGCTCCTGCCCCCCTTCCCGGCTGTCCCCTCTCGCCAGACACAGCTCCCCCCCAGACCCGGCTCCCCCCCCCCACCCGTGCACTGCCCCCCCCCCCAGACCCGGCTCCCCCCCCACCCGTGCACTGCCCCCCCCCAGACCCGGCTCCCCCCCACACCCGTGCACTGCCCCCCCCAGACCCGGCTCCCCCCCCACCCGTGCACTGCCCCCCAGACCCGGCTCCCCCCCCCACCCGTGCACTGCCCCCCCCAGACCCGGCTCCCCCCCCCCACCCGTGCACTGCCCCCCCCCAGACCCGGCTCCCCCCCCCACCCGTGCACTGCCCCCCCCCAGACCCGGCTCCCCCCCACCCGTGCACTGCCCCCCCAGTCCCGGCTCCCCCCCCCGTGCACTGCCCCCCCAGACCCGGCTCCCCCCCACCCGTGCACTGCCCCCCCCAGACCCGGCTCCCCCCCACCCGTGCACTGCCCCCCCCAGACCCGGCTCCCCCCCACCCGTGCACTGCCCCCCCAGTCCCGGCTCCCCCCCCGTGCACTGCCCCCCCAGACCCGGCTCCCCCCCACCCGTGCACTGCCCCCCCCAGACCCGGCTCCCCCCCACCCGTGCACTGCCCCCCCCAGACCCGGCTCCCCCCCCGTGCACTGCCCCCCCCAGACCCGGCTCCCCCCCCCGTGCACTGCCCCCCCCAGACCCGGCTCCCCCCCACCCGTGCACTGCCCCCCCCCAGACCCGGCTCCCCCCCACCCGTGCACTGCCCCCCCCCAGACCCGGCTCCCCCCCACCCGTGCACTGCCCCCCCAGTCCCGGCTCCCCCCCCCGTGCACTGCCCCCCCAGACCCGGCTCCCCCCCACCCGTGCACTGCCCCCCCCAGACCCGGCTCCCCCCCACCCGTGCACTGCCCCCCCCAGACCCGGCTCCCCCCCCCGTGCACTGCCCCCCCCCAGACCCGGCTCCCCCCCCCCGTGCACTGCCCCCCCCAGACCCGGCTCCCCCCCAGACCCGGCTCCCCCCCCCGTGCACTGCCCCCCCCAGACCCGGCTCCCCCCCACACCCGTGCACTGCCCCCCCCAGACCCGGCTCCCCCCCACCCGTGCACTGCCCCCCCCAGACCCGGCTCCCCCCCCCGTGCACTGCCCCCCCCAGACCCGGCTCCCCCCCCGTGCACTGCCCCCCCCAGACCCGGCTCCCCCCCCCGTGCACTGCCCCCCCAGACCCGGCTCCCCCCCCACACCCGTGCACTGCCCCCCCCAGACCCGGCTCCCCCCCGTGCACTGCCCCCCCCAGACCCGGCTCCCCCCCCCGTGCACTGCCCCCCCCAGACCCGGCTCCCCCCCCCCCCCCCCGTGCACTGCCCCCCCAGACCCGGCTCCCCCCCCCGTGCACTGCCCCCCCCAGACACGGCTCCCCCCCCCGTGCACTGCCCCCCCCAGACACGGCTCCCCCCCCCGTGCACTGCCCCCCCCAGACCCGGCTCCCCCCCCCGTGCACTGCCCCCCCAGACCCGGCTCCCCCCCCCGTGCACTGCCCCCCCCCAGACACGGCTCCCCCCCCCCCCCTGCCCCCCCCCAGACACGGCTCCCCCCCCGTGCACTGCCCCCCCCAGACCCGGCTCCCCGCTCAACACTCACCGGCCGCTGCCCCGCGCTCACCGGCCCCGCCTCTCCATCTTGGTTTTCCGGGAGCCGGTCACCCCAGTCACGTGACGCGCGGCTCAGCTGACTCCCGCTCCCGCAGCGGCTCAGCCTCCCCCGCCCCGCCCGGCGCCTCCAGCCCGCGCGTGCGCACTAGGGGGCCGTGCGCGGCGCCATGGGACGGAGCCTGCAGTGCGGGCTGCGGGGCCCGGCCGAGCGCCCTCTGCTGGCTCCCCTGCGGGGCTGTCCTGACCCATGCGCAGCGCGCCCGGGACACTCGGGGCGCCCCTGGGTCTTAGTGTCCGTCCTCCCGCATCTTCCGAGCCCTGCCGGGGGAGGCGCGTGCTCACTGACAAGCCACCGCGCCTGCAGGGCTGACCCGGGGAAGAGCCATGGGGGGGGGGACGGGGACGGAGCCTTTCCACAGCCCAGTCCACCTGCCAGTGCCTGCACTGACCCTGGGAGCCCACAGGACCGTCCCCTGCAAAGTCTTTAAAATAGAATAAAGGTTATAAAATCCCATCGCTAGACAATCAGAGCCCCCCCTGCACCCCGGCTGCCAGTGGGCATGGGGGTGCCAGGCTAGCAGGACTGCGTAGGGCCCCATGCACCCTAGGCATGGCGCTGCTCCCCTGGCACGGCCTGTAGCCCAACCCTGTCTGCAGCCAGCCGCAAAGGCCCATGCGCCCAGCTTGCCAGCACCCACGGGCCTCCCCCCGGAGCACCGACAGGAAGGGCTCATTGCTTGGCCGCTCTGGGTCTTTGCCCCGTGGCAGGCGCTAGCCCGTTCCAAGCTTTTCCCCACACCCGGCGGGGGGGAGGAGAGCGGGGTGCATGTGAGAGACAAGCACCCCGTTTGGCAGGGACAGTTGAGATCCCGCTGGGCATTTGTATGACTTCAGGAGCAGGAGTTGGCGATGCTCCCCCCACCCCCTTTGGGAGCTGGACCCCAGCCCGCAAAGAAACACCCACTGACAACAGCCGGGTTGTCAGTTTCCAGGGACAGCAGGTTCCCTGGGCTGGCCTCAGCGTCTGACAAGTGACGGCAAATCGGATGCTTTCGCGCCCCAGTGCTCACGTGAATGTAACAAAAGCCACCGCCTCAGGTGGCATGTTTCACTAAGGAGAAAGGTGCGTGCACCACCAAAGAGGCCAGAAAGGGAATCATACACCAGGGACATGTACCCAGACTGGGGACCATGTCAGGCAATACCCGTGTGGACTACATTTGCACCCAGCGACTCAGATCTAGGGTGGAATAGGGGGAGGAAAGCAGGTAGAGGGCTCTCTGGGGAATTGTACGTTCTGGAGAGCCTGGGGTGCATGACATGACACCTGAATCTGGGGTCTGCAGAGCCAGGATCCTGGGGACACGCGTCAGGGCAGGGGCACAATGATGGGGGATTTTGCAGCGGCTCCTGAAGGAGGCTCAGAGCTGGGGGAGTGCCCAGGCGGGGAGCGAGGAACACTGCAGGTTGCAAGTGAGATCCACCGACAGCCACTCGGGTCAGCCCAGGGATTCGAAACCACTCGCTCCAGCCGGGGCTCTCAGCCTCTCTTAGGCCTCAAACCAACTCACCAGATTTACAGTTAAAATAAAACAACAAATGTATCGCAGGCCCAAGAACCACTGCCAAGGACTCAGGCCGCCTGTTACAAAAGTTTATTCAGTATTTGTTGTGGCACCAGCACAAAGGGCCGCTGCCTTCCAAAAAAAATTAGCAGGTTTCAGCTAAGCAGGAAGGATGTCGGCATTGCCATGAGAACTTCTCCACACAAACCAAACCAGAGCAACGCCCCCGCTCTGATAGGGTGTCAGTCTGGAGAGGAGCAAGTTTAGGAAGCAGAAAGGTGACCAGGCTTCTCTCTCTCTCTCTCTCTCACACACACACACACACACACAGCCCATTAGGCTAAAGCTAATCACTCTCATGCCAGCCCATGGGCTGCAGGCACTCAGTAGTTAAGGCTTATAAAGTGCCCCGTAGATCAGCCCTCCCCCAGCACTAAGCAGTAGCATTAGGGTGTCACACACATGCCTCGCAGAGGCGGTGAGCCTGAGCCAGGAGAGCAGTGGCTGTTGCATGTGCATGCTTAGAGTGCAGCAGCAGAAGACCAAGCATGTGGCGATGTACCACGGCAGCACATGACAGGTGTGCAATGATAATGTCATCTGCACCTGTCTTGCATGGAATAGTACAGGAGAGGGTGTGCAGCGACTGCCTTACCACACAAATCGAGTGCACGCATGTGGGTGTAAGGAGGGTGGCATGGCACACACATGCCACTCAGCTGCAGTAACAGGTGTGCAGCAGTGGTGTCATCTACTCTAATCCAGTGAGGGTCATAACACACCCAGCTCCAGCAATAACATGGGAGAAGGTGTGCAGGGATTGGGTTGTGTATGCCACACACACCTGAGGGTCAGCTGCTTTGAACTGGGTCCTCAAGTGCAATGTCAGCCCTGCATGAGAACTGGGAGGCCGCAACAGACAGTGCTGAAAAACCAGCACCCAAGCAATTGGATCCTCCCCCCACTGCACTCAACGGCAAAGCTCCCACTGACTTGACTTAGCACAGAATCGCACCCAACATGAACAAATCAACTGGATTAGGGTGCAGACTCCCTCCATCTGCTGCGCAACAACAACGTTTGCCAGAGCGCGACGCCGCTCCCTCAAGCCTGTCAGGGCCAACGAACCTCCCCCCACCACCTCTCCTAGTAAGTGTCTGATCAGCCCATCTTCCAGTGCCCCGTTTGTTTGCTGCCGCTACTAAAGATGCTGGCTGCGAAGTTACTAGGTTCTAAACTCATGCGTTCCTCTGCCCGGTACACGGTGCCTGCCTCACCAGGTCTCGGCACCTTTATGGAACGGTCAACCTAGCACAGCGGGAGAGAAGTTCAGAGCCAGCTGATTTTCAGTTTCGAAATTCCACAGCCAATCAGATTGTTCCCTTGGGATTAGCTGTCCCAACCACACCCTTCTTAGAGTAAAAGAAGCCCCGTGCAGAATGAGGCATTTGATCCCCTCGGAGCGAGAATATTAGGACACTGCTTTCCTGTCGTGTCCCGCTTTTCTTTTTTAAAGGCAGAGAGACAACGTCCGGGCTGGTGGAGATCTGCCTTTTCAGCGGGCGATGCCCAGCCCTCCAGCTCCGCCTACGTTCCTATAAGCAATGATGTCTCCGGAATGGATCTGGCCAGCTCTGGTCCCCTTTCAGAAGGTAAGAGAGCTCAGCGCCCACTGTAGGGCTCTTTGGGTACGTCTAGATTACATGCCTCTGCCGTGAGGCATGTCAAATAGGCCACCCGACATAGTCAATCAACTGCTCCTGTAAAACTTGTTTCAAAGGCGTTCCTTGTCGACCGATCCACGTCTTGACTCGCACGCTGTGCCGACGATCAGCTGAGCCGGCAGAGCGCGGCGGCCATTTTTATATTAATGAAGTCGGGGATATTTAAATCCCCACTTCACTGACTATGTCGGGTAGCCCATTTTACATGCCTCTGTTGGCAGAGGCATGTCATCTAAATGTACCCTTTGTGTCGACAGCTGGACTGCTGCTGCTGCCACAGGTTGGCTTGGAAACATAAGAGTGCGCAATGGTCCACCTAGCCCAGGAGCCTGTGGCCAGCAATGGCCCGTTAGAAGGAATGTGTCCGTCTGCCTGCGTCTCTCCAGGCAAGAGTCTGGGAGCACATTCCAGGAGGGGTTTACTGAGTGACCCTCTTCCTTCCAAGTGAAAGTCTAAAAGAACTGTTTTCTCCCCTGAGTTTTATGTTCTAAAATGCCCCGTGCGGGATTAAAAACACCCAAACAAAAACAGCCCCACACTGCACCGCTCAGAGGGCAAAGACTTCTGGGACAGTCTGGGTCTGCTCCAAGGATGGAGTACTGCAGCACCCCATTTTGTTTTACACCAGTCAGCTGGCGGGCTAATGGGCCCTGCCATGGTTATTGACTGCGGGGTGCGGGTGGGGGGGGGAGAGAAGGGCATGTGTTAAGCGATATAAAGAATGTGATTTCATTATGTATGCAGGAAAAGAACCAACCGAGACCCCCCCCCCCCCCTTAAGACTGGTGGGTAGTACGGGGATACAACTCCAGGCTAGAGCGGGCACAGGGTTAGGGTCCCGTTGACATCTGCCAACCTTGCCCACCTTGAAGTCCACCGGGCACCGAAGACAAAGGCCTGTGCCCCGCCCGCCTTCCGTGGGCCTCTTCTTGAGAGGGAGAAGGGGGAACAGAGGTGGGAAAGAGGAAGCAGCAGCAAGGCAGAAAACAGCAGGAGGAGGAGAACTGCTCCCGACTCTCTCTACCCGCCGGCAAGGGAAAGGAAACGTGGCGGTCCGCAGTGCGGGGGTGGACCCGGGGTCGGACAGGCTGGCCAGCCTCAGTCCGAGTGGAGGGACAAGGCCATCTTGACACAGGAGAGCTGCTGGGCCCCGTTGCTCATGACCCCCTCGATACGGTAGTCACCGTTCGTCAGCCAGGAGGGCAACTCGATGACGGGCAAGTAGAATTCACTGGATGGCAGGGAGTAGGAGCCCTGTGGAGAGAAACAAACACCGAGCCGTTAGCACATGGTGGCTTCTGCTTCTCCCCAACTGGGTTGAGCCAGCTGCCCCTGCCCCCAGGGACAGGCCCAGGGAGGGGCGAGCCCACCTAGCTTTCGGATACTACCCCCCTCTGCTCCATGCCCTGCACCTCTCATTCAACCTCCCATAAGCAAAGATGAACAAATCAAGCAGGTGTGAATATCCCTAATTATTGGTGATGCATCACTTCCCCACTGGGGCCCTTGGCTGCCCACCCATCCCTAGGGGAACCCTGCAGCCACCATCCAGTGATTTCCGGATCATCCTCTCTGCTTCTCAGCAACCTGCCTGGTGCAAGGACTTCATAGAATCCTAGGGCTGGAAGAGAGCTCAGGAGGTCGTTGAGTCCAGCCCCCTGCCCGAGGCAGGACCAATCCCAACTCAATCAACCCGGCCAGGGCTTTGTCAAGCCGAGACTTAAACACCTCTAGAGATGGAGACTCCACTACTTCCCTAGGGAACCCATCTCAGTGCTTCCCCACCCTCCGAGTGAAATAGTTTTTCCTAATGTCCAACCTAGACCTCCCCCACTGTAACATCAGCCCCCGTGGGTTTCTGTCTGCATCCCTCTGCATTCCTGGGCCCCATTTCCACTGTCAGGGCCAGCTCGGTACGACCGGACGGTGACTTTCTCCACTCTCCTCCACCCTTGCAGGCAAGTTCCTCCCTGCCCCAGATCTGGGAGAGTCCGGCTGCCGTGGGGGTAACGTGTCCCAGCCATGTTACAAGCAGCCCCCAGGTGGCAGCAGAGATCAAAGCGAGCTGGCACCCAATCAGATCAGTCCAGCCCAGGCGGAGCTAGCGTTGCCTGCTTTCTAATGGCACAAAAGCAAACACTCCGGCCCCGCCCTTCCCTGAGGCCACACCCCTGTCCTGCCCCTTTCCTGAGGCCCCGCCCCCTGCTCACTACATTTCCCCCTGCCTTGGCAGCTCACTCTCCCTCACTGACTGTCTTTCACTGGGCTGGGGCGGGACGTCAGAATGCGGGAGGGGGTGAGGGCTACACTGGTGGGGCGGGCTCATGGCTGGGGCCGGACATGAGGGGTTCAAAGTGCAGGAGGGGGTTCCAGATGGGGGCAGGAGGTTGGGATAGGGACTCAGAGTGCCAGAAGGGGCTCCAGGCTGGGATGCACCATGTGGGAGGCAACTGCAAGTGAAAGCAGGGGGGCTGGGGTCGAGAAGGGGGTGAGGGCTCTTGTGCGGGGGATGCAGGCTCTGGAGGGGTCTGGGCTGAGGCAAGGGCTTGGGGTGCAGAAGGGGGTGAGAGCTCTGGCTGGGGGATACAGGCTCTGTGGTGGGGATGAAGGTTTGGGGTGCAGAAGGGGGTGAGGGCTCTGGCTGGGGGATACAGGCTCTGTGGTGTGGATGAAGGGCTTGGGGTGCAGAAGGGGGTGAGAGCTCTGGCTGGGGGATACAGGCTCTGTGGTGGGGATGAAGGGCTTGGGGTGCAGAAGGGGGTGAGAGCTCTGGCTGGGGGATACAGGCTCTGTGGTGGGGATGAAGGGCTTGGGGTGCAGAAGGGGGTCAGAGCTCTGGCTGGGGGATACAGGCTCTGTGGTGGGGATGAAGGGCTTGGGGTGCAGAAGGGGGTGAGGGCTCTGGCTGGGGGATACAGGCTCTGTGGTGGGGATGAAGGGCTTGGGGTGCAGAAGGGGGTGAGAGCTCTGGCTGGGGGATACAGGCTCTGTGGTGGGGATGAAGGGCTTGGGGTGCAGAAGGGGGTCAGAGCTCTGGCTGGGGGATACAGGCTCTGTGGTGGGGATGAAGGGCTTGGGGTGCAGAAGGGGGTCAGAGCTCTGGCTGGGGGATACAGGCTCTGTGGTGGGGATGAAGGTTTGGGGTGCAGAAGGGGGTGAGGGCTCTGGCTGGGGGATACAGGCTCTGTGGTGGGGATGAAGGGCTTGGGGTGCAGAAGGGGGTGAGGGCTCTGGCTGGGGGATACAGGCTCTGTGGTGGGGATGAAGGGTTTGGGGTGCAGACAGGGGCCGGCTGGGACATGGGCTTACGTCAGGTGGCTCCTAGTCAGCGGCACCGTGGAGCTAAGGCAGGATCCCTGCCTGCCCTGCATCTCGGAAGAGGCCGGCAGGGCCAGCACCCCGGGGAACCAACAGACTTGGTGGGCCTTTGGGCAAGGCGTAGGGGAGGATTAGCTCCGTGCTCTTGGGGGGGAGGGGCCTCAGGCAGAAGGGCGGGGCTGGGGACCCTTAACGCTCCCCGGGACACAGTATCCGATGCTCCGGCAGCAATTTAAAGGGCCTGGGGGCTCTGGTTCCCACAGTAGTGGTAGGAGCCATGGGCCAGCTGCCTCCTTTTCCCCGCCCCCAGCGGGTCTGCCAATGCCTAGGCTGTGGAGTGGGGTGGGGGGCCAGGAGGTTCCACATGCAGGCACCACCCCCGCAGCTCCCACCAGCTGTGGTTCCCAGCCAATGGGAGCACAGAGCCAGTGCTTGGGGCGGGGGCAGCATATTGAGCCCACTGGTCCCCCCCCCGTCCTCATCTAGGAGCCGGACCAGCTGGCCACAGGCTGGGTGCAGCACAGAACCAGGACAGATAGGGATTCTGGGTGTGACGATCCTAAAGGAATGGTGAGCATGACTTAAACATGGCTGAATTACTGCAGGGGCGCTGGGGAGCAAGGTCCCTTTGAGCAGAAGGTGATGGAGAGCTGGGCACGGACTGTATGGTCAATACTGGGCCCATCAGTCAGCAAACATGGGGCCATATACAAGTAATGATCACAGGTATCAAGTGCCAGCCCGGAGCCCCAGCTGATTTGGTCATCAGCACCGGACAGCCGGCACGTCAGGCGGAGAGCCAGGGCAAACGATGAATGAGTAAAGATGAATGAGTAAATGTGGGGTGATTTGAGGTGTCTCCCCTCTTAGTCACCACACGCCCCCGGGGCAGGCTTTTTAGACATGGGACTCCTTGGGGGAAGAAGGGCATATGACTCAAGCAAAGTAAATCCTTGGGGGTTGGGATTCCTTCACTGTGACACCTGAAGAAGCTGGTGACGCTCTGCTCAAGTAAAAGTGTCAACCAGCGGCCCGCCACGCAGCCCCGGTGTCACATAAAAAGCCATATGTGGGCCTGCAGGGGTTAAATGTGTATCCCTCTAGGCCAGCCATGAGCCCTGCTGGTGAAAATACCAGGTGTTCTATATCAGACGGCCTTCCTCAGCCGCAGCTCCCTGTGCTTGCTAATTGAGAGCCAAGTAAGGGATAAATGACATGACCTCGGTTCTCAGCCTCGTGGGAACGTTGTGAGTGGCACTGGGCCAACTCGCACACACTCAGGAAACCGCTAACATATAAGATCACTGGGAGTCCTGCCCTTCTGTGAGTCTCACCAGGGACCTAGACCTCCAAGGGTGTCCTGGATCCCCCCAGCTGGAGCCACGTCCACTGTGGCTGGGTGCGAGGTGACCGGAACGGGACCCCCGCAGACTGAAGGGGTGTAAGCATTTCCCAGTGCCTGTGACTCTTTTATACACTGCTGTGCCTGTGCTTATTGGCGTATTACTTTGCAGTAGCTGTGTAACCATCTGGCAGCATTAAGCCTGTAATAGCCGTGAGATTAATAAAAGCAAACCATCCCTACTCGACTCTGTCTCGGAGCGAATCCACAACCCAGTTGGGCCCTGCCCTTGTGAGTTGACACCCGGGGACAGACCTGAGTGCTAAGGACAGACATGGAGAAGAGAAGCCGTCTGTAAATTGGAAACCACCGTCCCTGGTTACCAAGCAGAACTTGCGTGCGGCACAGCGGGAACCCCGCTTGTGTGTGTGTGAAACAGAGACTTGCTGAGGGGAAATAGCGTTCTTACTGTACTGCTAGGTGTGAGGAAGTTGCGGGTGATTAAGCTCACCCTTTACCGCCGCTGGAATCCCTTCCCAAGAAACTACAAAGGCCTGTGTGAAATTCTGGCGTTTGGACCTTTTCCCACTGACAGTATCTATAATCCGGGAGCCCCAAACAGGACCCCCAGTGTCCGACAAGGACTAGCCTGCCTTAGCCCTGCAGCACCACCCACCGGACTTCCGCTGGCGCAGTTGGCAGGGCTGACCGGAGCCAGAGGGGCTCCATTTGACTGAACCTTCTGGTCAAAAACCAGGCAGCTGGCAACCCTCAGGGGAGGCCACGAAAGTCCAGTGATCACACAGCAGCAGAGACTGCTCTCAGGGACTCCCTCCCCCGCTGCACAGCCCTGGGGGCCTTCCCGCACGGCTGGCCCACAGCGGCCGCAGAATGCCACGAGGGGTTGGGAGGCAAAGCCCCAGATCTCCCCGGGGTAGGCCTGCTGGACCTAGACTCCGCCAGCCTGACTCCCCACTGCTTGCATGGGGTCAGAGCAGAGCAGAATGGGCCCGTCTAGTTCAGGCCCCCATCTCTGACAACAGCCAGAGCCAGATCTGCCCCACTGACAGACACATTGCCACCTCTCCACCCCTGCTCTGGGCTGCACGGGATTCTAGTCTCTCTCCTCCGAGGGCTGGCAAAGCCCCTTCCCCAGCACAGGCCAACTGATGGAGGGGAGGGATAGCTCAGTGGTTTGAGCATTGGCCTGCTAAACCCAGGGTTGTGAGTTCAATCCTTGTGGAGGCTATTTGGGGCAAAAATTCATCAGGGATGGTACTTGGTCCTGTTGTGAAGGCAGGGGACTGGACTCAATGACCTTTCAAGGTCCCTTCCAGTTTTAGGAGATAGGCAATCTCCATTAATTAATTAATTTATTTAAAGGGAGCGGGAGGGAGGATGCCCTGCTGAGCCGGGGCCCAGACATAGGGGCTGTGACCCTCCTGCCCGTCCCATGTCACAAGCCGTGGGGAGGGCAGGGTCCTGGCTCGGCACAGGCGGAGAACGCTGGCTCAGCGCTTACCTGTTTGAAGGGGCAGTGACAGGGGAGGCCGTAGCTGAGGAGCGGCTCGGGGCATGGCGTTCCTGGGGGGATGGCGTTGTCCAAGATGTTGCAAAGGTCCTCGTACGTGCAGCTCCCGATCTGGTCCAGGCAGGGGATCTTTATCCACATGTCAGCTATCTTCTTCTCCACCGTGAGTACCACCTGGACAAAGGGTCGCACCGCCGGTTACGCACCAGCTGGGACAATCTCCCCTCCACCCTTCTCCCAAAAGCCTCCGTAACCCTGCCCCACACCAGCGGCTCCATGCCTTGTCTTGGTTCCTCGGGCTGGCCTTAGATCAACCATGAGCCGCCGAGGCGAGGGAGAGGGCCGCCTGGGTGGCCTCCCCCATCTCAGCAGGCCGCAAGAGTCTCGTAACTAAGACGGGCTCCTGACAGGGGAGTTTTGCTCACTGTGTCTTTGTACCTAGACTTTGCAGGGGGGGCCGACAGGAGGCAGGGGGTGTGCACGGCTCTCACAGGCAGTGCCGTGTGCAGCCAGCACCCACCTCACGTCACTGACCCCGGCTTCACGTGCATGTCACTTGACTAACACCGGCAGGGAAAAAAAACGACGCAGACAGAAACCAGGGGGACAGCGGCCCGTGGACAGCGGCCACAAAATGTCTCACGGGCCACCCGCAGACCCCGCCACGGGGCAGATGCACTACCTTAGATGGTACACTCCTCCAGGCAGGAAAAGCATCATCCCAAACTGAAGGCACCGGAGCTTCTCCAGACTGCTCCCAGCCTGGCCGAAATCAGAAACCAGCCTCTGTCTGCACGCAGAGCCAGGCCACAATGCAAGAGATGTTAGGGACAATCCCCCGGGAACACCATGTCCAGGCTGTTGGTCTCCCATTCAGAACAACTCAATGCAGAACCCCCCTTCCTCTTTAATTCCGTGCTTGAAAAAAACGCCAAGGCTGGCCGAGCGGGGCTTTGATCTCGTCCAAGCATTCCCGCCACACAAGCCCAAACGAACAGCGACGGGAGCGGCAATAAAGGCTGCGAAGTCCTGCCCTCGGCTCCCGCCCAACTCCCGGGCAGATTCTTTGGCGCAGCTGCGTGATAAAGCACCATGGGGAGCAGGAGAAAGGGATCCCGAGCCGCCTCCCCTTTGCGAACGGGGGGGGAACAGAGATGCTCCATCCCGGGCAGCAATTCTCAGTGCTTGTTATGGTCGCAGCTGCCTGGGACAGGAGGCGCGTGGGAGGCAGGGGTGAAAGGCTGGCTACTTTCTCTATAACTTCTGCAGCGGTGGCCTTGGGGCTGCCCCGTTTTTTTCCTCCCCCGGTGAATCCCAGCAGCCATCTCTGTGTCGGCTGCAGCCAGGACAGGGCCACAGCAGCGTCCGCGTTCACGCTGGGCGGGCCTTGTTAGCAAAGGGGAATTCCCCCTGGCTCAGCCGGCTGCCGGCCGCCAGCTTGCGCGGTGTAAAGGGAGCCAGGCCAGCCGGCACTTGCTGCGCACGCTGCTGAGAGATGAGGACACCGCCCCGATAGCGCTGGCTCTGCGGCGGAGCTGCCGGTTGCCTAACGCCCTGCAGCAGAGACCGCTGCGGAGAGGCCTGACCTGGCAGATCTGGGCACAGGTGGTGTAACTGCCCCAGCTCGCACACTCAGGAAGGGCGGGACGGGGTTCACAGAGTCCCTCATGGGCAGGGAGGCCTGCACCGCACCCTGCTCCCCTCCACTCCCCCGCCAGCCCATAACCCAGCTCGCACAGCTGGGAAACTCAGTGAACCAGGGCCCGTTTCTGCTTTCAGCCACCACTGCTGCACCCTTCATCGAGCGCTCCCTCCCCCCACCCCATGGGGCAGATGCCCTGCAAAGCCCACCCCTCTGCGGGTGTGCAGCCTGGGTGGGGTGTGCCACTGCTCTCTAGGGGCTAGACCCTCTGCTGGGGGTCCCCAGGAAGGCCCCCCCTGCAGCAGGGGCTGTGCACAGGCAGGGGAGTTTTAAGGAAGTGGTCACATTTGTTATCAGCGTCTCCACAATCAGGAACCGAGTCTGGCTTTGGGGCTGGGCAGCAGGTCGGCTCCGCGTGGCTAGTCAGGCCCCTCCTGCCTGCCTCTCTGCACACCTTGGACTATCCTCATCTCTTGCCTCATCTTCCGATGAAGGACTCCCCTTGTCTTCCCTTCCTCCTGACCTTAATGGGACCCCCGACCCAGGAGCCCCCAACTCTGTCCCCCTTTCTCCCTGCTTCCATGTTCCTTCCTCCCCCCCCCCTTTTCCTAGTCCCTCCTTTCTGAACCCCCTGGAGCCTTTTGCTGAGTGAGCTCACTCCCCACTTCGAGGTCGCTGCATCTAACACCAGGCTTCTGGGGCGGACGGGCTCCCCAGCTGCCCTCTAGCCCCTTCTCCGCAAAGGCGCTGCGCCCCCAACGGCGCCCACTGGCTTCGCTGGGACCCGTGGGTGCCCTGGCCCGACACCCGCCCTTCTCCGACTTGGCTACGCTCCCGCAGGGGCGAGTCTGAGCCTCGCTCGTCAGCCCGGCCTCACGCAGACGCCGCCAGGCTGCTCCAGGGAGCGGGAGCTGGGAGCGCCTTGGATCTCGCCCAGCTCCACTGCACAGGCCGTGGGGCGCGGCGAGGGGGCGGGAAGTCACAAGGGAATGACTGGGCTGCTTCAGGCGACCCGCCCGCGTGGGCTCAGCCCCTTTCTCAATCCCTCCGAGGGGCTGCACCAGAGCCGGCCCGCCCAGAGGACAGTTCAGGGGGCCGCCCCAGGCCCTGTGTTTTCAGGGGCCCCCGTGGCGGCAGCCCCCCCCCCCACCGTCCTATTTTGATGGGAGCCTGCGGGGCGGCCTAGGGGATTACTAGGGGCCTGGCACAGTGAGGCAGAGCACAGCAGGCTGGGAGATGGCGGCAGAGCGGAGCAGGCTGCTGCATTGCTCCGGTTCCCGCCACCATGGTGGGGGGGGGGGGAACCCTGCTGCCACCCCACATCAACCCCTCCGCCCCCCAGTTAATCCTCCCCAAGGAGGGGGTTTCGGGGAAGAGAAGACAGTGGAAGGAAAAGGGTGGAGGTGAGGCAGGAACAGGGGGTTGCCTGGTCCCCACACCTGGGGTAGGGAAGTTGCCCCAAGCCCAGCACACCCTAAGGCAACCCCCCCCAAAAAACCCATCCCACCTCCCTAACTTCAGCTGCTTATCCTGCCTTCCTAATGCTGGATGGAGCTCCATCACTGGGGCAGCCTGCCTCGACCGTCTGTCTGCTCCCAGGGTGGGCAGGGCAGTACTTGAACCTACAACCCTGCACTCCCCAGGCAGATGCCCTATCCCCTAGACTACTCAAGAACCCAGGGCTATGCTGATCTATTTCAGGGAAAAGCTCCCACCCAGCAGGCAGACCGGGCCCAGACAAAGCCAGCCTTGAGTTCCCTAGCCCCAAACACGGCTATTCACGAGACATCAGAGTTCTCAGCAGCAGCAGTGGAGGGGCTAACGTGCCCCAGGCCTAGCGATTCCTGCCGGGGCCGGGCATTGTGGTGGCTTTTGGCACGTCCTTTAGTATTGCCAGAGAGTTTCAATAAAAATACCGAACCCCCACCGCCCCCAAAAAAAACACCGGGGAAAAAATTCTGTTGGGGGGGGGCTCAAAGTTGTTGAGGAAAAAAAAGGGGGGCCCAAGAGTTATTAAGCAAGAAAAAAAACCCACAACCCAGGGGAGGCATTGCTTCCATTGCTCCGGTCTTGAGGTTTTTTTTGCGGCGGCCATCTTTTTCTTTTGGTCGAGCCACAAGGGAGCTTCCCTGCGGAACCAGGTAAGCAGGGGAGCCGGGAGCGGGGGGGGGGGGGGGGACAGCGCCCGGAGGGAGGGCTGGGCCCAGTTGCCAAGTGTTTGTATCTGGGATTTTCTCCTTCTGGCTGGGAAAAAACAGAAAATACCCGACATTTCAGGTGACCGGTATTTTCTGAATTTTTTTACCGGACAGGAGGCGAAAATACCGGACTGGCCGGGTCAATACCAGACACCTGGCAACCCTAACGTCCTTTCCCAGCGCTCCACAGCGCCGCAGTAGCTTCTCCGGCAGGCTTGCCCTTTGTCACCTACCTTCAGAGGCGAGGTGAGGTCCACTTTACTGGAAACTGCCAGGTTGACTTTCAGGTCCCCGGGAATGCAGATTGGATCTGGGGCTAAGGAGAGACTCTGGACCTCAACGGGATCGGTCCCGTTGTCACAGTTCTTCCACGAGAAGCCATCAACCTACAGGATTCAGGGAAGGAAAGGGTTAAACAGCTCCTGCGCTCAGCTGGGCTTGCTGGCACGGAGAGAGAGTTCTCATGCTCCTTGGAGACACACTCCAGAGGGTTCGCGAGGGGACCTGCAAGGGATCCCCTCCAGTCCTCCACAGTAGGGAAGACAGCAGCTGCACTGCGGAGTTCTGGAGTGTGAAGGACCCTCATAATTCCATTGTAGGGGGCAGAGATCCCCATGTAACACCTCCCCCACCCCACCCACACACAAACTTACTGATGACATTGAGAAAACAGGTGGAAACAAGCTTTAAAGCATGCTGTCAAATTCTGAAGAAACGGTAACACTGTGCTAACATTTCAAGAAGAATGATAGAAGAACTAGAGGACACCAAATGAAGTTAATGGGTAGCAGGTTTAAAACTAATAAAAGAAAGTTCTTCTTCATATAGCGTGTAGTCAACCTGTGGAACTCCTTGCCAGAGGAGGCTGTGAAGGCTGGGACTATCACAGAGTTTAAAGAGAAGCCAGATACATTCATGGAGGTTAGGTCCATAAAAGGCTATTACCCAGGGGATAGAAATGGTGTCCCTGGCCTCTGTTTGCCAGAGGCTGGAGAAGGATGGCAGGAGACAAATCGCTTGATCCTTGTCTTCGGTCCACCCTCTCTGGGGCACCTGGTGCTGGCCACTGTTGGCAGACAGGATACTGGGCTAGATGGACCTTTGGTCTGACCCAGTACGGCCGTTCTTATGAGGAGAGTTTCAAAAGTGCCTAAGGGATTTAGGATCCCACATGCCAGTGCCTCTGGGATCCTAAATCCATCAGGTATTTTAGAAATTCTCCTCCTCGGACTGTAATTATAAAGCCTTTTAATACATTTGAAACCAACTCGTGCACCTCCCTCTGGCATTTCCAAACTGCCTACTGAGTAATGCTCATCAAAACTTGCCAGCTATAACGTGGGCATAGAAATAGCACATTCGCCGCTGATGTCACCAACCAACACGAAAGTCTGAAACACAGGGTTTGTTTTATTAGCTGAACTGAGTATGCATGGCCTAGTCTACTCAGTAACATCAGTGTAAACTGAAGGTGCGACTTTAACTGGTTCAGTTAAACCGGTGCAGCTGTGTGTGTGGACAGTCTTAAACTGATTGAAATTTGATTCATACTGGCATCAGTATATCGACAAGTGAAAGCTAAAACATCAGAAGAGCATCTACAGTGCTTTGCCCTTCGGGCTTGTCTACACCAGTTTCACTTTCATCAGTTTAATTAAATCATTGTACCAACTTTTGTGCACTGACTTTTATACTAGTTTAATCAGTTCAGCTCGTATCCATATGGACACAAGTACACCAAAATAAGCCAGGATTAAGCTGGTATAAACGCAGCTACACACAAAGCTGCACTGGTTTAACTGAACTTGTATAAAGCCAGACCTCCAGTTGAAACCAAAGCAGCTTTGTGTGCAAGACTGGGGCTAAATCATTTTCAAACCAGGGCGACTTCTACGTGTAGACAAACCTTTCAAAACCAAAGTCGATTTCTCCACAGGTAAAACTGAGCCTACAACAGCTGCACTGAACTCCCCCTCCCACGGACGCCCCAGCATAACTGGATCCTGTATTAGGACAGGCTGGTTCTGTGAGCGCAGCCTCTATGACGTACAGTCAGTAGCCGCCCACTGATGTTAGTGCAACTGCCAACACGTCACCGAGGGAACTTGTCCCAACAGCCCACCTCTCCCTGCCTCTAGTAAATTTCAGCACACTGCCGGAGTGGGTGGGGAGCTATGGATTCACACCGCCTTAAGAACAACCACACTGGGTCAAACCATGGGTCCGTCTAGGGCAGTCGCTTGTCTTCTGACTGTGGGTGGTGCCAGATGCATCAGAGGGCATGCACGGTTATTATCGAGTGGCCAATCCGGCAGCCAGAGGTTGGGGGCCCCCCCCCCGGATCATGAGCTACTTCGCATTTCCATGGAACACTCGGCGTGCCCACGTGTGAGTCATGGATAAATCTGCCATTTCTCCAGCCCCGTCACAGGCACATGTCCCGGGCAGGGACAAAAGCCCCGGTCAAGCCTGAAGCTTGATCATTAACGTGTCCAAACAAGCAGGGGACAAGGTTTTGTCCTCTTGGGTAACCAAAAAGAGCCCAGCTGCCTACAACGTGACTGAGCTGGCCGGTGTGAATGCCCCTTCGGGCTCAGAAGGAGCAGGGAGTAATGGGTCTAGTAGGGGGAAGCTGTACAGGAAAGTGGGGAAACGGCGCTTCCACTCGAGTTATAATGGGGCACTATAACACCCGGCACTTACTCCCCTTGATTGCCCCTTTTCACTGCCACAGTGGTGAAAAGTGGCCTTAGTGTGAATTGGGCCAGTGGTATTGATTCAATGTTTGCTTGATCGCTTGTGGAAAGGTCTGGCACACGCTGAAACCCCCCTCCTGTGCTCGCACACGGCCCAGAATCCCCGTGGGCATGCGCCAAACAGCACCACCTTTTACACTTGCTGCAATAGGCCTAGCTCATGTGCTGGCAGTGGCGTTCCAGACACCCCAGGGGAGATGACAGTCTTCCCCTTTTCAGCAGAGGCGCCTGGTGTGCCATGTTCTCTGGCACAAGTCAATAGCAAAATGCACTCGCCTGACTCCAAATGACCGATGCCCCGCGCCAGCCCCGTCCCTTTCTAGAGTCTGCATTTTCCCCTCTATCTGAAGAAACAGCGAGTAGTCCTGTGGCGCATTAGAGCTAATACATTATAAATATATATCTAGTGAGCAAAACCCACTTCCTCTCTCTGCCACAGCTTGCAAGTGCCTCTGGCTGCTTGCGGCAAGCAGATCAGAGGGACAGAAAGCAGCGGTGACACCGAGAGCCCGGCTCAGGGATCGGTGGCGGGGACAGACCCGTCCATCTCCGAGTGCTTAATTCAAAGGCCGGGGATCCCAGTGGCTTGGGAGACAGGAGCGGGAACAGGAGCCACACGCCGCTACGCCTCTGGGTTGAATCCGGCCCGAGATGTTCAGGCGGAAAGTTGTCAACCCACGTTCCGCCCAGCCCCCCGGGCACTTGGCACCACGCTGGCAGCACAGAGCGGCTCTAGCCCCAGCATTGCCAGCCTCGAGGGTTCACCCCAATGTAGGGGTGTGAGGCCAGCCTAGCAGCTTCTATTCCCCCTATAGCTGGCCAATGGGGGATGGCTTGGGGGCTGAGGGTTGGAGCTGAGCTGATGTGTCTCTGTGCCCCATCAGCATCTTTCTGGGCTCTTCAGGGCCTCTGGTAACCAGCGTGATTTAGAACAGGCTTCAAGCCTCTTAACTTAGAGCAGAGATGAATCCAGCGCTCAGCCCCATGAGGAGAGCACGTCAGCAGGTCAGAGACATCTCTGCACCTCCCTTCCCAAGTCTCTGGGCCATGCTCATATCCATCCTGCAGCCCCTGTGTGGCAACTCAGGGAAGACTCCAATGCCGCCCTGCTGATCGGCAGAGTGTCCACAGCTGGGTTTTGTTTCTACGGGTGGTGCACATCTGCACGTCTTGGTGCACCTAACAATTTTATTCCGCACATAGATGGGAAAAAATTCCACACCCATATGGAAAAGATGAGTGGAACCTTGCTCTGAACAAGAAGTAACACGTTTCTCTGCCCCTCCTTAGGGGTTTGGCCAGAGCCTCCGGCTCTCCAGAGATCTTTCACGCCCACAGAACTTATCTCCTGGCCTTGGCTGGTGAGGTGATTGCAACAAAAGAGGAACTGACATTGACCAAAAGAAAACAGGAACTGAGTTGGGGCAGGCTCAGAGAAAGTCGCCCCCAAGCCCAGCCCCTGCGCAACTCAGTAGCCATGTCTGACTTGTGGTCCAGATGGCCATGGGCCATTAGGGACAGCTCAGGGACAGTTACCCATTCCACCTGGGCACGGCTGAGGGATCATGGTCCAGAATTCATGTCTCCAGACCACCACTGCTAGGACCCCTCTAGCCATGGACCTGGGCAGTCCAGGAGGGCAAAGCCCGTGAAGTCAGATTCATCACCTGGTGCCATCATTTACAGCCTTGCTCCAGGAGCGTGGTGCACGGCCACATCAGGACAGCAGCTAGGCGCAGCATCACAGGGAATCTGAGATCAATGCTAGCAGTGCTGGGCTACCGGCTGGCAAGCAGCCCAGCTCCCAACGCGAGCAGACAAGCAAACAGGGTGCTATTCCCCCTAGGAATCCAGGACAGTGCTCACCTCTGCTCTTCTTGGGACAGAAGCGGGCACCTAGCCCCATGCTGCAAAGGATGACAGGCAATGATCCCTCTAATTTTTTTCCATCCATGTGCAGAATAAATTTTGTTACATGTACCATGTGCGGATGTGCACCACCTGTATAAACACACGCTGTAGGCTGTGGGCACTCTGCTCATCAGCTGGGTGGCACCTGAATCTCTCCTGGGTGGCCACCTAAGCACTCAGCGTCCAGGGAACATTGGTGACAGGTGGGCATGCAGTCACCATCCCAGTGCTAAGAAGCCCTGCTCCCCCACCTGCACAACACACACGCACTGGATACCAGGCAGCCCCACTTCCAAGCTTTCCCCATCCCCCGGGCAAGCCTGTGGCTGCACCTTTGCCTGGCACGGGGTTCTTCCAAGCCACCAACCTTCAGAAATCATGATACAGACCCAGCTCTTACAAAACCACATCCAAAGTCAATACTGAAACACGGATCCAAACACAACGTCTCCACGGACCGGATCGGAATTCCCCTTGGGCTGTCGGTTTGTGAAACTGCTGGAGAGTCGGCTCCTTGTCCCCATGCAGGAGAGGACCCTTTTTAGGAGCCTGGAAAATTCTGGCTAGGCAGGAAAACCATTTCCCACCCAGCTCTCCCCGCATGGCTGCTGCCCAGGGCTGGAACCTCGCTCCCTACCCTGGCTCTCCCTCCACACAAGCCAGCCCCCCATACAGCCAGGAAAAGAGAAGACTGAGAGGAGACATGCTAGCAGATTTCAAGCATTATTACAAAGAGGAGGAAGAAAAATTATTCCCCTCAATCTCTGAGGGCAGGACAAGAAATAATGGGCTTAAATTGCAGCCAGGGAGGTTTCGGTTGGACATTAGGAAAAACTTCCCATCAGGGTGGTTAAGCACTGGAATACATTGCCCAGAGAGTTTGTGGAATCTCCATCATGGGAGGTTTTTAAGAGCAGGTGAGACAGACACCTGTCAAGAATGATCTGGTGCTTGGTCCTACCTTGAGGGCAGGAGACTGGATGTGATGCCTTCCCGAGGTCCCTTCCAGTTCTGAGCCTGCGACCCCAACCCGTTCGCACACCTCCCCACTGGCTATCCCAACACCCCTCGAGGAGATACGCCGATTCCTTTTTCTTTACACCACGCACGGTGGAGCTGCGGAACTCCCCGTCGCTGTAAATCACGGCCCCCAACGGAGCAGGGTGCCCAGCCGGATGAGGCATTCCCATGCCTGCTAAGCTCCAGAACGGAGGAGCTTAGCAGGATAAAGGATAAAGCCGGGGCCAAGGCAGCCGAGCCCCCTTACCGGGAGGGGGCAGCCCCCTTACCTTGCTCAGCCTCCTGGGCTGCGGCCTCTCCACCAGCCAGGGCTGCTGCCCCCGGCCGGCCGGCACCGCGGGGCTCAGCTGCAGCAGGACTCCGAGCAGCAGAGCCAGCGCTGCCATCGCTCCCGCGGCTGCGGGCCAAGCGGCGGCCGGGCAGGGAGCCGGGTGCGGGCAGCGGCGCAGGGCGACTCGGCAGCGGCTGCGCCTGGCGGTGCGCAGGGAGCTCCCCGCGCTGCGCCCGGCCCCGCCGCTTCCGGGGCTTGCCGAGCCCGGGCGGGCGGGCGGGCGGGGAGGCAGGGACAGGCGCCCTGCCCTCTGCAGGCAGGAAAGGGCTGAGCCCGGAGCCTGCCTGCCCCGCATCGCGTCCCGGCTCGGCATCTCCAGCGGCCCCCAGCGCCCGGCCCGCCCCGCGGGCTCTGCGAGGTAAGGCGAGAGGCCAGGTGAGGGCAGACACACAAACACACAACAGACACAGTGGGCACAGCCACACAATAGACACAGGTGGGTACAGATACACAAACACACAATAGGCACAGGTGGGTACAGACACACAAACACACAATAGGCTCAGGTGGGCACAGCCACACAATAGACACAGGTGGGTACAGATACACAAACACACAATAGGCACAGGTGGGTACAGACACACAAACACACAATAGGCTCAGGTGGGCACAGCCACACAATAGACACAGGTGGGTACAGATACACAAACACACAATAGGCACAGGTGGGTACAGACACACAAACACACAATAGGCTCAGGTGGGCACAGCCACACAATAGACACAGGTGGGTACAGATACACAAACACACAATAGGCACAGGTGGGCACAGCCACACAATAGACACAGGTGGGTACAGACACACAAACACACAATAGGCACAGGTGGGCACAGCCACACAATAGACACAGGTGGGTACAGATACACACAACAGGCACAGGTGGGCACAGACACACAAACACACAATAGACACAGGTGGGTACAGATACACACAACAGGCACAGGTGGGCACAGACACACAATAGGCACAAGTGGGCACAACCGCACAATAGACACAGGTGGGCACAGATACAAAAACACACAATAGGCACAGGTGGGCACAGATGCACAATAGACACAGGTTGGTACAGATACACAATAGGCACAGGTGGGCACGGACGCACAATAGACACAGGTTGGTACAGATACACAAACACACGACAGACACAGGTGGGTACATACAGACACAGGTGGGCACAGATACACAAACACACAATAGGCACAGGTGGGCACAGACACACAATAGACACAGGTGGGTACAGATACACAAACACACAATAGGCACAGGTGGGCACAGACACACAATAGACACAGGTGGGTACAGATACACAAACAGACAATAGGCACAGGTGGGCACAGACGTACAATAGACACAGGTTGGTACAGATACACAAACACACGACAGACACAGGTGGGTACATACAGACACAGGTGGGCACAGATACACAAACACACAAGTTCCAGAAGAACATGCATCAAGGACTTGTATGGACTGATCTGTCCATACAGTTTTTTTTACTAGCCCCAGTCAATCAGCGGTTGCTTTATCCTATATAATATCACTAGCGGTGTTATGAGTCATATATATGAAAAGGTCTAATGCTGCTTTAAACCTTGCTAAATGTTTGATGTCAATGATATACAGTGGCAGTGAGTTCCACAGGTGAACTGCATGTCATGTATGAAAGTAATCAGTTTACCTACCCGAGGAGTGTTGGTACCTCCAGGCCTGAGACTTAGAGCCCTCAGCCAACCCCTCCAGGTCCGGACCAAAGTGCCACAGAACTTTTTCCAGTGCCGTGGATTTGCTCCATGCAGACAGAGGCAAGGTGTCTGGGCTGCAATATGACAGTTAGGAAAGATGTGGAGGAAAGGAGGGGCAGGTGGCGATCCATTCAAAAGGCAAGTTTCCTACAGTCTGGGCGAACCACGAGAGGATTCGAGCAGGGAGAGAACAGTCCAGGTCTTTGCTGAAGAGTTTGGACTTTTGTTTATTTTTTTAACTTCTCAGTGAGGTACGTACAGCAAAATGCATGCCCCGAACTCCGGCAGGCCCATCCCCACTGTGGTGGCACAGCCGGCACTCGAAAGCCATCTCATTGTGAGGCAGAGGGAAGGGAGCTCCAGCAGCCGGGAGGTTAAAATGGGCAGCGTAAGGCAGTGGGTTTCAAACTTTTTTTCTCATGACCCATAATTTGACTAGAGTGCGGGCTCTGGGGTGCAGCTGAGGAGCAGAGCTTTGGGGTATAAAAGGAGGCTTTGGCTTTTTCGGGGGAGTCAGGGCTGGGCAGGAGGGACTTTCCTTGCGCGGCTCCCGGTCAGTGGTGCAGGGGTGTTATCTGAAAACCACTGGCATAAGGTACTTAGGGTATGTCTATACTGCCACCCTAGTTCGAACTAGGGAGGCTAATGTAGTCATTTGAACTTGCAAATGAAGCCTGGGATTTAAATATCCCGGGCTTTATTTGCATGTTCCCGGGCGCCGCCATTTTTAAATGCTCCGTAGTTCGAACTACCTGCCCGTGGCTACACGCAGCACAAGCTAAGTAGTTCGAATTAAAGCTCTAATTCGAACTACCGTTACTCCTCCTGCAATGAGGAGCATTTAAAAATAGCAGCGCCCAGGAACATGCAAATAAAGCCTGGGATAGTTAAATCCCGGGCTTCATTTGCAAGCTTGAATGCCTACATTAGCCACCCTCGTTCGAACTAGGGTGGCAGTGTAGACATACCCTTAATGACTGTCAAGCAATTGGCACAGAATCTGCCTAGCCACACCTCCATGCCTTTATATAAGAGAGATGGGCGAGGATCTGACCACCCATGAAGTTATTTAACCCAAACTTAATTGCCTTTGTCTTTATATCCAGCCATGCAACCCCCAGGATCCAAACAACCCCCCAACTTTGGGGGATTCATTATGCAACCTCCTGTTTTGCAGCTCGGGCCCATCTCTTTCCCATAAAGGCAAGAAGCAAGTGCTTGGAGGGATGCAACATCTTTCCTTGCCACGCCCCAGTGAGGTAGCTGCAATACACCTGTGCAGGAACGGGTGGAAGGGACGAGCGTCTGAGTGGGGCAGTGTAAATTGGGACACACACAGCACCTAATCGCAGCTTAGTGAGACATGCCCGGGACACTGGTGCGATGTTTTCCCGGAGGGTACCGTAGCCAGCCGATGAGTGTGGTGCAATGTTGCAGGGCTCGTCATGTGGTACCTTTCCTGGCATTTGTATGGGCGGAGGGCTCTGCAGAACCAGCCCAGCCGCATCTCTCAGAGGTGGGGAACGCCCTCGCTCTGGTGCCTGCTCACCCGGCTGAATGACTCTCTCAGTGCTCACGTAGAGGCTGCCCTCTCTCCGTGGCCTCTGCACCGTTCTGGAGACAGTGCAGGGACGCTGGCATCCCGCAGTGCGGGCAGGCCCCCAGGCAGGCAAGCTGTAGCGCAAAGGCCGGGGTGGCCGCATGGTGTTCGAGGCTACAGCTTCCAGCTGCGGAACCCGGTTTGGCAATTGGGAAGTGGGGGCGGGGGAAGCAATAGATCATTGGTGGTGGGCTGGAAAGTAAGCCTGCTCCGCACTTTCCCAGTGGCAGTGTCGCTGGGTGTTGTGACCTGACCCAGACTCTCAGCCAGAGGAGCTGGGCCAAATAGTGGTGCTGTGCCAGGGTGCCCGGAGTAGCAGTGCCACGCGACTCCATGCACCATCTCCTGGAGCAGGCAGCTGGGCACAGCCCAATGGAACCTGAGCTGCTGCTGCCAGGTGAGCGCGGCATGGGCTCACTCCGCAGCTCCCCCCACACCTCCTTTGTCAACGGCATAATGTGCTTGAAAAGGCACCGCATGTACAATGAAAGCATCCCCCATCCTGTGCTCCTCTAATCATTTCCAGCCATGCGCGGAATAATTTTTTACATGCACCGAGGCATGTGTGAATGTGCACCACCAACAGAAGCACAAAACCTAGCGCTGGGCACTTTACTAATCAGCATGGCAGCATTTGAATTTCTTCTGAGCGGCCCCACATGCGCACAGCTTACAGGGAACACTGTTGGCTCCGTCACTGCACGTCACAGCTAGCGCAGCAAGCCCAGTGTGGCCTGTACAGAGTGCGGTCTAGCAGCACATCTGGGCTGGCTCACCTTATGGAATGCCCCCAAAGGTGCATTGAGTGCTCACATCTGTGTACGGGGGGGGGGGGAGGCAAACAGGCCTCCGCGGGCCAGATCCAGCCTGCCACGCGGGTTGATCCAACCGGCGGAGGTCCTGCCGCTCCCGCACCCCCAGGCCAATGAGGGCCTGGGGGCAGGGGAGAGCACAAAACTTCCTCCCGCCCTTGCAGGACAACACAGCGCTTTGAAGCGCCATGTGCTCTATGCAGGGCGGGAGGAGATGTGACACGCTCCCCTGCCCCCAAGCCCAGATTGGCCTGGGGGTGGGAGGAGCGCACAAAGTTTCCTCCGACCTCCCCCCCCCCCACCTGCCCTGCGAGGAGGTACTTCAAAGTGCCACGTGCTTCTTGCAGGGCAGGAGGAGACTTCCCGCACTGTCCCGCCCCCAGGCCCTGATTGGCCTGGGGTGATTGGGGAGCGTGCGAAGCCCCTTCCTGCCCTGCCAGGGGCATGGGTGCCTAGTGGGAAGGGCGGACAAAGGGGTTCCCCCACCCTCAGACCAATGATGGTCTGGGGGTGGGGTAGCCCAAAAGCATCATGGCCCTGCCCTTTCTAGTTTAGGCCCCGCCCCTTCTAGGGTGGCCCTTGGCCAAAAATTATTGCCCACCCCGATATACAGCATAAGTCATTCTAGTCACCCGCCCCCTGCTGCATACAATTCTGTGCTTCACCATCACCTGCCAATTACAGGGATGCTTTTCCCTGCAGCCTGATAGAGCCAGGAAGATCCCTGACAGGTGCGGTTCCTTTGCTGATACACTGTATAGTGAGATCCTCCATCCGAAATGCAAGATTTCTGAAGGTGTTTTAAGGATTGTGGTTGGGGGCGGGGTGTGCACATGTGCACACATGAGCATGCATATCCAGTGGTTCAGTGTCCACAGTCTAAATAAAGTTTCTTATTCCATGTTAGAAGACAGTGACTTTCAATGATACTTTACCGTTTAAATGGCTCCAGATCTCAAACATCCCTGAGTGTCCGGGTGCTTGGATTTGGGGTTGTGAATTGGGCCTATCTCAAACAGCAAAACATTTCACAGAACAAGTAACAAGGTTACCAAAAAAAAAAAAAAGTCCCTGAAGTATCCTAAAGAGCATATTTATATCTGGGGAAAACATTCAGCTGTGCAAATAATAAAGCAAACTTTGAATGTGATTTTGGCCAATGGCGTCTACGTTTTTCCTCATATCCGTATCATGGGAATTACAAAGACTTTCAGAGAGAGAGGGCAAGAGACAGACCGACCCAGGAACAGGAGCAGAAAGTTTGCAGGAAGAAAAGAGAAAATTCAGAAAAGAAATCAACGTAATCCACATTTGTTCATTTGCATGATACGTTTTTTGGGGCAGGGACCACGTTTTCCTATGTTCCCGTGAGCCGCCATGCTAAGCAAAGGCCTTGTATAAATACAATACTTTAGACAGATACTTCATCCAAGCATCAGAGGGCTGCCCTTCTCCTGATCCTGCACGTGCTCACCCAAATTGTCCTTCCTCACGAGAATGGCCACATCCAGGTCGGAGCTGAGGCCCAATCCAGTTCTTACAAATGCTGCCAGTGCAGCTGTGAGAAAGGCCCTGGGAGGTGCTCCCAGTAAGTGGAAAGGGTCATACGGTCTGCACAGCACGGTAAATGGACAATAAGAGTACTGGCAGAGGAACTGGCTGTTTGCCAGGCCTGGCTAACTCCCTCGCTCCTTGCAGCTGCTTACGAGCGCTGCTGGAGAAAAGGCAGTTCCTTGAATGACGTCTCTGCCTCCCTCTCACTTTCTGCTCCAGACCCACCCCAGCTGGGTCCCGTGGTGCATTTCTAGGCCTGCTCTGGAGAGATCTGGAAAGAACCTCGCAAGGATGGGCCATGCACGCACTTGCACGGGGCCCTTCCTTCTTCCCCGGTGTCTTGGATGCAAGCTCACTGTGCTCCAGCCCTGCTAATGGTGGTGTTTATTCCTCCTCTCTAGGGGGACTCCTTGGAATCCTGTTTCCCACTCCCACACCCCTCTCCTCTCTTTATGAGTGACCTTTGCTGTCCTAGCTGCTTTCCCACTGGAGAATGGAGCATCTGCAGGTGTCTTTGCTCAGTAAACGCCCCATCCCCAGTAAACAGAACAATGCACAATGTTCCCTCTAATCTTTTCCATCCTTGTGCAGAATAAATTTTTGTGTGTCCCAAGGCATGTGCGGATGCGCACCACCAGGAGAAACAAAACCCCTAGCTGTGTGCGCTCTGCTAATCAGTGGGGCGGCATTGGACTCTCTCCTGAGCAGCCGCACCAGCTCCCAGCGTACAGGGAACACGGAATAAAGACGTGAACACTAGCAACGTTCAGCCCATAACAATCAGTGACAAACTGTGGTGTTTTAGATGCTGCTTGTAATTATTAGAACTGGGAGCACCGGCTGTTGGGAATCTGGAAGCAGAGGACACAGGAAGGAGGGGGGAGGAGATGGGCCAGGCCTGAGTGAGAGCTACAAAGGGGAGCAGCAGCAGCTTGGTAAAGAGGTTTCACCTTTGGTAAATAAAGGCCTGTTGAAGTTTGTTACTACCTTGCTTGCATGATACAAAATTTTGGCGACGAGGATGGATCTTCTGCCTCTGAACCCACCTGCACCCTTTCTGCAAAGCCCAGGTGAGCCTCCAATTGCTTTTACTGCCTGGATCCATATGTTTGAGACGTATCTGTTTGCAATCAGTGCTACAGAGATTTCTGACGTAAGAAAGCGTGCTCTGCTAATCCACTGCCTTGGAGCAGAAGGGCAGCGTATATTTTACACTTTTCCCCTTGCAGATGATAAATATGAGACTGCACTCATTGCATTAAAGAACTTTTTTGTGCCAAAAGTGAATATAGTAGCTAATCGTTACAGATTTCGCCAGTGTGAGCAGAAACCAGGGGAGACTATAATGTTGTATGTTGCTTCTCTGTGGAGTCTGATTGTAACTTGTCACTTTGGGAATATGGCAGATGAGATGATTAGAGACCAGCTCATTGAGAAAACAACCATGCTTCGTGTACGAGAATGCTTGCTTCTAGAACCACAACTTACACTGGAAGAAGCAATAACCATTGCTACCCAGACTGAGTCCGCTCTAGCAGAAGCCAAAATAATGAGCATGGATACAGGAGGCCCAGTCCAGGCTGTGACTCCTTTGAAGAAAAGTCCACTATTGCTGCAGACAAACAATCACAAGGGGAAAACTAATGAAAAACCAAAGAATCAGCAAATTCAAAGCACAGCAAAAGCACGCTTTCGCTGTGGATCCCCACAATACCTTGCAAGCTACACAAGATGTCCTGCAAAAGACGCTCAGTGCAATCACAGCAAAAAGATTGGGCATTTTGCTAAGGTATGCTGCAGTAGCCAGTCCAATCAACAGGTGCAAGCTGTTACTATAGCAGATGTTACTGTGCTGAGTGTGAACAAAGTCACTACTGCACATATTCCAGAACAGATAAGGTGCACTGTAAATGTTTCTACCACACCTTCAGGCAAATCACATCCTATTCAGCTAATGTTGGACACTGGTTCAGCAGTATCTATACCACCTGATTTCACCTATTTGCATTACTTCAAAGATGTGCCTCTTACTGAACCCAAACGTCACTTGGTGTGCTATTTGTAAAACCAAATTCCAGTACATGGCTGCCTGCCAGCAACAGTGACTTTTGGTGATTGCTGTGTAAATGCAGAGTTTTACATTGTCCACAAAGGCACTCCTATCCGTGGCAGAGATTTATTGGCTGCTTTAAACCTCAGGGTAGTTAATGGACAAATTGATCTTCCTCAGCAAAGCACTCTTGCAGTACACACACCAGTTTCAGCTAGGACCCAAGACCAGGTTGAGGAGAAACTTGGCTGTGCTTATGGGTTTGTGCATAAAGTAAAAATGCAACATAATGTGATGCCTGTACGACAGAAGTTACGGCGCTTACCATTTTCAGTCATGGAAGCTGTTTCAGAGGAACTTAAAAAACTTGTTCAAAAAGACATTATTGAAGAGATTGACTCCTCGGAATGGGTTTCACCTATAGTAGTGACACAGAAGAAGGATGGAGGTATTCGCCTTTGTGTGGATTTAAGGGAGCCAAATAAAGCTATTGTGATTGACAGCCACCCTCTTCCTCACACTGAGGAAGTATTTGCAGAACTCCGTGGAGCAAAGATGTTTTCTACTCTTGATTTGCAGAGCACGTACCACCAGGTTATGTTGCATGAAGACAGCAGAGACCTCACAGCGTTTATTACACATGAGACAAACAGAACTCTCCTTTCTGGGGCATACAATTTCACCGGCTGGACTAAAACCTGATCCAGATCATATCCTAGCAATTTCAAATGCTCTTCCTCCATCAGATTTGCAAACCTCACGTTCCTTCTTGGGTCTAACTTCCTGGGATGCAAAATTCATTCCCAATTATGCTTCTGTCATTGAACCGTTACGAGAATTACTATGGAGAAGTTCAACCTTGGTATGGACAACGTGAAAGACTTGATTGCACATAGTTCAGTACTTGCACTATTCAGTCCTGCATTGCCCACAATTGTGACTACCGATGCTTCTGATTATAGACTTGGGGCTGTCCTCACACAACTTCATGAGGACAACAAGGAGAGGTCTGTTGCATTTGATTCAAGGACACTGAGTGATGCTGAGAGAAAACATTCTACGGTTGAAAAAGAAGCACTTGCTTGCATCTGGGATACTGAAAAATGGAGAACTTACCTGTGGGGCCGCATGTTCAGGTTGCGCACAGACCACAGCCCTTTGAGAACATTGCTAACCATGAAAGGACTGGGAAGAGCAGGGAATCGTATTGCTAGATGGTCTGCTAGACTACTCTCTTTCAATTATGAACTGGAATATAAGCCTGGAAACCAAAATGTGATAGCTGATTGCCTTTCTCGCCTGCCTTTGTCTTCACCAGATGGTCCACCGGAGGATGAGGATGAAGTACTTGCGCTTATTACAAGCACTCTTACTGCAGTTACAAGAGAGAACATAAGAAAGGCCGTACTGGGTCAGACCAAAGGTCCATCTAGCCCAGTAGCCTGTCTGCCGACAGTGGCCAGCACCAGGTGCCCTAGAGAGGGTGGATTGAAGACAATGATCAAGCAATTTGCCTCCTGCTATCCTTCTCCAGCCTCTGACAAACAGAGGCCAGGGACACCATTTCTATCCCCTGGCTAATAGCCTTTTATGGACCTAACCTCCATGAAATGATCTAGCTTCTCTTTAAACTCTGTTATAGTCCTAGCCTTCACAGCCTCCTCTGGCAAGGAGTTCCACAGGTTGACTACACGCTGTGGAAGAAGAACTTTCTTTTATTAGTTTTAAACCTGCTACCCATTCATTTCATTTGGTGTCCTCTAGTTCTTCTATTATGGGAACTAATAAATAACTTTTCTTTATCGGCCCTCTCCACACCACTCATGATTTTATAGACCTCTATCATATCCCCCCTCAGTCTCCTCTTTTCTAAACTGAAAAGTCCCAGTCGCTTTAACCTCTCGCTTTAACCAAGAGCAATTCCAAGCTGCTTGTTCAGCATGTCCAATTCAACAAAAGCTACAGGAATTTCTGACAAAGAGATGGCCCAGTAACCCTAAAAACCTTGACCCAGTTTTGCTGCCTTATTTTAGAATTCAGGATGAACTTTCTTTGCTTGATGGCTGTGTGCTACGAGGTACATACCGGCTACTTGTGCCAGAAGAATTACAGCCAAAACTCATACACCTGGCACACGATACTCATCAAGGTATTGTCAGAACCAAACAACGACTACGAGATCTGTATTGGTGACCAGGGATGGTCTCCCAAACTGAAGCAATCATAAAATCCTGTGTCACTTGCCAAATGCATGATAAGACAGCAGTGACATGTACCCCACCATTACAGCCTGTTCCTCTTCCTGATTCTGCATGGGAAAAAGTTGCAATTGACATCGTAGGACCCTTTGATACTGCTCCAATTGACTGTCATTATGCCATCACTGTAATAGACTATTTCAGTAAATGGCCTGAGTGGCGTTTACATCGCAAATTTCTTCTGCTACAGTAATTAAGTTCCTCTCTACAGTTTTTAGCAGGGAAGGTAACCCCAAAGAACTGGTTTCAGATAATGGTAGTCAATTTACTTCTATGGAATTTGAAATTTTTCTAGCAGAGAGAAATATTTTACATAGAAGATTGTCCCTGTATTACCCTCAAGCCAATGGGGAAATCGAAAGGTTTAACAGAAGTTTGAAAGAGAGTTTGCAAACAGCTAAACTGGAAGGGGGCTCATGGGTAACCTTCACTACTGATTTCTTGCAAGCTTACAGGGCTACATGACATGCCACAATGCAAAGATCACTCGCGGAGTTACTGCATGGAAAACAGATGAATACTAAACATTGCTGAAGCAAAATGCAGGACAATGTAGCACTTTAAAGACTAACAAGATGGTTTATTAGATGATGAGCTTTCGTGGGCCAGACCCACTTCCTCAGATCAAATAGTGGAAGAAAGTAGTCACAACCATATATACCAAAGGATACCATTAAAAAAAATGAACACATATGAAAAGGACAAATCACATTTCAGAACAGGAGGGGGATGCGGGGGGGGGGGGGGGGAAGGAAGGAAGGTAAGTGTCTGTGAATTGATGATATTAGAGGTAGGGAGAGTGGGATGTTTGTGAGTTAATGGTATTAGAGGTGATAATTGGGGAAACTACCAAGATAGTTCTGCAATGTGATTTGTCCTTTTCATATTTGTTCATTTTTTTTAATGGTATCCTTTGGTATATATGGTTGTGACTACTTTCTTCCACTATTTGATCTGAGGAAGTGGGTCTGGCCCACGAAAGCTCATCATCTAATAAACCATCTTGTTAGTCTTTAAAGTGCTACATTGTCCTGCATTTTGCTTCAACTACCCCAGACTAACACGGCTACATTTCTATCACTAAACATTGCTGGATTGTTAAAGGCAAGACCTGATGCACCAAATGAGGATGCTGTGAGAAAAACAGTTGAACAGAAGCAAGCAAACTAGAAGGCTTTCACAGGCAAACGGCGGGGTGCTAAGGAACCGAAGTTTGAGTGTGGTTCCTTCGTTAGAGTAAGAAAACCTGGAATTTTACGCAAAGGGGATCATAAATTCACATCTCCTCTTAAAATCATAGAGAAGAAAGGACCTTACACCTATCGACTTTCTGACGGGCGGGTATGGAATGCTTCTTATCTTGCACCTGCCTATGCGCCCAGAGGAGACGATGCCAACACCCAGCCAGCATTGGATGACTTCACCGTAGCACCAACACAACAAGACATCACACTGGAACTGGGGTTTGAGAGACGGTCTGTCAGACCTAGACGACCACCTGTCTGGACTAGAGACTATGTGATGGAGTCTTCACAGTGTTTTCAGTGTAATATTTCTGCCAATAGTATGGTGTCTTGTTCCATAGTTGTTACGGTGTGTGACGGGGCCCCGCAGCCCCGCACTGGAGACCCCGCAGCAAGCGCCCTGTTCAGGCGGTGGGGAGACATATACCAGCATTGCGTCGGGTGTACGTGCGCTGCGGATCAGCTGGTGGCCTCAGGCGCGGCGGCTGTGGCACGGATGCTGCAGGAGGGGCAGAGCTATCCAGTGACGTCAGCATGACGTCCCCCTCCGGCGCTGGACGCGGCGGGAGTGTTTAAACGCCGCTCCCTGGCTGTGCTGGGGGTGATGCTGTGGAGAGACAAACGCCAGAGAACGGAGCCTTCGACCCCGGAACACGGGCGAGGGCACGAACCGGCGGTTGCAGAAGGCAGGACAATCCGGACACCCGTGGAGTAACGGGGTCCAGAAGGCCACCCGCAGCAACGAGCGGCTGGCCCACGGAGGGCCGGGCAAGCCAGCAGCAGGGGAGGGGAGCCGGACTGGAGAGGAAGTAGCCCAGGGCGGGGTCATATAACCACCCTGCGGGTTGGCAGGTTTCAGCAGGACGCCCCTGCCAGCCGGACCCGGAACAAAAACCGGTCCATGTCCTTTAGGGCCCTGGTCTGGGGCCCAGAAGTGAGGGTGGGCCCGGGCCCCTCTCTCCTCTCCCCCCACCCCCCGGAGTAGCTAAGAAGAAAACACCCGGGAGAGAGAACAAGAGGCGTTTCGGGCATGTCGCCGGGGTCCGGCGAGAAAGGTGCGTCGCGGTGGGCGGTGATAAGGGCGCGGAACAAGGTGACACTAGACTAAGCCGGCCACACTCGGACGCCTCGATCACACCCCGGAAGGGGTAAAGACCAGGCTGTGTGGGCACTGTCGGAGGACAGTGACCCGAATAGAATAGCGCCGCCGCTGTCCGAGCCAATTCCCCAAAATCGACAACAGGCGGCACTGTAGGGGTAGTTGAAACCCTTACACTGTGGTTAGAACAACAGTGTTTATTTTATCATTGGGAGAGCTTCTTAAGAGAGGAGGGAATGTGGTGTTTCAGATGCTGCTTGTAATTATTAGAACTGGAAGCACGGGGGGGGGTGTCTACACTAGCCCCCTTATTCGAACTAGGGAGGCTAATGTAGGCATTCGAAGTTGCAAATGAAGCCCGGGATTTAAATATCCCGGGCTTCATTTGCATCTTCCCGGGCGCCACCATTTTTAAATGTCCCTTAGTCCGAACTCGGTGCTCGCGGCTACACGCGGCACCGAGTAGGTAGTTCGAATTAGGATCTCTAATTCGAACTACCGTTACTCCTCGTGGATATTTAAATCCCGGGCTTCATTTGCAACTTCGAATGCCTACATTAGCCTCCGTAGTTCGAACTAGGGGACTAGTGTAGACATACCCTGGCTGTTGGGAATCTGGAAGCAGAGGACACAGGAAAGAGGGGGGAGGAGATGGGCCAGGCCTGAGTGAGAGCTACAGAGGGGAGCAGCAGCAGCTTGGTAAAGAGGTGTCACCTGTTGAAGTCTGTTACTACCTTGCTTGCATGATACAACACAAACGTGCTCCGTGCTCCTGCCGGCGTCCGCAGATCTGCAAGAATCAATCCCCGCAAGACAGAGAAGCCTCCCTCCCTTCCCCCCGCCAGGAGCTGCTAGAGATGCGGGCGCCGCAGCTCTCGGAAGAGCGACCGTGGGCCTGGAGACTGGGCAGGGGGGAGAGGCGGTTTTTCTCCATGCCCCCCCGCCTTCCCTGGCAGATCAGACCCGGCGCGACCTGCTGCCCAGCGCTGGCTGAGGAGCTGCACGTGCAGCCGTGGGGGGTGGAGCGACGAGCAGGCGGGGCCCAGCTCAAACACCCCGGCGCTGACTCCAGTTGGGAAGGGTCCCACGGGTCAGCAGAGCCCTTGGCAGAAGGTCTATTTTTAGCCGCCCGGCGTTAGCAGCTCGTCCTTATTTAGTCATCCGCGTGTGGGCGCGGTGGGGGGGACATGGCGGGGGCTGACCCGGGAGGGGGGCCTGGAACGTGTTCCCTCGCCTTACACCCACCAGGCAACGACAACTGCTTCACTTATCATCCTGCAGAGGCTTAGGGCTGAGGCATAAATAGCAGCAGCCGTGGACTCTTCCTCCCGCCCAGCCCTTCAGGCAGCCGGGCCAGAAAGTGTAAGTTACGCACCACGGATCCGTTTCACTCCCAGGGCCCCAGAGCTACCGAGAAGCCCCTGCATGTGCAGAGAGGAGAGCGGCACCGTGCACGGACCGGTCACACCCAGCAACCGCCTTATACAGAGGCAGAAGCCAACACAGGACCGGATAGTCAGCCACTGCAGTGTCAAAACACACAGCTCTGCCAGGCCTGGCCGGAGCTTCCACCCAGCTCTGCCATGGCCCCGATCCTGAGCTGTAGCCCCTGCCTCCCTCTCCTTCTAGGCCTCTCTTGAGCAGAGATGGATGGTGCATGGTAGCCCCGGGCCAGGCACAACTTTGTCCCAATGACTAGGCTGAGAACAACACACTCGTTTCACCCACGACCAAGGCCAACATTTGAAACTGGATCCCTGCCCCCTGGCTCGAGAAGGCTGGGTTTTACCCTAAGCAGCAGTCGAAAAAGCAAAGAGAATGTTAGGAATCATGTAAAAAGGGATAGCGAACAAGACAGAGAATAACTCACCGCCTCTGTATCAATCCATGGCAGGCCACATCTTGAATACAGTGTACAGATGTGGGCACCTCATCTCAAAAAAGATCTCTTAGCATCGGAAACGGTTCAGGAAAGGGCAACGAAAATGAGGAGGGGTTTGGAATGGCTGCCATAGGAAGAGAGATTAAAAAGACTAGACAAATATCTAAAAGGATGTTACAAGAAGGAGGGAGAAGCATTGTTCTCCTTGGCCTCTGAGGATAGGATGAAACGCAATGGGCTTAAATTGCAGCAAGGGAGGTTTAGGTTGGTGTGACGGGGTACTAAAACCCCGCACGACTCCAAACCGGGTCCTGGTGGAGGATGGCGGCTGGATGACTCCTCCCGTCCCCGCATCGGGAGAAAAGCCGGCGGTGGAGGCAGGCCCGGGGAGCGGCGGCTTATCGGCTACTCGCGCATGTGCCTTGGGCGCCAGAGGGCCAGATGTCGGCGCATGCGCAGGAGGGAGCGGGTCCGTAAGTGACTGCAGAGATGGGGGAGGCAGAAGGACGAAAGACGCCGGCGCAGGCGCGGAAGGGTGGGTGGAGGACATTAATAAGGGGGAACAGGATTGTGCAAAGGAGGGAGGGAAGAGGAGGAGAAGGCAGGAGAAAGGGAGCGCGAATCCAGGAAGACGAGATGCTGAAGGAAAAGCAGGGAGAGTGGGGTGAGGAAGTGGCCCAGGGCGGGCAGCTGGAGTCTCGCTTGTGGGCTGACGAGTTGCAGTGGTTAGCCCCAGCAGCCAGGTGGGTGACGGACAAGGAGGACACCCCCACCTTAGGGACTGGGCTGGGGCCTGGAGAGAGGGTGGGCCCAAGCCCCCCTCACACCCTACTCGGGGCAACAATATAAAGAGAGGCCACAACAGCCCTCCCCGAGGGATCACTGTCAGGCAATCCGTGAAAAAGACGGAAAGAAGGGGTGTGGATCCGTCGGGGGATGGTCACACCCCATCACAGTTGGACATTAGGAAAACCTTCCTAACTGTCAGGGTAGTTAAATACTGGCATAAATTGCTCAGGGAGGTTGTGGAATCCCCATCACTGGAGATATTGAAGAGCAGGTTGGATAAACAACTATCAGGGATGACCTAGACAGTGCTTGGTCCTGCTGTGAGGGCAGGGGACAGGACTTGATGACCTCTCGAGGTCCCATCCAGTTTTAGCGTTCAATGATTCTAAGACTGGGATTTCCAGTGTAGAAAAGAGGAGACGAAGGGGAGGGGGATGACAGAGGTCAGTACAATCATGACAGGTATGGAGAAAGTGAACAAGAAAAAGTTACTTACTTGTTCCCATAACTTAAGAGCAAGATGTCACCAAATGTAATTCATAGGTATCAGGTTTAAAACAAACTCAAGGAAGTTTTTCTTCATGCAGTGCGCGGTCAGCCTGTGGAACTCCTTGCTGGAGGATTTGTGAAGGCCAGGACTTTAACAGGGTTCAAAAAAGAATTAGATACATTCATGGCGGTTAGGTCCATCCATGGCTACGAGCCAGGATGGCTAGGGATGGTGTCCCTAGCCTCTGTCAGAGGCTGGAAATGGGTGACAGGGAGGGATCACTTGTTGATTCCCTGTTCTGTTCACACCCTCTGGGGCATTTGGCATTGGCCACTGTCAGGAGACAGGACACTGGGCTAGATGGACCTTTGGTCTGACCCAGTGTGGCCATTCTAATGTAAGCCTTTCGATCTCACCCCCTGCAAGCCTAGAGTATTGCCCTTCGTGGACAAAGTGAATTTCACCCTCCCCTGCTCCTCGCCATTTAATTTTTTTTTGCATTTTGCCATTAAGAAAGAGAGACCTAAAAAGGAACACAGCTGGCTGGCTGGGGCTTTCTCCACCCCCCGCTTTTTGCAAACCCACAGACGATTCCCCTAGAGTGACAGGAATGCTCTGCAACCTCTGTCCCAGCCCAAAGCCGTCTGAAGGAGGCTGAGTCCGGTGGCCCTGAGCTCTTACTCTGTTCGAGTGACCTGAAAACTCACCACCATGCTCAGCCAAACTTGCAGCTGGTTGGACAAATCCCGTAACCATGCGCCGGCTCGGGAAGCAGCCAGCCGAGACCAGTAATGACGTTGAGATCTTGTTTATTTATAGTCTATCACCAAAGAAGTCCTCAGCCAGTCTGCATGCCCAAGGACCCCTGTTGTGGGTCCTTACACCCTTCCTCCTATTGTCTGGTGTCTTTAGTCTAGTTCGGGTCCCAAGACAGTGAAGCCGTAGCAGTGCAGCTATTATGCAGGGTTCCGGGCCTTTTTACACTGGGTTGATCTAGAACCCTTGTGCCACTGTAACCACTACCAAGGCGGATTTGAACCTGGGATCTCACTATAGGAGCCTCTACCCTCTGAGCTAAAAGCCAGCTGACTTCCAGTCCATGCTGTAGAGGTCTCTCGAGCTTAACTGTTGCAGTGGTCTAGGTGCCACTTGCAGTACTCAGTAACCACACCAGGTGTGTGGGTTACACCAGCTCTGGAAAGTCCTTTGCGCAGAGGGTGGGGACGTCTTCCAGGGGCCACTTGAAGGTACCTTTGCTCTGTGCAAATCTCTGCAGCCCATTTTGAATAACAGAAGTGTGAAACCTTCCACTCCTCCCCACCACTTTCCTCCCGAGAGTGTCTTGTAACTTCCTGGCCACAGCCCGGAATCAGCCCGTTGTGAAATGCAGCCATTTATCAGACAGCCACAGTCAAAAGAAGCAAGTGCCACTTTGTGTCCTGGGATCTACACGTGGGGAGAACCCTCAGCAACACAGATCTCCCATCTCCCAGAAAGGGCTGTGCCGTGTCTCCAAGAAACAGTCCCATGGACGGCTCTCTAGCTCGGGGATAAGCCAGGATAGGAAAGTGTTAGCAAGTGCTTTGTGCTTCAGAGCTTCTGTCAATTTCCAGCTGTTAGAGACCAGTACGAGGCCTAACATGAGCAGCAGTTTATCCTCCCACATCTGCTACCTTTGGGGTCTTACACTGCCCCATGCAGCAGCTGGCTCTGACCCACCTCAGAGACGGGATACACAGGACCAGATTCACTTCTTTGGCTATTCTTATGCTCCTAAAGTGGCTGCTTCCCTGCTCCCAAAGGCATGTCCAAAGAGACAGGGAATCCCCTTTAAATGGCCGTGCGGAAGGAGTGAACTCCCAGTGCATCGGGGCAGGGGAGAGCGACAACGAAACTGGCCTGAAAAGCAAAACCTGGCCAGTGAGGACTCATCCTGTGTAGCCGGCACAGAAGGAGTTTGCTAATCATTTCCTGCCAATGAAATGCAGCGATTTTCAGTGCAGCCAAGTTTGACATGAGCCAAATCTCCGCCAGGCACAGGGCAGAGCAGCCGCCTTGTCGAGGGGCGGGCCCTCGGGGCGTAACCTAATCCGGCCCACGGCCTCTGATTGAAATGGCAGCATTTTAAAAACAAACAGGGGTTGTAACTGCACTCGGTAACCACAACACTGCCTGCCATGCCGCTCGCTGCCCGGCGCACAGGAAGCCTGGCCCATCAGCACATCCCACACAGTTATCGTATTACAACGAGTAGCGCGCCGAGCAGCAGCCCACAGCCAGACGGGGCCGTGGGGAGCCAATGCCACATGGGCCGCAGCACTCTCGCTGGGCTGCCGTGAACCCCGAGAGACAGGGCGAGGCCAGCCCGCCAGTGCCGAGAGCGGGAGCAGGCGCGCCGGGGAGTTGGGAAGGGACCAGCGACCGGCCCTGAGCAGCAGATGGCATCGGCCCACAGATCCCAACAAGCCTGCGGGCAAAGCGGGCGGGGCCTTAATTGAGTCCGAGGAATTAGAGACGGTCATTTAGAGCAGGGGGTTTCGAAAGACGGGGCACAGCCCAGGGCTGGGGGTGGGATGTCGGGCGCTGGGTCTCGTGGCTGCAGGGGGATCAAGTGACCAGTGGGGATGTTAAGGCAGCTCCCCTGCCAAGGTGAGGCACAGATCCTACTCAACGCCCAGGTAGTGACCTTCCATCAGACAGTCACTCCCAAAGGCCTCTTGGGTATGGCCGAATTCATGAAAGCAGCAGGACCTCCTCCTCCTGGGACTAACCACACTACCCATTCTCCACTCTGTCCTGTAATGCCCTCCTGCACTTCCCCCCGCCCCCGATCCGCCAACAGCTCTTGCAATACGTCATCCCATCCCTTCCCATGACCCACACAGCCCGCCCCTGGACCTCCATTCGGCAGCTGGTCCTTGAATCCAGGCATGCCTGAATTTGGAGGAAGTTTGATCTGGGTCTAAAGCACTGGTGGGCGACCTGTGGCCCGTGGAGTTCTGTATGTTGCCCACAAGACATTCTGTTACCGATGCCCACGTGCAGGGTTGCCAGATTCTGCATCTGGGTAGTGTTTGTCCAACCAGTGTTACTACCGTGACCCACACGTAAAGCCAGAGCCAGCGAAGTGAAGTGGGTGCTGATTACATACCACCCTGACTGAGAGCCGGGCGCTCCCTCTGCATCCAGTCAAAGCTACGGTTCAACTCCCCCTTTTCTCCCGCAAATTCTAGCTGCAGAAGTGAAGTTGGTAAAACTACCCCACCCTGGGAGACCGTCTCGATTCCGACAATCTTGCAGGCCACTGAGATGGAGGAGGATCACTCATGTGGCCCACTCACTAGCCTAGGCTGCCCATTGCGGGTCTAGAGCGTGTGGTTTAGTTGCGGGTTATGTCTAGTATACGGGAATGTCTACATCGCATTCCTCTTTCGAAAGAGGAATGCAAATGCAGACAAATGAAATTGCAAATGAAGCGCGGATTTGAATTTCCCGTGCTTCATTTGCATAATTGCGTCCGGCCGCCGTTTCGAAATACCCTCTTTCGAAAAAAGAAACGCTGTGTAGACGCGGTTATTTTGAAAGAAACCCCTTCTTTCGAAATAACCCTTAAACCTCATTTTATAAGGAGTAAGGGTTATTTCAAAAGAAGGGCTTCACACACACACCCCACTGCTTCCACAAGCCGCTTACCTGAGCCAGTGGCAGGCCAGATGGTGAGCCCCATCCCCAGCTATCTACTGCCTTCGTGGTGTGGCTGCCCCCAGTGGTCACTACAGTCCCCTAGCTTGCTGTTCCCAGTGGTGACTGTGAGTATAGCACCCCTCCATTCAGCCCCCCCCCCCCTTCTGTGTCATGGAAAACAATCGAATCCCAGCCACATCCCGCTTTCCTGGCACAACCAAACCCTGACCTTGCTTTACGTTATGATAAGAGAAAGCTGCTTGCCGAATTGGCTGGTCCTAGCTCTCACCATTTAGGAGGCTTTCTTGAACAAACGGACTCACAGAGGTTGCATTTAGGAACGTCCAGAAGATCTTCTGAAGCTCCCATCGAGAACGGGAGTTGTTGGGTGCTAAACACTTTTGAAAATCTGGCCCCATTGGTGCTGGAACAAGTGGCATAGGGGGAGCTACAGTACCCCCCCGACTTGAGGTAGTTTCCATTATACAAGGTTTATAGTATGGTTCAGTGGCTGTCGGCACCCCACTATAAAAATTGCTCCAGCACCCCTATCTAACCCACCAGATCTTGTTTTTCTGGGGACCTTCTTGTATGCCATATTCACTCCCACATCCCTTTTCATGTCATATTTAAAAGGCAGTAAGACCAGAACTGTGCCTGGGATTTCTTCTTTTTTTAATACATAAGTTAAAGATACCTGTGCATACCATGGCCCACCAGTGTGACCTTACCCTGGTAGCTTGAGAATCGGCCTCTCAAAAAAAGTACATGCAGAAACTTGTGAGTAGACTTGGGCACTCAGTTTGTACACCCAATTACCAGCAATACACATGTAACTGCTATCATTTCAAGTGCAAGTGACCAATTTTTAGACACATATCTGGTCAGTTGCACATTGCAACTAATTCCCAAGCTTCTGTGCCCAATCTCAGCGACATTGTGTGCAGATTACACACAGAAATGTGTATGTATTTTGGCACTTCCATTTTGCATGCATTCAATTTTAACTCTTAGTCAGCATCAATGTTCCCTCTAATCTTTTCCATCTATGTGCGGATTTTTTATAGCCAGGTGCGGAATAATTTTTTTGACGTGCACCAAGGCTTGGATTAGAAACCCAAAAGCTAGCTGTGGGCACTCTGCTAATCAGCTGGGCGGCACTTGAATCTCTCCTGAGCAGTCACACAAGGGCACAGCTTCTAGGGAACACTGGCTGAGGTTGGTCCCTTGTGCTGATCGATTCTTTCCCCACCAAATGGTATATTAGGCACATCTAGCAAATCCCTTTAGCTGATGAACCAGGCTTGCCCAGTGTATTTAGTGGTCCACAGGAAAGCACTGCTGGGAGATGCTTCCTGTATGGCAGCAGGGGAAGGGTTAAGAACACTGGTCTTATCTGTGGCTCCCACATCACCTTTGCCAAGGAGAAGCTGGTGACTCCTGAAAGCTGGGAGGCAAAAGTGACTCACAAAGCGGAGCTCAGAGCTAATTTGCAACAGATGGTAGAGATGATGCCGCATCTGACCCAACACTGACTAGGCAAAGATGGGTCTACGTCTCTGACTTACAGAGCTGCAGATTGACCTGCTTGTTGCAGTGTGTCTACCCTCCTTCTCCCCCCATTATCAAACCACCATTCCACAATTTGCTGGGTCACCCCCCACAAGCCCTGCTGCTCTTACTAGGGGCACTTCTTGGCTCTCTCCAGTCACACCAGGACCAGGAAAAAATGAGTCTGGTACCTTCCCAAAGGCCTTGTCTACATGAGAATACGTTTTCCAGTCTAGATAGCCATACCAGTAAAGCCTTGTAGGGTTATGGAGATAAATTCCTAGGAGCCAGCAGGTCAAAGTGGGGGAGAGAGAGCATGGGCTCTGGTGGGTGGGGCTAGGAGGGGTCTTGCCTCCCCAAGCCATGGGGTCACCCACCTCCTCATGATGCTGGGATCACTGGGAAGGTTTTGTCTGGTCTGGCTGGAAGAGGATAGATTGGGCCAACCTCTGGCCTTAAAACCTAGTAACCCTTCCTTTCTCCCCCAGCGCAGAGACAGAAGGCAGGAGCCCTGGGTTTGAGAAGGGAAAGTGGGGGAGCTCACGAAGCCTTTAGACAGAGGAACTGAGATCCTGGAGCTGCCCAGCGCTACACCAGGGGGACTAGCTGTACTTTGGGCTCCCAGCGGGTGTTCCCTGTCAGCCGGGTGCTTGTGCGGCTGCTCAGGAGCGATTCCAAGGCTGATCCGCAGAGTGGGTGTTTTGCTTCTCCTGGTGGTGCACCCCCGCACGTGCCTGGGTGCACAGAGAAAAAAAATATTCCGCACGCGGAGGGGAAGGATTAGAAGGCACACGGATTGCAGGCTGTTTCCCCCGCTGAGAAATGTCCCTTTCCCCGGGGCGGGCTGGCCGCTCCCCCCGGCCCTGCCCACACGTGCTCTCCAGCAGGCGCTTGGTCTGCCGCCAGGCTGCGCCGGGCCAGCGCGGTCGGGCTGTTTTGCAGGGGGGCTGCCGCTCGGGTATTTACGGCGCGCGGCGGTCCCCGCTGAAGTGCACGCGGCGGGCGGCGGGCAGGGGCGCTCTTAGCTCGCCGCGGCCGTGCAGCGCCGGGCACTGAGCGCTGGGGGTCCCGCTGCCTGCAGCCCCGCCCGGCCATGGGCTGCACCTGCAGCACGAGCGGCCGCTGCCCGGCCCGGAGCAAGGTAACCGCGAGCGTGCGCCCGGGAGCGGGGCGGGTTCCCCGTGCACAGCGCCCGGGGAAAGGGGGCACCCCCCATCCTGCCCTTTCTGGGACCCCCTACCCGCGAGCCCGGGGGGCGAGGGGAGCTGCAGGGCTGCATAGAGCGCCCCATGGACCATCAACCCCCCCCATGAGTCCCGGTTAGTCTCCCTGGCGCGGGGGGGGGGGGGGGAGCTGGATGGCGCCCCCCACTTTAGACAAAGCCCCTTCCCCAAAACCACGAGCAGGGGGAGAGGGGCTGGCGGGCTTCTAGGGAGAGTCAGTGCCTGGAAGCCGAGACACCTTGTTCCTGAACACCGGAGCTGTGGATTGTAGCTAGGGGGTGGGTCCAGGGGTTCTTTGCCTAGGTCTGAGTGTCTTGGAGAGGGTGTAGGAGCTAATGTGGGTAGGTAAGGAGGGGGAGGTCTGGGGGTTCCTTCCACAGTCCTGCAGCCAGAGAGCCTCAGAGGGGAAGCCGTGTGCGTGTCTGCATCTTTAGAAACCACTTTTGTCATGTGGCATCTCCAAGACTCGCAGAACTGTTCGGGTGGTATCCTGAGCTCTCCCGGGCAAGCTATGCCCAGCATGCGGGTGAATCCCCAAGGCAGAACAAACAGGCTCCGATAGCAACACCTCCCTGACAGGAGAGAGTTAGCAGCTGTGCCCGGAGAAAGGGTGAATTCCCCCCACGCAGCAACATCTGGCCCAGTCTGGGCTCAATTTAAGTTCTGTCCAAGCCACTAGCTCATCACTGGTTCCTGGGGGGAGCAGCAAGAAAGATGCTTTTGGCTGAGGAAAGGAACTGTGCTACAGGGAGAAGGGGTCTGAGACCTACAATGTGGAGCAGCAGGAAAACGGTGTAGGGTCTGCACACCTCACCCTGAAGCATAGACACTTAGATTCTGCCTTTGCTACCTGCACTGCTGAGCAGGAAGTGCAATCGCTGTTATTCTCAGGGTGCTGACTGTTTACCAGCCAAGTTCTCTCCCTGAGCTATTTATTCTGTGGGTTTAGCCTTTCTCCAGTTCCGGGATGAGCTGCACGCAGACCCATCTGACCAGTGTGTCCATTATTTGACTGCAAGCAAATAATTGCTGTGCCAGTTTCTGAGTTGCGTGTGAACGGATTGGTTCCCCTTGTGCTTACAGTTATTCGCTATTTGTTACTCAGGGCCTGTGATTGGTCACCTGAGCCAGGCTGGGCACCCTGTAGGGAGGATTTTAAAAGGTGGAGGGAAATCATCGAGGTTGCAAGATGGCTGCACAAAGCTTTGCAAACATTACTGTTTGCACCAGGGAGTAGTTCTGAGCCTTCCAGGGACTTTTGAGACAGAAAACCCCCAACTTGTACAGCTACTCAGAAAACAGATACAAAGAGACACATGTGCAGTCCAAGAGAACTCGCAGGGGAGTTGCAGAGAAATGCCCGTGAATATTTTTGTAGCTCAGGGCGTTCCCTGGGTGAGAAATGCAGCATTCAAGGGGCTCCAGGAATTGAGACTAGTCATGAGATAAAGTTATCTGGAGTTACCTCCCTTTGATTCTGATGTGTCCAGTAAATACCATGAGCTAAGTTAGGGCACAGAAGGGATATAGGCCTTTCTGACCAACATCATTACATCAGGCTTGGTTGCCTTTTAGAGTTTATGGGCTTGCTGCGTAAGGCACTGGGTGGAATGCTATGGCTTGTTGTAAGGAGTAGTTGGCCCTTCTGGTTTAAAGTCTCTGACACCAGAATAGATTAAAGAGCCTGCAAGGGGGAGTGTAAAAGGGGCTGAAGGTGAGGAAAATTCAGAGACACGTAGAAGAGGAATTTTCAGTGCTAGGGTTGAAGAAGAATAAACCACGAGCCTCATTCCGTTCACGTTTAGCAACTTCTCAGGCTGGCAAAAGAGAGAGACATCTATCCGGCATGATCGAGATCAGCATTTCTCAACCGATGGTGCGAGTACCCTTAGGGGTACTCGAGAGAAGTCTGGGGGGTACGTCAACACAACTGAAATTTGGAGACAACTGAATTTTTGTTTGAAATTGTGCAGCGCTTTATTATTTTTGTACCTTTTACACCGCAAAATGTCATCGCCTGCCCGGCTACAATTAAACTGTTTAAACAAATGGGTTGCAATGGTAGAAAAAAAATAATGTGTCTGAAAACTGTATGTAGTGGGGTACTTATATTTTTTTAAAAGGGGGTGCTTTATAAAAAAAAGGTTGAGAAACACTGATCTAGATGATGCTTGGTCCTGCCTGGACTCGATGACCTCGTGAGGTCTCTTCTAGTTCTAGGGTTCTACGAAAAGTCCTTTGGATGCCAGTGGTTCTTATGTGGATATGTAAACTGCTGAGATTCTTTCATCATTGCATGGGGTTATTAAACCTGCTTGCTAGAACAGGGAATAGAAAGGATTCTTTTCACCAGGACCCATGTTGGAAATGACCTTGGGGAGTCATCACCTTCCCAGTCTAGGGTATTAACCAGGGATCATGTGTTCACATCAAGTGGGTGTATGACATCTTCTGAGTGCAGGGGGGAAGGGCGTTGGCAGGCCTCTGTCCAGCTATTTCTGGCTCCTAGAAGAGCAAAAAGATAAGCAAGAGGTTGTGCAGGGGCCATGTGCAAGAACCCACCAGGGGATCTTGTAGTCATAAGACCACTGAAATGTGTGATCAGCTCTGTAATTCAGCTGCTTGAAGTTGCAGGACGTAACCGGCTTTTCCTCTGACCCCCAGTCATAAGCGGTGCTAAGAGGCCTTGTTGGAATGACGCCGGGCCCAAGCCCGGATCTTTCAACAGTGGATTACACACGTTACAATTAAATGCTACCTCTGTGCATGTACACACTTCCAATAGAACCTCAGAGTTACAAACCCCAGAGCTACAAACTGACCAATCAATCACAATCGGAAGCACACAGTCAGGCAGCCACAGAGACGAAAAAAAGCAAATGCAGTGCAGTACCGGGTTAAATGTAAATTACTAAAAAAAAACCAGGAAATGCTTTAAAAAGATTTGGCAAGATAAGGAAACAGCTTCTGTGCTTGTTTCATTTAAAGGAAGATGCTGAAAAGCAGCATTTTCTTATGCATAGTACAGTTCCAGCACGGTTACAGTCAAGGTTTTTAAGTCTTGGCTTGACAAAGCCCTGGCTGGGTTGATTTACTTGGAATTGGTCCTGCCTTGGGCAGGGAGCTGGACTTGATAACCTCCTGAGGTCTCTTCCAGCTCTATGATTCTAAGGTTCCGTTTTAACGGTTTTTGAAAGAACCATCACAGCGTTTTGTGTGGCGTTAGGAATATTTCAGAGTTCCGAACATCCTCTGTTCCTGACAAGTTCATAACGCTAAGGTTCTACTGTCTTAAAATCAGAAAGGGTCAGAAATTGTGTTACTAGCAAGAGGGTTAACTCCGCTACAACGCTTAGTTGCACGTGTTGGTGAAATTGCACACGTGATAGTATGTTAAAAGCCAGGAATAGGCAATGGTGCGTAAGTGCACCGTGCCTCGATCAACGCTCCTGCTCTCCTTGAAGCTGTTGGCCTAACCTTCCTTCCATTGATGTCAGTATTAGTCACAAAGAAAAGTTCCTGGTGACTTTAAGAGGAGAAGCATCACACATTTCCTGTGTTCTGGTGATTTCATTCTGCAACGATACTTTTGCAGTAGGCATTTACAAATGCAATGTTAGAAAAAATCTTGCACTAAGATAGGGCTCATTGATTGCTAATGGGGACATATCTCTAACCACACTCAGATCCATTGACTTCACAGGGCAACACGTGTAATGGCAAAAGATGGAACCAAACCTGGGACTCTGGAGCTTAGTGCATGAGCCTGTACCGCTTGAGCTAAAAGCAAACTAGCTCTCAACTAAGCTGTTTGGAGCAAACTCCTTCTTTCTCTCTGTAAGGGGTCTCGGTGCCACTCCATGGGACAGTGCACCACCCCCAGCAGGTGTGTGGGTTACACACACACAAACAGCTAATTGCCAGGCTGCAAGAGTCATTCAGTCAAAAGCTGTCCGGTGCCCCTTCAGTTCCTTAGGAGTTGTGTAGTACATCCAGGGGATATAGCAGATACACACTGATCAGTGCACACGGGCCAAGGTATCTCTGCAAAGACACCGTGCTCTTCAGGTACATTCCAAACATGCTTAATTATCAGCCACGTTGTGCTTTGATGCTTGGCTGCGATTTGAACTTCCTTCTCAGTGACGTTGAACTGACCTCTAAGAATCAAGTTTCCAAACTTTAGATGTTTTGCAGTTACCTCTAGAGCAGGAGTGGGGAATAATTTTTACAAAGGGGCTACTTAATAAATTTTGGTATGTGGTCACGGCCCAGCTCCACCCCCAGAAGGGGCGGGGCCTGGTGTAGAAGGGCAGGGTTGGGGTCTAGCCTCCCTCCAGAATTGTCTGGGTCCAGAGGCTTTGAATTAAAAACACAACAAAGGGCTCACGGCTACCGGCCCCTGCTGGGGTAGCACCGCAGTTGGGAGCTATTAGCCATTTAAATAAGATCCTCCTGCCTGAGACATCTGGAAATTCATGGGCACAGGCAGCAGAATATAAATAGAGAGCAGCGAGATGCAGTCCGCGGGCCAGACCAAAGTGCTAGGTGGGCCAGATACGGCCCCCGGGCTGCATCTTGCCCAACCCTGCTCTAGAGGGTGGGGAAAAGTGGTTTGATTGTCTTCTGCCCTTGCTCTGCATCCAAAAACTAGGGGAAAGGATTTGGACCCAGCTCTGCAAAATAATTCACCCACTTTAAGGCCCCTTTCCACTGCCAAAGCAGTGAGCTCTTGCAACAACCGTCCCACATTGCTGGCATTCGGCTGTTCTGTTTATTTGGACCATCCTTCCCCCAGAAACTGCAGCCAGGGACACATGCTCATTCTGGCACCTGTGAAGCGGTTAACGGTCTCTCTGGGATACTCCTAGAGAGACTGTCACGGAAACAGAGAGCGATTGTTAGCACATGTGGAATGCTCATACTTTCCTTCCCGTTGTCAGCTTCAGGCCCTATTCTCCCCTTGCCGGGCGTGAACAGCGTAAGTGGTTTGTTTTTGGACACACAGACCGAGGCAGGAGCTTCCAGCAAACGGCCCCATAGTGCAGCTTGCTCTGAGATTGTCCCCTCACCTCCTGGGGTGCGCCCTGGGACTGTCAAAGGCACCGTCGGCGCCAAACAACCCCCGTTAAGTTCCATGGACGTTGCTCATCTCCAGGGTGTAGTGGGGAGAACAGACCCCTGCGAGCTGTGTGCAGCCTCGCTGATGAGAGAGGGGTCCGACCGAGAGGTGGGGGCATGAGAAGCACAGAGCGGAAAGGAATCAGTCAGACCAGCCAAGGAGGGGAATCCAGCTGGCAATAGGACATCTGTCTCAGCATTAGGCTTGCCTGAGGAAAGGCCTTTAGGCCCTGCCTTTCACTGCCTGCTCTAGCTAACCGGTCCTACACCGTCCCTGGGCTCGCAGACCGGTCCTACACCGTCCCTGGGCTCGCAGACCGGTCCTACACTGTCCCTGGGCTCGCAGACCGGTCCTACACCGTCCCCGGGCTCGCAGACCGGTCCTACACCGTCCCCGGGCTCGCAGACCGGTCCTACACCGTCCCCGGGCTCGCAGACCGGTCCTACACCGTCCCCGGGCTCGCAGACCGGTCCTACACCGTCCCCGGGCTCGCAGACCGGTCCTACACTGTCCCCGGGCTCGCAGAGTATAGGGGGGGTCTGAGAGACTCAATCCATGAATCCCTGACTTCAGCCCGTTATCCTGCTAGGAAGGGGAGCAGCAGCTGGCAGGCGTGGTGCCAGGGAGCAGCTGTTCCCTGTGAGGAAGCGGCCCTGTTTGCCACACACCCCGCAGCCTCTGCAGGCCCCCTCCGGCTTCTAGGCCGGGGTCGGGTCCCTGTTGGCCCGACCAGTGCTGAGGCAGTGAGGTAGCTCTCCCAAACTCGGGAGGGCACTAGGAGCTCATGCGAATGCCCCTTCCACCAGGCCTCTGCAGAGCCGGACCTCTCCGTCTCCCTCAGGCAGCAGGCTGCTGCTGCCCGAGGGCCAAAGTGGGCCCCTGGGAGCCGTCTCTCTAGCGGGGAAGCGGGCAGCTGGGATTGAGGGGAGTTTAGCGCTAACCCACCAAGCATTTTGGAGGGAGTGGGGTGGTCCTGGGAGCTGAGCCTGCGGGGTGGCCTCTGCGTGCTTTCAAGTTTGTGATGAAATCCTTTCCCCAGAGGGTCAGAGGGAGCTGATCGGATCCCATCCTGTCTGTGCCACCCCGTCCAGCCCTCTCCTGGAGCCCCCACTCCGCACTGTGCTGCCCCAGCCCAAGCGGACGCCATTTCAGTGTTCCAGGGAAGGTGCGAGCCGCACAGGGCAGGCGGCGAGGCGGAGAAGGGCCCTTCCTCGGTGAGGTTTCCGATCTGACCCCTGCTGCGCACTTCCCCCTGGGCAGTGGCTGTGAGAGCATCGCTCCCCTGACTGCTCCTTTGGAGGGTGGCTGGGAACTGCGTGTCGCACATCTGGCTCCCAGCTGTGATCAGGGAAGTTGGATGGGAGTTAGGGGCCAGATGGGAGTCAGGGGCCCAATGTGAGGCTTGCCCATCATTTGTTCCTGCCCCAGATTACTCTCTTGGCAGCTCCAGGCCCAGCCAGAAGGGGGTGCTGTGCTGTGTGCCAGGGGAACCTGGAAGTGCTCTGGCCCGGGTCCAGGTTCCCGTGTGTTGGCCTCTGCGTGCTTTCAAGTGTGGGATTGAATCAGCCAAGCTTTCATGCAGCTTCACGAATCTGCACTGGGAGAGACAGGCCCCTGGGAAGAGCCCGGCTTTTACAGCACACAGCCCGGATGAAGCAGCTGGTGGGACGATTTGCCTCCCAAAAACAGGGGCCTCCCAAACGTTAGGTGATCGGTTGTTCCCGACGTGGTAGAAGCGTCTGATCTCGCTGTAAAAAGCAGCCCTTGTGCCTAAGAGGATCAGTCCTTTCTGGATAATTTACTGCTCGGGGAAGAGGTGGACTCTGCAGTATATTTCAGGCTTTCCGCTGTCTCCTTGTCTGCCACTCTCTTCCAACCCGTGGGGACTCTGGGATGTAGTAAGAGCTTGCACGGCCTTGATCTTTTCCTGGGAAATCAGGCACAAAACCCCGCTGCCTTTATACCACTCTCTAAATGGGCCTGTCACACTTGAGAGGTTGGAAAGTAGCAGCCGGCCCCTGCAACGGTTCAAAGTGTCTGGACCCCTCTCAGTCTCTCTCTTGCACGTGCGGTGGCTTGGAGGTCTGGAGCATTCCAACCCACGTTCAGAATTCAGGGAGGTCCCTCAGGCACCCCCCTTAAGGTCTGTTTGCAGTAATAGGCACCCCCCCATAAGTTTTCAGTCTCTTTCCAGCCTACATCTTCCTAATACACCCCTCCAAGAGAGACAGGGCAGCAGGCAGCAGACGATTTTCCTTGCCTCCTCTCTCTTCGCATGGTGGTTGCTGTGTCATAAAAACGGTCCTTGCAAAGACCTTCTAGGGATATTCTGGGAGGATGCAGGCACCAGCTTGGGCTTGGGACAGGCTTTATTAGTTTCGTGCTGCTGCTTCAGATTAAACTTGGCTCCTCCTTGCATTCTGTATGTTTTGGTGGCATGGAGCCTGCTGGCCCATGCGAAAGAGCCATGTGCTTCCAGCGTGTAAACACGGAGAGCCCAGGACCAAAATCCTCCTAGCCAGGGTAATATGGAGCAGGAGAGGCCTCTTAAAATGTAGAGGACTGTCAGCATGCTTGACACATTTCCAGATCTCTGACTCTTAAACTCGTGTCTCCTCCCTCTCATTGTGACATAGAGTCACTGTTAGTACAATGCCGATTATTTTCAGGGCTTTGTTTTCCTGGCTTTCTGGTTCCTAGCACAAGTGGAAGTTCTGGGTCAGTTAAAGGACCCATTTTCATAGAATCATAGAACACTAGAACTGGAAGGGACCTTGAGAGGTCATCGAGTCCAGTCCCCTGCCCTCATGGCAGGACCCAGTACTATCTACCATCCCTGATAGATGTCTCTCTAACCTGCTCTTAAATATCTCCAGAGATGGAGATTCCACAACCTCCCTAGGCAACTTATTCCAGTGTCTGACCATCCTGACATCTAGGAAGTTTTTCCTAATGTCCAGCCTAAACCTCCCTTGCTGCAGTTTAAGCCCGTTGCTTCTTGTCCTGTCCTCAGAGGCCAAGGAGAACAATTTTTCTCCCTCCTCCTTGTGAAACCCTTTTAGATACCTGAAAACCGTTATCATCTCCCTTCTCAGTCTTCTCCTTTCCAAACTAAACAAGCCCAATTCTTCAGCCTTCCTTCATAGGTCGTGCTCTCTAGGCCTTTAATCATTCTTGTTGCTCTTCTCTGGAACTTCTCCAGTTTCTCCACATCTTTCTTGAAATGTGGTACCCAGAACTGGACGCACTCCTCCAATTGAGGCCTAATCAGCACAGAGTAGAGCAGAAGAGTGACTTCTCGTGTCTTGCCCAGGCTTGGGTCCTGAGTAGCTATCGGTTACCATTCAGTAACTGGCGTCTGTCTGCATGGGATGAGGTTGGCATGGATCATCCCGGAGGTGTTTACCTGTGTGGCTGGATTTGCTGGCCTTCTAAGGTCTCTTCCAGCTCTCTGATTCTATAACTGACTGTTGGCCTGTTTTCTGTGTGCTGCACCTTTCAGGGTGTAGGACCCCCTTGTCTGTGAGGAGAGGCAGGCAGACAGTTTGTGTTCAGTTCTCCGCAGTTTCTTTCCTTTCCAGAGCAGAGCTCATTAGGGCAAAGACAGGCCCGCTTGCACAATGGGAGTGGGTCACAGATCCCAGTGAATCAAACAATCACCGGGGACCAAGAATGAAAACACAGGGACAGGGGGGCAGGGCACACGGTCAAAACAAAGGATTCAGAAAAGGATTGGAAGCAGAGATCCCCACACCCCACCCATGTACCATGGAAGGCAGCCTAGCATGGAATGTCAGGATCACTGAGTGACATTCTCTGACCAGTTTTATGAAGTCAGACTGGATGATCAACAGGGTTTTTGTGGCCTGGAAATGTATGATATAAGCTCTTTTAGAGTTCCCCTCCAACCACAGAAGGCCATTCAGTTCATGGATCTGCATCTGAATGCATATCACGTGTCTGCACCTGCTCTGTTCTGGGAACTTTTTCCTGCCTACAGTAGCAGGTCGGGAATATTTCATTTCTGTTTTTGCACATTCTACTTTCTTGGGAATCTTTCATTTCCAGATATGCATCTCCACCTTGCAAGAGGTGTAGATTAGCCACGGAATTTTAATGACGGTTGCCAGGTGTCTGGTTTTGAATCGGACAGTCCAGTTTTTGAGCTTTCTGTTCAGGAAACAAACTGAGAAAATAGAAATGAGAAAATAGAGATGTCCGGTATTTTCTAAATAAGATGTAAGTAGATTGTGATGTAATGTCAAGTGTGTCCGGTATTTTTGTTGAAACCACCTGGCAGCCCTAATTTTAATGCACCGAGTGGGTGGCTGATTGTTTGTGATATACAGTAGACTTCTGATAATCCGGAACCTATGGGACCTAGGTGGTGCTGGATTATCAGGAATGCTGGACTATCAGGAGGTACTATAAGCTGGTTATATATATATACTGTATACATTATATACTGCATATAAAGTGTTCTTAACCCTTTTTATTGTACATACTGTAATGTTTTAGTTTTTTTAAGCCTTTTTTACCCTTTTTGCTCAGTTTAGCTGCTGCCGCTGTTACCTTGTGACTCATTTTTTGCCAAAGCTCACTCACTGGGCTCTTGCCATTTTGATGCCGGACTATCAGGAGTGCCGGACTATTGGATGCCGGACTATTGGAGTTTTACTGTACAATTCACTGAGGTTTTACTTCATTCACAGCTTTAAAAACCAGGCTGGGTGATTTGCACGACAGATTGCTCACCTATCGCCTTTCTGACATACATTGTTTTTGCCTTTGCTATAATTGGAGTTAGTCTGAAGTTACTGGGACATAAAACAATAGAAATGCTCGGCGCACAGCAAATTTGGGGTCAGTCGGGAACAGAACCCAAATGGCTGGACTGTGCTCAGTTGGGGCACGTCTACACAGCAGAGCTAAACTCAAAATTAGCTCTGCAACTCGAAACCCAATAGTTTATTTCAAAATTGGGCACGTCTACACCGCACTTATTTCAGAATAGAGCACTCTTCCCCCGACTTCCCTTATCCCTCCTACAATGAAGTTTACAGAAGTCGGAGTAAGAAGCCCGTTATTTCAAATTTATTTTGAAATAACGGGCTTGCTGTGTAGACGTACACTCTGTTATTCCGAATGCGCACGGACGTTATTCTGAAATAATGCTGCTGTGTAGACGTACCCTTAGAGACAGGGCCACATACCGAGCTGACTCCAGGAAAGCAGTCCAAGTGACTCTAAGATCGTGTGTACGTATAAGGAAGTGCCTGCTACTGGAACTCCATCAGGGTAGCTACGTGGGGGCGAATTTCCTGAATGTGGATAGAGCCTCACCCCCGGGTCTTGCACCTCTTTCAGTCCCCTTGGGCATAGGCAGTAAGTGACCCTCCCTCCCCCGTGCCCGCACGCTACCCTCCACTCAGCCAGGCTCAGCGGCCCAGTTCTGCGTGGTTGGCGAAGGGTGTGAGTTGCACATTGGGCAGTGGGTGTTGGTTACGTGTTAGGTAGTATGTGTGTGTTACACTGTAGGCAGTAAGTATTGTTACCTGTGGGACAGTGGTTGTGTGTTACATGTTGGGCAGTGAGCCTGTGTTACCTGTGGCTCAGTATTACATGTTGGACGGTGTTTGTGAGTTACATGTTGGGCAGTGTGTGTGCGTGTGTGTCACCTGTGGGGCAGTGCATGTGAATTTTCAGGAAGCCGACTGAGAGAGGCACAGTCAGTGGGGAGAAACTGTGAGAGACACCAGCTGGATTCTTTCATGTTCCTGGACACTAGGTCTTTGCCACAGAGTTAGGTTGACCCTACTTCATCGTAGCAAGGTGTGAAAAATCCACCTCCCCTCAGCGACACAGTTAAAGTGACTTGGCCCCTAGTGTAGGTAGCACCAGGCCAGTGGAAGAATTCGCCAGTCGACCCAGCTGCTGCAGGGAGGTGGATTAACGTCAGCGGCGGGAGAACCTCTCCTGTCGCAGCTATGTAGCTACACTGAAGCGTCCAGCTGGGTTGCAGCAGCGTTTCTAGTGAATTCAGCGCCTCAGAGCGCAGAGGTGGTTTCTCTTCGTGCCATTTCTCGCGGGTGTAACGCCCCTGGTGTCACGGGAGCTGTTCCTGATTGACACCACGTCAGATCTGCCATGGCTGGAGGGTTTGGCGGCAGGGGACTGGGGAGGGAGCAAGGCTGCTCTTCGGCAGTTGGACAAGTTGGAAGCAACTCCGGGGCTGGAACGGGACTTGCTGCGATTATCCCCTAAGCAAGCTCCCAAATCTTGAGTTCTGCGCACCCCGTGCAACAAGGCGGCTCGGATGGAAACTGTGACAAGACCCCAGCGCTCGCACGTGGGGCTGGCAGCAGGAGCCGATGCGCTAACAAAGCATTCCTCCGATGAGGATGTCATTGTCTGAACTGGAGCGAGACCCAGAGCTCTGCCGGTGCCAGATACTCGGAGGTCTTGTTTCTGGCCTTTCTCCCTGTCAGTGCCTTTGATTTAGGATTGTTTTTTCATGTCACATTCCTGCACGGGCTCCGTGGCCTAGCCCAAGCAATTTCTAAGCTCTGCGCCTGGCTATAAAAAGCGACAGGTCTGTGGGCACTGCTAGAAGACCTGCCTCCCATTCTCGGACCTGGGGCTCTGACTGGCTCATAAGCTGTCCAGCAGCCCGGGCGTGCAGAGGTGGCGTGAAGCTGGGCTTAAGGGAGGGGCACAGCAAGAGCACTGGGAAATGTTTCCAGCCCTCTAGCGCCAGAGGGTTTGGCACTAAACCCCTGTCTCACACCGACGGCTTCTTTGTACGGGTGCTTCATGTTGTCCAGTCCCCCATCCCAGGAGCTGTTGGAGGGGGAGTGGTGCTGATCATGACACTACATAAGAACGGCCATACTGGATCAGACCAAAGGTCCATGTAGCCCAGTGTCCTGTCTGCCAACAGTGGCCAATGCCAGGTGCCCCAGAGGGAGGGAGGGAACAAAACAGGTAATCATCACGTGATTCTTCTCCTATCATCCATTTCCAGACAAACAGAGGCTAGGGACACCATTCCTACCCATCCTGGCTAATAGCCATTGATGGTCCTAACCTCCATGAATTCATCTAGCTCTTTTTTTTGAACCCTATAAAAGTCCTAGCCTTCACAGCATCCTCTGGCAAGGAGTTCCACAGGTTGACTGTGTGCTGAGGGAAGAAAAACTTCCTTTTGTTTGTTTTAAACCTGCTGCCTATTCATTTCATTTGGTGACCCCTAGTTCTTATATTGTGGGAACAAGTAAATAAGTCTTCCTTGTTCACTTTTTCCACACCAGTCATGAGTTTATAGACTCTATCATATCCCCCCTTAGGCTTCTCTTTTCCTAGGAAAGTCAGATTTGTACCTCGAAACGGGAGGGTCCCAATTGGCAGCTGGCCTGCTGGTGAGGCTGATGGGGGGGCGGGGGCGTGCAAAAGGTGGAAAGGCAATAAATCTTCTAGTCTGTCCTTGTGGCTGGGGGCTGCGTAAGATGAGCACGTGGAAGGAGGTGTACATCTGTGTGTGGCAGGGAGGGTGAAGGGACAGGTAGGGGTGTCTCCTCATGCCTTCTCCTCAGAGCACTTCTGCAAACAGTGAAGCAGGGCTAAGTGGGAAAGTGAGTAGCCTGAGCGAGGAGGGAGAGAAAACAAGCAGGCCCGTGTAAGCCACTTTCGTGTCCCTCTGCTGGGATTTCTTGATGGGTGGCCCTCTACATGCTGCAGACTCTCTCCCCACAGGTCCCTCTGCGTGAGAGCTCCCGGGTTAGCAGCGGGTAAGGAAGGCAAAGGAGGGCATTGCCTACCCAAAAAGACAGGGGTGGCCCCACCCATGCTCCGCTCTCCCCCCTGCGTGAAGAAGGCTGCCGCTGCTCTTGGTCTGGCCCTGGGGCTGAAGGCTGGAGGGGGTCAGGCGACTGGGGGTTGGGTCTGGCCATGCAGCCGTGGCCGCCTGGCACTCCAAGGCTGGGGACGTGCTGCAGCCTGGTCCCCCTGCGCTGGGGCCGGAAGGCTGAGGCTGCGTGGTTGCCCGGCCAACCTGCGCTCCAGTAGGCTGAGAAGGCTGGGGCCTTGTGGCTGCCCAGCTAGCCAGGAAGGCTGGGGCTGCATGAGAGTGGACTGGGGGGGGGAGGCTGGTTACTGTAGTGGGGGTTTGGTTTGGCTCCATGGGATGCAGGGGTGCAGAAGGGGTGGGGCTTTGGAGAGAAGGGATGGGAGTGGAGTTTGCCGTCCCTGGCTGGGAGTTCACCCACCGTTGGGCCTGCCAGCGTGTTGCGTCCCGTCACACCCAGAGGGCAGAGTGGGCTCCGTGGAGCTGTAGCCGGCTACAGTCAGAGGCCGATGAGGGAGCTAGCAGAGATGCTGCGCTCCCTAGGGAGAGAACTCGCCTGGGATGGGGTACGACACAGGCTTGGCAGTCGCCGGCTGAGCTGCCCATGACCAAATGTAAGGGTCTGGGGCCGTTTCAGTGGCAGTGTCTGGCGCTGGAGAGCAGCACTCCAGGTGCAGTGGGTCCTCGCTGGGCTCTTAATGCGGCTGCAGCTCCTTCACGGAGAGGGACTGCTAAACAGCTCGGCAGCCAGGGGGACCCTTCACCACGTCCTTTTCTTAGGGGGACTGATTTCAGGGACTTCTTCCCATGGCACAATTCCCTTCCGGTCCCAGCTGTGCCCCAAAGCAGCATGGTTTTCCATTCCACCCCGCATTTCGTGACTCCCTTTCTCTTATTTTTCCCACAGAAACACCTAAGAGCCCAGCAGCCAAAGGGGCAGCAGGATTCCCAAGAGCTGACGGCCGGGAAGAGAGCAAATGGTGAGATGCTGGCTCTGACCCACAGGCTGTGTCTGGCGGGGAGAAGAAGCCCCTGCACCCCCTCTGCTCCTGCACCCTACCTCCTACCCAGATTCCTCATCCCACTCCTGCACCCCCTTCCCGCCCAGGCCCTGCACCCCCACTCCACTCCTGCATCCTTCCAGATCCACCAACCCCTAACCCGCTCCTGCATCCTCCCGCCCAGACCCAACCCCCCAAATCTGCTTCCCAGCAGCCCCCCCACACTGAACCCCTTGTTATTGGCCCCACCCCAAAACCTAAAGGGGCCCACAAACTTTACTAATTTACTAGCCCCACCACCTCCACTAGGCTCTGGTGTGTGAGGGGAATGCAGGCAGCACCTTTCTGCTTCTGATTTGGGGGCCATGTCAGTGAGGTGAGGTGGGGTTTTTTTTTCTTCCCACTGATTTTTCTCTGGGTCAGGGGCCCCCAACCCAAAAAAGATTCTTTACTGACTTGAGTTAAATCAGAGTGGATTCTCTCACTCCAGTTTCCCAGAGGATCTTGGCTTTAGTCCCACCTGACATGGTGTCTCAGTGCCCCACATCCAATGGTACCCACCAGTTTTAAACAGCCCCTTGGAGAACCCGAGTCTATCTGGCAGACTCCCACGGGGCCCCGCTATTTCCTTATGGCCCCATAGCCTCGCCTCGGTGCCTCCAAAACAGACCTACGTGGAGTTCTCACACTCTGCTTGCCGGAGTTTCTCAGGAATCCCAATATCCTTGAAACTTCCATTGTCTATGCAGACCCTCCATTGATACGGGTCATTTTCTGCCAACCCGTTCCTGGCGCCCCCAACAGGCCCATGACACAATACCTCTGTCTCTTTCGCTGCCCCCAATACAGCCCTTTGGCACCCTCCGGGAGCTGGGCAAAGTGCATAAGAAAACAAAAGCACATTACAAGCGATTTCCACTTTATCCCACACAGTGCCTTAGAAATTGACAGAGTATTTGGCGTGCGTTCCTGGAAAGGCATCCTTGTTCACGTGGAAATATTGTAAAGTTTGCATGAGACAAACTGCACAGTGCAGAGCCAGGCTAGAAATAACGATCTATAGCCTCATCTGGTGTAAATTAGTTCCGCTTCATTGACTCCGTGGAGCAATGTTGATTTACACCCGCCGGGGAACTATACAGAAAGCCCCTCTAATGCTAATAAACGCTGTCATGCTGCTACCACAGAAGTCCGTCTATCCAGAAAGCAGGCTGGTGTTGGCAGGGTCTGCAGTGTAAACTTTCCCCCATGCTGTCCAGGAACGAGACTCAAAGAGATTCACAGTGAGCAGCAAATTCCACATGTTGCTGTTCATGGATTGACCCTGCTAGTGACTCTCGAATGCCTGGGTGACACCAGTGCTCGTGAAAATGCGAGCAGGTTCTGAAAATGCCATGAAGTCATGAGGGAAGGGAGTGAAAACCCAAGCTGCTTGCCCCAGGAAAACGGGCAAATAGGATTCTGGGAAGCTGCTTAGTGTTTATTTATGGACAGAGAAATCAATGACTGATGTCTAGTCCTACGTGTGAGCAGATGAATACCACAAATGGCAAGCTCAAAACACTGCAAGAGCTGGCCAAGCCGTCCCACCCAACAAACAGTCCCGCCCAGCGGTGAAAGTAACTTAACATCTCTGACAGGTCCGGTCCTATTGCAACCCGGGTCCCTGCCACCCCTTTAAGTAGCTCCCTGCTGGCTTTTGCGCAGCTCAACCAGCTCTTGCCAGAGCGATGCACCAGTGTGCACCCGCTTCCTTTCACCTCTGGTCCTGTCCCTAAAGAAGCAAAGATCCAGTAATAGAGGGACATTGCTGGAGGGGCTGGTGTCTGTACACCAGTGGGATGAATTGGCCTACGGAGAGGCATATTGTTGCTTTGTTCAGAGTTAATGCCCTATGTGTGAATGGCTGGCTCAGGCAGAGAACTACAGTCTAGTGCTCGCTACCCACGGAGTTATTCAGCAACAGTGTCTGCCATTGGTTAAAGTCCTGTTTCAATAGCTGCCGTCACCCAGTCAGGAAGTGGACACTGTACCTAGTGACCACTCACATGCAGCAGTCAGCTGTAGCAGACTGTTCACAAGGCAACCAATGGCTGGAAATGATTTGCTCCAACCTCAGGTTGAACCTCCTAAATCCAGGACTCTCTTGTCCTACCATCGGGGCCGGCGATTCCCATCCCCGGGAAGCCCCATCTGGGTGCAGCAGGAGCAGGATAGAAACAGGGCCGCAGTGGCTGGGAGCGCTGTCCCCGGAGAGCCCCTGCCCGCTGGCAGCAGTGAACCAGAGCCAAGCCCAAACCCTGTAGCAGCAGGGCTGGAGCGGAGCTAGCCGGGAGGGGCAGTGTCCTGGTAGGTTGGTGGCAGGGGACCTCCCCTGATCTGGCAAATTCCCTCATTCCGGACTAGGGAGGTCCAACCTGCTTGCAGAAACTGGGAACGATTGGCGGGAAGCAAGACCTAAATGAGACATGCTTGTGCAGTGAGACAGAGCGGGCCACACCCCTCAGCCCTGGGCTTAGCTGAGAGGCCCAGTGAGTCTCTTCAAAACTTGTCCCCTTTGCGGAGCACACGCTGCCAGTGGGTGCTAGCTAATTAGTACCAGCGGTAGTGTGGGTAGTTGTCCCATAGGAACTAGACTGAGATCATATTTTATGTGGGCCACCAAACCGCCACCAAGCACTGATGACTGGACCCAGGCTGGTGACTGTGTGGAGAGCAGCCCCGGATTCCTGTCCGCAAAACCAGCCAGCCACGGTCTAGCCATTGATGTTTCATTTGCACCCCCTGCAGCCCCCTTGCCCGAGGATGAGGAGAGGAAGAAGGCGATGCTGGTGGAGGAACAGAAGAGTGATATTGCGCGGCTGCTACAAGGACATCAGGAGGAAAAGGAGAGGCTGACCGAAGACATTAAAATTCAGGTTGGATCAAAGAGGCTTCCTCATTCCAAGGGTATCTGTCTTGGATCCTGGCACAGGGTCCTTGGCATCCATGCTTCTGCTTCCTGGCGCTCCCTCTGCAGCACGATCACAAGTTCCCAGCTGTGGAGTAGGCTACGGCAGGACTTTGGTTACCTGGGAGTCTCCAAAGACACCAGTCGGCGTGAGAGCCTTTGGAGGATCGGCTGGCAGGCTTTGACATTTCCCCCTCCTGGCCCTGATTTTGCAATCACAGCCAGCTGGCCTGTGTGCCTTCCCCAGGCGTGGTGGGCTCAGCAGGAGGTCTCAGCAGCTGCACTCATGAGAGTTCCTGCACTGCCTATTTCCAGTGGGGTCAGGAGTATCAGCTGCTCCCCTGTTCCTGCTTGGCCCTGCTCTGTACAGAGTGCTAGCACCCAGTCCCAGTTCTCCCTCCTTGTGCTCCAGGGAGTCACCCACCCTGCTCCGTCCTACAGCTCTTTTTATATAGGTCTGCTGGGCCCTGATTGGCTGTTCCTCCTCCCTCTTGTGAGTTTCAGCCCATTTGCTTCTGATCTTTCCTGTCAGCAGGGGGAAGGAAAGTTTTGGGCAGGGTTCCTTATAAAGATGTTTTGGGCCTGCTCACAATTCAGATTTGTTCTTACCCAGGAGATGAATGATCCTATAGAAAACTAGTCATTACAGGACAGATATACCAATGCTGACAGAGCAATAAACATGCTGGCTACGTCTACACTGGCATGATTTTCCGGAAATGCTTTTAACAGAAAAGTTTTCCGTTCAAAGCATTTTTGGAAAAGCGCGTCTAGACTGGCAGGATGCTTTTCCGCAAAAGCACTTTTTGCGGAAAAGCGTCCACGGCCAATCTGGACGCGGTTTTCCGCAAAAAAGCCCCGATCGCCATTTTCGCCATCGGGGCTTTTTTGCGGAAAACAGTACTGTGCTGTCTACACTGGCTCTTTTGCGCAAAAGTCTTTCGGAAAAAGACTTTTGCCCGAACGGGAGCAGCATATTATTTCCGGAAAAGCACTGATGATTTTACAGGAGATTGTCAGTGATTTTCCGGAAATTCAAGCGGCCAGTGTAGACAGCTGGCAATGATTTTGCGGAAAAACTTGCCAGTCTAGACACAGCCGCTGTGTTTGCCTTGTTTAGTTTTCTTAACCTCCAAAGTCCCTGGGGATTTGTCTACACTGCACAGTTATTTCAGAATAAGCTATTCCGGAATAGTTACTCCGAAATAGCTTATTTTGAAATAGCAAGTCTACACTGCAGGGAAGCCTCAACATTAGTCCGAGGCCGGCTTTCCTAATATAGACATGTTATCTCGATGTAGAGCCCCAGGAGGAATAACTTAGAATGGCCCTGGTGAGGGGCTATTTCGAAATAGCAGAAGTGGAACGTCTACACACGCCTTGTTTTGAAATAGCTCTTTCGGAGTAGGCGTTGTTCGTTGTAGAATGAGGTTTACAGATTTAGGACTAAGCCGCCCGTTGTTTCGAAATGATTTCAGAATAACGGAATGGCGGTGTCGATGCTCGCATAGTTATTTCGGAATAACTTTGATGTATAGACACACCCTGGAGCGGGGGTGGGCAAAAAGGCCTCCACAGGTTGGATCTGGCCCACCAAGCGGGTTGATCTGGCCCGTGGAGGCCCTGCTGCTCCCCCGCCCCCAGTCCAATTAGGGCCTCGGGGTGTGAGAGCGCGCGAAGCTTCCTGCTGCCCTGTGAGCCGCACGCAGCGCTTTGGAGCACCCCACCCTGCTCGCACGGTGGGAGGAGCCATCATGCGCTCCCTTGCCCACAAGCCCTGATTGGCCTGGGGGCAAGAGGAGCGCGCAACGTTTCCTCCGCCCTCCCTCCCGCCTTGTGAGGAGCGCACCGCACTTCAAAGAGCCGTACGCTTGTGCAGGGCGCGGGAAGCTTTGCACAGGTCCCCCGCCCCCGGGGCCAATCAGGACTTGGGGGCAGGGGAGCGCGTGACGTCGTCTTCCACCCTGCGAGCAGAGCGTGGCACTTTGAGGTGCCATGTGCCTTTCGCAGGGCGAGGGTAGGACGGGAAGGAGGCTTCGCGCAGCTCTCACCACCCAGGGGCACGGGTACCTAGTGGGAAACATTCTGGCCCCACCCCTCCCGGATTAGGCCCCACCCCTTCTGGCCCGGCCTCGGGCCACGTCAAACATTTTTGACGTGGCCCCCAGCCAAAAATTATTGCCCACCTCTTCCCAGGAGGCTTTGCCACATCATGGAGACTGTGTGCCAGGAAGGATCAGGATCCCTGAGGCGCATTTCTAACCTGCTTACACAACAAAAAAAAGTGGTCCTGTGGCGCCTTAGGAGCTCACCTAAAAGTACAGAATCTTGAGCTTTCGTGGGTAGAACCCACTTCCTCCGATGAATTGGAGTGGAAGTAACAAAACCCAAGAGGTGTCTATAACAGGGTAATACGTGATATTGAAGGTCATACAAGTGAGCAGGGGTCTGGTTAAGATTCGCACCCTTAGTTGTCACCATTAGATCCCGAAGGCCCCAAGTTTGTCATGGACATCACAGGAATCATGACATTGAAATTCCAAAAATCTCAGAAATGGCTGTAAAAAAACATGGATCCGGCCCCTAAGTTGAGGGCTGGCACTGGGAGCTGGTGCCCAGGGGGTCACTGCACTGCTCGGATTTGGCCCTTCCAGGCTAAGAGGTGCTAAGGTAGGCCTGGGCAAAATACGGCCCGTGGGCCAGATCTGGCCCATCAGGCCACCGGATCCGGCCCGCAAAGGCAGCAGGGAGCCCCAGGCAGGCTCCCCAGCTTGCCCTGCATGTGCAGAAACGTGGCTGCAGGGCTCCGTTTCTGTTTTAAAACTGGAGGGGAGGGGGGGAAGTTTTAGGAGCCGCTCCACCCCAGCACATTCCCATTGGCCGGTTTCTGGTAGAAACCGGCCAATGGGAGCTACTTGTTAGAATAACAGGCAGCTAAGAAGAATCACGCCCCCTCTCCTGGGTTCAGTTATTCATGAAGCACATGGCCAGGCAGGCTGGGAAACATTTTAAGCTGTGCACATAGGCAGGCTAGTTTGGCAGCTCGCAATTAAGTCTCTTGGCCACAGCCTGCTTGTGGCTTTCCTGCCCCAACTCTCTGCCCCCCGCTCAACATACCCAAACCCTCTGCCCCCTCTTACAGCCACACCCCCTCCCAGATCTGGCACCCCAATCTCCTGCCCCAGATCACAGTCCCTTTCCAGCCTAGGTCTCATGCCAAATGCCTGCAATCCAGTCCCCTTCCCTAGGTTACAACTGCCTGCCTCATCCCAACTCCCTCCCAGACTCCAGTCTCCCTCCTGCACCCCGGTCCCTTACCCCAAGCTCCCTTCTGCACCCAACCTCCATCCCAGACCCCGCGTCTCCATTTATATCATGCAAGAGTGCGGCCCTTGACCACTTTCCAAAATCTTGGAGTGGCCCCCCCATTAAAAATTATTGCCCACCCCTATGCTAAGATGTGCTGCGACCCATTCACCAGCTCGCAAC